>NC_037091.1:39016111-39331111 GCF_002994745.2 Rosa chinensis | reverse complement strand
ACAAGTGATAGAGAGAATATCAATCTCAGAAATGGTATACTTTAGATATATAATATCAAGGTATCATCAATATTGATATATGATCGATAATCCTTGATTGTTGACTTGAGTCATGAACATTGATATATAGATTTGGTTCTATAGGCATCACCAAATGAACGTTGATATATAGATTTGGTTCTATAGGCATCACCAATTTCAGCTTCACAAGATACTTTCATGAGACATTTCCAAGAATATGACAGTCACAGGTTTTACTAATAATCTTCTTCTCTTGGATTATGTAAACAAACAGTTGAACCAAGTCATCTTTTAAGCTAAACTTAATGATACCTGAGGGCAACTTACTGCTAATCAAAGATCTTCTCCCAGATTGACTCAATATTTTCTAATAAGCATGTATAGCCTTGGCACATGCTAACATATGAAAATATACGTCTACTTTTAGCATCTGCCTTCTCGACAAGGTATTAGCCAGTTTGGTTAGATCTTTTCCTTACTTTAATCCCAAGCCCAAGGTATCAATACTCCATCTAAGCCTCCAACTCTTGCTGCACTTAAGAAAACCTACAAATAGAACAACAATCAAGTATCTTAGTTAGAACTAGCAATAGTTGCCCGCGCTTTGCTGCGGGAGTTAGGATTGTTAGTGAATTGTTTAGAAAAGTAAGTGATTGTATACATAAGAAGTTATGTGTGGAATTAAAGAAACTGAAACTGAAAATACAATTGACATGAAACTGAAAATGAAAGAGTAGAAAAGAAAGTGTGAATACAGCTTAGAAAAATGTTTTGGAAATTGAAGTAAAGATCCAATTTGAATATTAATCATTAAGCTGCCAAACAACACAACCAAGATATTATCATTTATCAATCACATTGTTAGGTAACCATTTGTAGACTTTGAACGAAAGTACACTATATCTCTAAACATTTACAAACTATCGCATGAGATTATTTTGTTTAATGAAAGTTAATGACATGTTTCTTTCCAAACCCATAAGTTTGTTTGAAATTTCTAATACTGTGTTTCTAGCGCTCACCTATGCACACTACATATTGAAACTGACCAAACAGAAAGAAACTGAACTGCATTGTAAAAGTGTTACACAATACTATCAGCACCTAAATAAAAACCAGACAGCGAAAACTCTTTATCTTCTAATTTTTTCAATCAATCATCATAATTGCAAAGTGCATGATAAACAAAATACTGAAAAGATCAAAATTTGTATCACTCAAAAGGCAAAGTCCAGAATATGATCATAAACCTCAAAATTAAAACCGAAATCTTACATGATTCCTCAAACTATAGAAGAAAAGATTATATAATTCACTCAGTTCTTAAGAGCTTAAAGCAGGAAAAAGCTTTTGAAAGAACTCTGTATGCAACAAACTAATGCCTTCTTATAAAGTAGTTGCTTCTTGTAGAATACTGAAATCTGGAGAAAAAAAAATATTGAAAATCAAATAAGGTTACAGGTAGCATATATATAAACCATTACTTAATTGCAAAGAACTGATATCATTTTCATGACTCAATTGCTAATCAAGTATCATTGTTCTAAAGTGTATAAGCCATTATGAATCAGAAAATTCAAATTAAAGAAATGACATAGACGAAAGAATGAACCAACTACAAAGTTAGAAATCAAAAGCAAGAAATTGAAAAGAAACATAGAACAAATTCAAATTCCATTAGTCAAGGCGATAGACTTGAACAAAGAAATAAACGCAAAATCTGTTTTCAGTATACTTAGGTTATGCAGATCATCTAATTAGAAATTTTTGGCTTTTTGTCAATACCTACCACTTTTCAAATTTCTTAGACAAATCCATGATTATTTTAACACTAATGTTGTATCTCTTTCTCTCAATATCTTCTTCCAAGTCTTTACTAATGCAAGAAAAAGCAAATAGCAATCACTACTACTACTGCTGCATGTTATGAATGTTGACAGGTTCTTGCTAAATTGAATAGACACTGAACCCAAAATAGACACCAAAATAAAGTTTATACTCAGCTTAAATCATAATAAACTACAACAAAGATATAGACATAACACGTATCAACAACCAAATTCAATACCATGTTCCTAATGAAATCACAAAAGGCAAATGAATTGAAGTTATTTAAACTGACCAAAGTCAATTTACAAAATATTACTCAAAATTATCAAAACATGTTGCCTTTTGAACAAAATCTAAAACCATACCCCCTCAGATTCTTCATGTAAAACAAATATCATGAGAGAACATAAATAAAATGCTCAGAAAACTGAACAAAAGTATCTAAATGAAGCTAAATTTACCTGCAGCAAGCAGTGAATGATTTTACAAACTTAGTCACCACAATACACTCCAAAACCTAGAACTCTTTCTTCTTGACTCAAAGCTCAATCAACTGAACTTTGACTCTAACTTAGAAGAATCTGCTTTTTGTCTGCTATTAGTTCCAATTTTCAATGGTTAGCATAGTATAAAACTATTAATAGGTCGATGCTAGGCCACCAACTAAAAACATGAACAACACTAAAAGAAACTAAGAACAACTTTCACATAATCATATGTGATCAAACAAAACCCAAAAAAAAAAAGGAACCACCCAATGAAATTAACCAAATCCCACATATTAGACCAACTTTCATAAGCATGACCAAAACATAAAAAGGCATAACAGGACCTATCATAAAAAGGTATAACAGGACCCATCTATACTGATTGTAGTTCAGATATCAAGAATCCATAAAACATAAATAAAATAACAACAACGAAGAACAGCTGATCATTATGAAAACCAAATAAAAACAACTTCCTACATTCTATATTTAAAACCTGCAGTACAAAAGTGTATACCCTAAATAACACAAAAACTTTCAAACCAAAACAATGCAATCTACTGTGAACCAAGCAATGTCGACATTTCCGCAGCAATTATATGAATATATGATAGAGAAAACACATAACAAATTCGTTTTCCATTTTTTCTCTCACTTTTCATATTAACTATGAAATTACAAAATGGCACCAAAACTTCTATTGGGACAATGAAAGATAACACCAAAATGCAGGCAGACATTTTAAGTGTTTCTTTTTATCAAATTTCAATACATAATATGATAAGGAAAAGCATATGATAATTAATAATATTGATTTATGGCCTTCAGGAACTGCTAATACACAGTGCAGCGTAGGATGTCAGTAACTCCTTCCACTACTACAAAAATTGATTTGTAACTTATCTTTCAAAAATTGCACGGTAAAAATAAATTAAGGTGTATGATCATGGTTCAATAAAGAAAGAGACCATTGAAGATGGAGTGATGGAGGCAGACACTTTAGCTCAGTCTTTCATAATGAATCCCCACACAAAAACATATCCAACTCAACTCATCCACTTGTCCCAACGACCCTCACGCAACTCTTTGATTCCAACCCCATCAAAATTTATGCATATGCAGCTTTTTCATTCCTAGCTTAGCTAAAACCGATTAATCAGACTCTTTGATTCAAATCAATCCAAACACGTGTAAATCCTTTACTTTACCTCTACATAACAGTAAAAACTAGCTCTTAGGAGTTGGAGAAGAATAAAATTCTATGTTTGTTTGCCCAAACTGCTAGCCCAGTGGCCAGTATTATAATAGCTCATACGGTGTCTTACCAGTTAAGAACAACAACTCAGATGATGAAATCAAATATTCAAATCTGCTTCTCATTATAATCACCGCATGTATATACATATAAACAAAATTCTAAGCAACCCAGAAGATAATTAAACCGAATCAAAATGGAGGAACAGAATCAAACATATTCACAGATTATTAAAAAGCCGAAAGCTTAGCCCATGATAATTACACCAAAAAGATCAAAAATTGAGAGGACCCAAGTGAAAATAAGACGTAATAATCAAAACCCAGTTATAGAATCGAAGAGAATCAACCAAAAGAAACGATTTCGATACCTGAGGCTGGATGCGATGGGAACCGGTCCGAGAGGCAAAATTGGTTCAATCTCAGTTCACCGGCTCAATCCCATTCGCAGAGGGATGAGATTGGTTAGAGAGAAGAATGAGGGTTTGGGAGAGTGAGATTTTGGCTAGAGAGTGAGGATTTTTGTTTTGGTTTGGGTCTGTCAAGATAGGGAGAAGAATGAGGGTTTGGGAGAGTGAGCTTTTGGTTAGAGAGTGAGGATTTTCGTTTTGGTTTGGGTCTGTCGAAATAGAGAGAAGAATGAGGGTTTGGGAGAGTAAGGTTTCGGGTAGGGAGTGAGGATTCTGGTTTTTTCTGGGTCTGTTGACAGTGAGGCGACCAAGAAGGGAAGGTTTTGTTTTTGGCCGAGTCTGTCGAGAGTGAGACGAGTTTAGGGAGGCCCTAGCTTTCGGGAGATTGTTTTGCTATTTTCTTGTTTTTGTTATGTTTTTTGCTCCAAGTGTAGGGTTTCAGCTAGATTTGTGAGGCCCTATCAATTTGGAAATAGACTCACACAACAGAATTGTGTAAGAATGTGGTCTGAATCTTATTTGGGGGTTGTCTCTTATTATTTGGACTTCCCCCCTTGGAGAGTTTGAGAAAAATTGTGGTGGGAAATCTCCCTCCTTCAGCCAAACATATTGATCAGACCATAGTTTTGTTATTTTTGGTCATCTGATTAATACATGTTGGGGGGGATTTTAGAGTTTCAGATGGGGTTTGCCACCACTTACATGGTGGGAAACTTGCCGCTCAATTTTTTAACCGTCACACAACGGTTTTTCCTTTAAACGTCTTCTGAACTAATTCATAAGTCCATATCAGACGACAAATTTTGTAAAAACGACGTCTGAAAAAATAAAAATCAATCAGATGACAGAAAAGTATGATGCGTCGTGTGAGAGGCGTCGTCTGATTCAATTTTTGTAGTAGTGAGTGTTAGAAGGAATCATGGTTGCATGGTTTCCTTAAGCTGATGTGTGTGAGTTGTTGATTGATGTTCATGAATTACTCATACGAACTTTCATACGCTTGCCGGGTTTTGTTGTGTGGAAAACCCGGTGCACCATTTTATGGTGTAGGGGTTAATCTTGCAGGTCAGGGTAATCGTGGCTAAAGCTGAGGTAGCTTGTTGGCAGCTGAACGGGTAGGAAGCAAATTTTGTTGGCTTTGCCATTGTTATGACTTCCGCTATGTAGTAAGCTCTGAGGAGCATTTACGTTTTATTTTGTGATGACAATTTAATTCGTAAATTATGTAATATATGACCCTGTGGAGCGGGTCAATAATTGAAATTGTGGGTTCAGGGCATCAATATGTACTTGCTGTAAAGAGAAGATGTCTCCATGTATTTGGTATTGATGGCTGAACGATCGCGCATGTATAATTATGAGATTATATACCGATTTTTATTTGTGTTAAAAATCAGGGGCATGACAGGACGTCCCTATGAGAGAACGTAGCGCCACCCTACATGGAGGTAGGCATGGCGCCAATGCCAAAGAAAGTGGCACTCTGGCGTTATAGGCCTTGGCCCTAGCTAGGATGCGTGGGAGGCCCGTGGGTTCGAATGATACCTTGGCACAACCCAATCCTTTAATCATCGACACTCAAAATCAGTCTCATGAGAATATTCTAGATTATGATTATCGTTGGGGGACGCCTCAACATCAGAACCTATTCCTGAAAATATAGATCTCTATGAAAATTACACTAGTGTACATGAGACGTGGGATAGAAACTCCATCATAATTGATGATGGAGTTGTGCATTTCATTGCGCATGAGTTTGTTTGAGTCCGATGACATCGAACCACACTCCGTTGATGAATGAATGCCAACGTAGAGAAATTTGGCCTAAATGAAAAGATGCGATCCAGGTTAAGTTGGATTCTCTAACGAATAGGAAGGTTTTTGAGCCAGTGATGCCAACACCTCCTAACATAAAACATATTGACTAATGGGTCTTCGTTAGAAAGCGTGTTGAGAAAAAGATATACTAATCTCGCCTTATGGAGCAAGGCTTCTCACAAAACGCCCTGAAATCGACTACAATGAGACATATTCTCTCGTAATGGATGTTATTGCTCTCCACTACCTTGTCAGTTTGGTAGTTTCCGAATAACTGAATATGCAGCTTACAAATGTGATCACTACGTATCTCTATGGGGATCTAGATACTGAATATACATGAAAGTTCATGGTGAACTTCATTTACCTAAGTCAAGTGGCTCTAGACCATGGAGCGCGTTTACAATAAGATTGAAACGCTTACTAAAGTGACTAATTGATTGGGAAGGAATATGCCCGCGCGTTTCCATAACAAGTTTTAGATTCTATCGCGGTTCATGTTGGACATGATCTTCATTGGAAGCCCTTAAAGATTAAGGGAAACCGCTGAACACTTGAAATTTGAGTTTGAGATGAAGGATTTTGGGAGAACACGATTATGTCTCAGTTTGGAACTTGAGCATCGTGTTGATAGATGCTTAGGCATTTTGACAGGTCAAACCTTCAAGCACCCCCATGATCGTTCGTAGTCTTGATCCTGAAAATGATCCTCTTCGTCGAAAGGATGATGACGAAGATGTGCTAGAAGCAGAAGTACATTATTTAAGTACAACAGGCGCATTATTGTACTTAGCTCAATGCACAAGACCGGACATCTCATTCGTAGTGGACTTGTTAGCTAAGGAATAGCTCTGTGCCAACGCGACGCCATTAGATTGGTGTAAAAGATATCTTTCGGTACTTGAGATGTACGAATGATATGGGCTTGTTCTATCCCTACAGAGAGACGATGGATTCGAACCCATCACATACTAGGAACGCCAACACTGGCCTGCGTCCTCTATCCCCATCTCAAAACGACATAAGTGTTTTGGAAAGTTTTGCTGATGTTGGGTATCTCTCTAACCCACATAAAGGTCATTCCCAAACTGGTTAAGTGTTCACCATGGGTAAAGACCATGATATCTTGGAGGTATACAGAATAGACCCTAGTCGCTATATCTTCGAACAATGCAAAGATTATTGCTCTTCACGAAGTGGTTCGTGAATGTATATGGATTGGATCCACAATTACGCATGTTCGAACAATTGTGGTTTGAAGTGTACCACAGATGAGCCTACAAGCATTTAGGATAATGTTGCTTGTTTTGAACAAATGAAGCAAGGCTACATCGAAAGCGACAACACCAAGCATAATCAGCAACAACAAACTCTCCTTAAGATTAAAGTGAACTAGGTTCAATTTGAGGACAGTGCGGCAGACTTGCTCACTAAGTCATTGCCTAAATTCCACTTTCGAGAAACATATTGGTTGCACGTTTGCGGAACTTATCCGAACTCCCATGACCGTTGTCATCAGGGGGTCTACATGTATGGTCTCGAAATGTGAAGGGTGTGTTGTGCTCTTTTCCCTCTTCGACCGAGATTATTTTTGTCTCATTGGGTTTTTGTTACTCAGCAAGGTTTTTAATGAAACAACGAGAGGAGCACCACGTTTAGGCGACACAAGGGGAGTGTTCAAGTAAATCCAGAATATGTGTTTGGCTCAAACTCTAGATTACTTGACCTAGTGATAATAAGGTTAGAATTAGGGATAATATCGGAGAATCTTGGAGATATCCAATCAATTGTAATATTACGTTTCCTTGTAGAACTCTTATATCTTGTAATCATCTATATAAAGAGGCTCCTATTATCAATGAAATGACGACTCAATTCTCTCACAATTTCAGTTTTCCTTACACATAAGCATCTTTGTCAGTTTTTGCGGATTGTTTTTTTTCATGGAATATGTAAGTTTATTTAAAATGAACTTGTTATCAAAAATTAAATTAAATTTTTGTTGAAAAAAATAGAGTTATGAACCTGTTTAGTCCAATTTGTGAAACAGGTGATGCAACCCAGAAGAGTTGATTGTACAGCGGAGCCGACCACTATTCCAATCCAAAGGCCTTTCCCCCTTAAGTGCACAGGAAACCCGAGTACCATAGCCACAGGAAGTCCAACCAAATAAAATGCCCCAAGATTGACATACGCCCCCAAATGCTGCCATCCACTTCCTCTAGCTACCCCTTCACAGATATGTATTCTTATGGTGAGATAATATGTGCAAAATTAGAAAGCATTCTCTTACGTTTATAGGCATGTACCTGAGAGTACTGCTTGTAAACTGTCCATAAAAACTGAGAGGCAAATCAGAGGTGTCATAACTGCAACATAGTCCGCTACCTGCGTCTCACTGCTGAAAGCACTCCCCAAAACATAGCGACAGCAAAAGAGGGTTGTGCTTACAATAATCGCCTCAGTGACTGAGAGAAACACTGCAGCCTGAACAGCTACTCGAGCTGCTTGTGGATTACCAGCTCCTAATTCATTTGATACCCGAGTACTGTAAGATAATTGATGTTTTAGTTTTAATTGATTTGAGTATATTTTGCAGACACCAAACTTGGTGGCCTAATAATAAGGCATTACTAACATAACAACAATGCACTAAAAAAAATTTTTTTAAATGAATTTGTTTAGAACATACCTTGCAGCAGCTCCAAATCCATATGATAAAGTGAAGTGCAAAGTAGAGATTGTAAGGCTATCCAATCACAAAGTACAAAAGTGAGTTTCAGTATATCAATATCTTACAAATTTATTTCTTCTGGTATTGAAATTGAATTATACCATATGGAAAGAACTGAAGTCTCTAGTTTAGGATTTGGTAGAAGGCCTGACAGCAAAATAAGTAGCTCGCACGACCACCATTTCAGACTACAATTTAATCAACAACAAAAAATTAAGATGTGTATATATAGTGGGATGAGTGGGAAATGATATGAACATGTAAAACAGAAAAAATATGAAAACTCACCAACCCATTACAGCAGACGGGATAGCCAAGCGAAAGAACTCTCCAACATGAAGAATAGAATCTTTTGAAATTGTAATACGGGTTTTCTCGAAGACTGAGGAATACATTGCATAGGAACCCAGCATTACCACATATAACCAAGTGGATAAACTGAAGGCTATTGCTGAACCTTTACTTCCAAATCCCAGCTTATACACAAGAGCCCTTGAGGCAGATATATGGAAGATAAGAATGGCAAAAGAGGATAGGAGCATTGGGAAAATGAGACTCTAGCTGAGACTGGAAATAGCGAGTTAACGGTTTAATAATTGAAGCACCAAATAGTGCAGGAATAAGCCACATTGAATATTTGCGTGCCTGAAGGGGTATCAATGGATCCTGGCCTACTAAAGGTAAAAATTTATCCATGAATATCCATAGGAGACATACTGGAGGACAAACCAAGAGAAGTGATATCATAGCAGTACAAGTATAAGTTCCAAGTTTTTGGTATTGCTCTGCTCCAAATGCTTGCCCACATAAGGTTTCCAATCCACCTGCCAATCCAGACTGCTCTCCACAAATGAATACAAATTAAGAAACTCGCTCATTAAAACTTATCTAACTACCAATGAAGGTGTCAATCTTAGTTAAGAGTTAAGACCAATTAAAAAGAGACGTATCTATTTGCACCGGGTTTTCTTACTCAACAGATTCATCAGATCCCATTGTACCAATTTAACTTGTTTACCAAAATTTCAAAACAGCATACACATGAAAAGGAGAACCAACGAAAAAAAAACAGAAACGGTGCAAATATAGTGGTCAAGTTCCTAGCATCCCAACCCATTTATTAAATGAGTTCATTGCTATCGATGACATGTTGTGTGTGTGTGTATTAGACATATAACATATATGACCAAGTTGACAAGTGCAGCCAAAATTTGACCCTTGATTCAAGGTAATGAGTTGAACATATTCATCACAAAAGAAATGTGTAGTTGGTGGAAGAAAAGAAACTAGCTTCTGGTAATGCAACACGCGCGCACACATAAGAAAAAGCAGGACTTACAAGAAGGCTGAAACCAGTGACATTGGTGAGAGAAATGGCAATTGCTACACTGGATAGCGAGAGCTGATCAAGATGTCCGACCATAATCATCGATACTGGTTGCAGAAGATACTGCAGTACCGTCACTGCAACCATTGGTGCAGCTTGTAAGATCAAATATGGACATAACACATATCATCATAAAGTAATTGATGATTAGCTTAATATCAATCCTAGTTTAACATGGATACAAACAGTAAATCAATACTTGTAACTTAATGAAGCAGTGTATCTATTCATTAAGGTAAGTAATCCTATTCATAGTCTGCAAGAAAGATTACAATGAAGTGTTATATTAAGAATCTTACTAGGAAACCTAAACCGATATGGATAGCTTTAATGGGAAGCTTCTTGAGGGTTAAGTCTCCTATATATACAGATGAATTGGTCCCTGATTACTACCGACGTTTTGCATATTGTTCTGTCCATTGAGAAGCAAGTTGGTAAGTAACAGAAGGCTATATTCAGTGTTCGTGTTTGCAGCTGCATAAGATGGAATCCATGCCAGTGATTGCTGAAGGTAAGCCTTAATCCCTTTTATGATTGTGTGCATATGTTGTGAGCATGTAATTATGGTTTTACAATTGGTATCAGAGCATAGGCTCACATATATCAAAATCGTTTTAGGGTTTTGCAAAACAAATTGAAAAAAAAAAAAAAGGGTTTTTGCTTTACGGGTCAAGTAACTGACCAAGTCACTGACCATGTAACTGGTCATGTAACTTATCAAAGTAAGTTACTTAAGTCGATTGCTGCATCTGGTTAATTATCAAATTCACGCTTCCGCTGTGATTTTTAGCAGCAAATTGGGGAAAAAGCAAAAACAGGTTTTTCTATGGAAATTGATTTCGATTCATAGCATGATAATTGAATTTTGATTGTGCTCAAGAACACTAGTTGCATTCCCGGCGTGCGTTAGGTTAGAGTAGATGGTGACCGGATGAAATTTACAATTTCTTGATTGTTCTGTGGTTTCTTGGAATCGAAACAATTTTGATTGTCCTTGAATATGCATGTTGAATTGATTGATGATATGGTATTGTATCTGTGATTGTGTAAAAATTGCATGAAGAACAAAAATCTCCCAGAATTTTTTACACATTATTAAAATTGACAGATATGAGAGCTTAATTTTCTTACAAGGATGAATCTGGGTAGAATATAAAGTTAAAAGCTCATGGGTTTTGTGGTTTTCTGTTGGCATAAGTGATTATGATGCACAAAGCATTCTTCATTGATGTTGGCAGAAAACAATGATCAGGTAACTGACCAACTAGTCAGGTCACTGACCATGTAACTGGTCGGGTCACTAACCAAGTAACTGGTCAGGTCACTGACCATGTAACTGGTCAGGTCACTGACCATGTAACTGGCCAGGTCACTGACCATGTAACTGGCCAGGTCACTGACCATGTAACTGGCCAGGTCACTGACCATGTAACTGGCCAGGTCACTGACCATGTAACTGGCCAGGTAACTGACCAAGTAACTGGTCAGGTAACTAATCAAGTAACTGATCGAATAACAAAACTGAAATTGTGTTTTGTGTTTTAAAACTATGCTTCAGTTTTATCTTCCAAAGAAGTGGTCAAGTATGGTTTTAGAATACAAAACAGCAATATGCGTGCTTGATGAAAATAAATACGGATACTTAGAAATTTTTCTTCTGTACGTCTAAAGATGTGGATAAATTTCTTTGGATAACTTGTTTTCATTGAACATGGTATATTGATAAAGAACTCCAGGATGTTATGCTTCTGCTCAAAAGTGTTGCTTAACATTATTTTTGGTTATGGACTGATATGAATGCAAGTATGGATTGTTTAGGTTTTCTGTATGTTCTTGTTTTGGTTGCTTAAAGCTAAATAAAACACAGAAAACTTAAAGTTATTTTCTTTACAAATTGAGAACTCACGCGAATTTTTGTTTTGCTCCTTAGGTAACTCTTACATGAACTTGAACAGTGTCTTGATGCTAACTGGAACCAACTATAGAGCTTGGCTAGATTCTGTAGAGAACTATATGGGAATGCATGAGAACATAGACTATTGCTTCACTGAGGACAAACCTGAAGAGTTAACTGAAAAGAGCACTAAGAAGGAAACTGATCTTTACAAGAAGTGGCATAGATCCAATAGAATGGCTAAGAACCTCATTCGTACCTCTATGTCCAAGACTGTCAGAGGAAGTATAGAAGAACCTGAGCTAGCATCAGATTTTTTGGAACTCATAGGTGTTAAGTTTAAAGAAAGTGAAAAGGCAGAAGCTGCTAGGCTAACCAAGGAGTTTCATGATTTGAAGTACATGGGTTCAGGGGGAGTTAGAGAGCATATTATGAAGATGATCAATATAAATGGCAGACTCAGGGAGCTCTTGATGGGGGTTAGGGATGAGCAGGTAGTGCATTATGCACTACATTCCTTGCCTAACAGTTTTAGTCATCTTAGGACCAGTTACAACTCTCAAAAGGGAAACTGGACTCTAGATGAACTTATATCCATCTGTGTGGATGAAGAATCTAGGATCAAGGAAGAAAAGGAACCTGCTACAACCATTAACCTCATTGAGAAGCCTGAAAGGAAAAAGCCCCAAAATAAGCTCAAGCCTATCAAAGCCATAACTAAGAGTTCAACAGCTGCAGTGGCCAAGGAAAATAGGCCATTTAGGTTCAAGTGCTACTTTTGCAAAAGAGTAGGACACATGAAAAAGGACTGCACTGGCTATAAAAATTGGTTAGCCAAAAAGGGTAAGATTTTTTCTAATACAGTTTTTTCTTTAGAAATTAATCTTATAAATGTTGAACCACAGTCTTGGTGGATAGATTCAGGCTCACCTATTCATATTACTAATTCTTTGCAGGTATTCATAAGAAGGAGAATCCCAAAAAGTGATGAAGTGAACCTGTGTGTAGGCAATGGCATGAGAGTGGCAGTCAAGGCTATTGGAACCTTAAAGCTCGATTTAGGATTAGGAAAATTGTTAGTTTTGGACAATGTTTTTTATGTACCTTCCATGAGAAGGAATTTGGTTTCAGTTTCTCTTTTAGTAAAATCTGGTTGTAGACTTGTTATGGATAGTAATGGAATTCTTATTTCTAAAAATTCTGTTCAAATTGGTTCTAGTGTTATTATGAATGATTATTTACAGTTAAATTGTTCAATGGCTCAACAAGAAATTTTACTTGTTGAAAATAACACAAACAGTACTAGCACTTTAACAGGTGTTAAAAGAACCAAAATAAATGAAAAGTCTGCATTTTTATGGCATAGAAGACTTGGCCATGTTTCAAAAGAGAGACTGAAAATTTTGGTGAAAAACAACATCCTAAATGAACTTGATTTTTCTGATCTAACAGACTGTGTTGAATGCTTTAAGGGAAAAATAACTAATACTAGAAAGAAAACTGCATATAGAAGCCAAAATTTATTAGAACTCATACACACCGATATATGTGGACCATTTAGGCATCAAACTATCTGTGGGAATGTGTATTTTATCACATTCATTGATGACTTTTCTAGATACAGTTATATTTATCTACTTTCAGAAAAGGCACAAGCATTGAAAGCCTTTCAAATCTTTAAGTCTGAGGTAGAAAATCAACTAGAAAAGAAAATCAAAACAGTGAGGTCAGATAGAGGGGGAGAGTTCTATGGAAAGTACACTGAATCCGGCCAACAAAAGGGTCCATTTGCCTTGTTTTTGCAAGACAATGGAATTAAAGCTCAATACACAACACCCTATAATCCACAACAGAATGGTGTTGCAGAGAGAAAGAATAGGACTCTTTTGAACATGGTTAGATGCATGATGTGTACAACTGATTTGCCTAAATTTCTGTGGGGTGAGGCTTTAAAAACTGCAAATTATATTTGCAACAGGACACCTAGCAAAGCCATAGAAAATACTGCTTTTGAGCTTTGGTGTGGCAGGAAACCTAGTCTTCATCACTGTCATGTTTGGGGATGTCATGCAGAAGCTAGGATTTATAATCCAAGCTTGAATAAACTTGATCCTAAAACTGTTAGTTGCTATTTTATAGGTTATCCAGATAAATCTAAAGGCTATAAATTATATTCTGCTCATCATTCACCTAGAATTTTTGAAACACATCAAGTAAAGTTTCTAAGTGAAAAAGTTCACAATACAAACCTTGAGGATTTAACCTCAGATTTTGAGGAAATTGTGTCAGATGAGAATATAAGTGTAGCATTGCCTTTAGAACAAGATGTAACTGTTCATGTCACTGACCAAGTAACTGTCCCTGGTCGAGTAACTGGCCAAGTAACTGACCATGTCACTGACCAAGTCACTGATCATGTCACTGACCAAGTCACTGATCATGTCACTGACCAAGTCACTGACCATGTAACTAACCAAGTAACTGTGCCTGGTCAAGTCACTGCCCATGTCACTGACCAAGTAACTGTGCCTGGTCAAGTCACTGCCCATGTCACTGACCATGTAACTGACCATGTAACTGTACCTGGTCAAGTAACTGGTCACGTAACTGAACCTCAAAATCCTCCAGTGGCTCAGCCTAGAAGATCACAGAGAGCAAGAAAACCAACTTATGGGGGGGAAGAGAGTGACTACATTGTTTATCTGCAAGAAGCAGAAATTGAAATGGATTGTGCAGAGGACAATGATCCAACTACATTTAATCAGGCCATTGAAAGTAGTGAATCTCATCAATGGCAGCTAGCAATGGAAGCAGAAATTAATTCCATGAGTCAAAATGCAGTTTGGGAATTAGTTGAACCTGACCCCAACCAAAAGCCTATAGGTTGTAAATGGGTTTTCAAAACCAAAAGAGATGCAAATGGCAATGTAGAGAGACATAAAGCAAGGTTAGTTGCCAAGGGTTTTACACAGAAGGAGGGCATTGACTTTACTGAGACTTTTTCTCCAGTTTCTACAAAAGACTCGTTTAGGATAATCATGGCTTTAGTGGCTCATTTTGATATGGAGCTGCACCAAATGGATGTTAAAACAGCTTTCTTGAATGGTGAACTAGATGAAGTGATTTATATGAGGCAGCCAGAAGGGTTTGTACAAGCTGGAAGTGAAAACTTAGTGTGTAAGTTAAGAAAATCAATTTATGGCCTAAAACAAGCTTCTAGACAGTGGTACAAGAAGTTTGATTCTGTGATTTCTACTTTTGGATTTACAGAAAATCTTGTTGATGAGTGTGTTTATTTGAAGACTGTTGGGAACAATTTTATTTTTCTGGTACTCTATGTGGATGATATACTTTTGGCTAGCAGTAACATTAAATTGCTTAATGATACCAAGAGTTTTCTGTCAAGGAATTTTGACATGAAAGACTTAGGAGAAGCATCCTATGTACTAGGTATTGAGATTAAAAGAGATAGGGCACAGAGACTACTTGGTTTGTCTCAACAGAATTATGTTACCAAAATTTTAAAGAGATTTGGTATGGAGAAGTGTGCAGCTGGAGAAGTTCCCATGTCCAAAGGAGATAAGTTAACCAAGAAGCAAAGTCCCAATAGTGATGTTGAGAAAGAAAATATGGAGTCAAAGCCTTATGCCAGACTTGTAGGAAGTCTCATGTATGCACAAGTCTGCACTAGGCCGGATTTGTCTTTTGCAGTAGGGATTTTGTCAAGATTTCAATCTAATCCAGGCCATGAACATTGGGTAGCTGGGAAGAAAGTGTTGAGATACCTGCAGAGAACTAAAAGCCACATGCTAGTTTATAGGCAAGTGGAGGATCTGAAACTCATTGGATTCTCAGACTCGGATTTTGCAGGGAATTATCCAGACTCAAAGAAGTCGACTTGTGGATATGTGTTCATGCTTGCAGGAGGTGCTATTGCTTGGAAAACCATGAAGCAAACTCTTGTTTCAACTTCTACTATGCAAGCTGAATTTATTGCAGTATATGAAACTGTGTGTGAAGGACTTTGGATTAGGAATTTTCTCATGCAGACCAAAGTATTGAGTCACATTGTGGCTGGCACACTTGTGATTTATTGTGACAATGAGGCTGCAGTTTTCTTTAGCAAGAACAGTAAAAGATCAAATAATTCTAAACATATTGATCTAAAGTATTACAGTGTTACAGAAAGAGTAAAGCATGGTGAAATAGCTGTTTTGAGTATTGACACAAATTCACAGCTAGCAGATCCTTTCACCAAGGCATTGTCAGTAACAGCATTCCAGAAGCATACAGCCAGCATTGGAGTATTAACTAATCTAGATGCTTAGGTTCAGTAGAGAGTTAATCCAGTTGGAGCATTTAAAATTCTAAGGTTTTCTGAGTTCTTGTATTTTAGTTGTGATCTTTTATTTTTTGTTTATCACAACTTATTTGTAATGGCAGTTTGTTATTATTAATAAATTTTGAGGTATTTTCATATTTTGGTTATTACTGCAGTTTTTGTTGAATGTTCTGAAAATTATCGATTTTGTGTTTAAAGTTATACTTGCTATCAGATGGCTTAAATCATGTGAAGCATGATGTTAAGGTTCAAGCAATATCTTTAAGCCATCAGTGTTTAGTAAATTTGCTTGAGTTTTTGGTTTTAGAAACATAAAGTAGGACCTAATATATGTTTACTTGTTGATACACATTAACATATATTGTATCACTTCTGGTTTGACATATGTGGATTGCAGGAGCTTGTATTTCTGGTTTTGAAACTCAGCATTTTTGTTAAAATGTATACAGTTTCTTGCTCTGCATAAGTAACTGTGATCTGACCATGTTGGAATGGATTTTCGTTTTAAGTTTGTTATCTGGCGCGCACTTCAGTAAGTTAAGTAGGTTTTGATGTTCTCTGGTGCAAATCAAAAAGAATGATATGTGTGAGTCCAAGGGGGAGATTGTAAGATCAAATATGGACATAACACATATCATCATAAAGTAATTGATGATTAGCTTAATATCAATCCTAGTTTAACATGGATACAAACAGTAAATCAATACTTGTAACTTAATGAAGCAGTGTATCTATTCATTAAGGTAAGTAATCCTATTCTTAGTCTGCAAGAAAGATTACAATGAAGTGTTACATTAAGAATCTAACTAGGAAACCTAAACCGATATGGATAGCTTTAATGGGAAGCTTCTTGAGGGTTAAGTCTCCTATATATACAGATGAATTGGTCCCTGATTACTACCGACGTTTTGCATATTGTTCTGTCCATTGAGAAGCAAGTTGGTAAGTAACAGAAGGCTATATTCAGTGTTCGTGTTTGCAGCTGCATAAGATGGAATCCATGCCAGTGATTGCTGAAGGTAAGCCTTAATCCCTTTTATGATTGTGTGCATATGTTGTGAGCATGTAATTATGGTTTTACACAGCTATAATACCCTTCTTCTTCAACTCTCTCGCAAATGTAATCGTCCATTTCTTATCTTCATCAACCATCTGTCCCTTTTCTAGTTTCTGCTGCATTCTGTGAACTCCCCCTCTTGCTAGCCGGCTAAGTAATCTTACCAATATGAGTTTAAATAAGAAGAATGGTTATGAAGGTATGGCCAGTCGGCCCGGTTATGCATATTCTGCTAAATAAACTGAAGTTGGGTTTACTGTTCCTACTGTTCATAAGCCATCTGTTTTGTTCATAAGCCGTTGGTGTATTGAGTGGAGCCGAGCTGAGGTGGTGATCGGATTTACAATTCTCTCCTTGCTTTCTTTCTATTCTTCAAATCTATTGCCGACATAAGATAAGGTAGATGTCAACTGAGAGAGACTCCACAGCGACAAATTCATATCAGATGCGCAAGAGAGGAAATTGAAAACAAACAGAGAGAAAGACTCAACAAGTGAAACACAGAGACACATCCGTTCGATAATGTCGCCGAATCTAGACACCCACTTTCAGCCAACATCAACAACTGACACCGACTCTTCCACCTAAAGGTAGAATACCATGTGATAATCCTGTTGACGTCGCCAAATCATGACAAAATGAAGGAACTCAGATTCTGTATCCGGACAAACAGCTCCAGCATTCCATATTCTGTATCCGGACAAACAATAAACAATACTATTACTATAGAGGGATTGAATTTGGCATATTACGTTTTTGCCCTCAATAGCTATATATATATAAAAGACCTCCTCTTCAGTACTATTCCAATTCAAGAAGCCTCCACTTTCAGCCAACATCAACCGTTTTCATCAAAATTGACATCATGCTTGGTGAGCTTTCGTTTTTGGTCTTTATCATCTATTCTTTTCCTTTAATCTCGGTGACTGGATTCACTGCTATGTTGAATCGTGTATACAGCTCCGACACTTGGATTTGGGTGCTGATCTCGGACAATAGAGCTATAGCAAGACCAGGTCAAATAGACGAATACCTATTATAAAAACTGTTTTAGCTTTGTTGTTTTGTTGATCTTCTTCTCTTCTATTCGAGTCTTACTCTATTATCTGCTTAGATGACGTTAATTTTGACCTTTTGCACTCTTTGATGAGTCGTTTTTCTTACAAGAGACTGGAATCGTAAAGAGGATACACTGTAGTATACAGTTCCGACACTTGGATTTGGGTTTCTATGTTTTACGTGTGTTTTTTCTGTGTTTTATGGTAAGAGGTATCTAGATTGTTCATCCATTGTGATGTAATAGTTTACGTTTCATAATCAAGTTGTTTGGGTTCTGTTTACTGAGATTCTATTGTTTGTGTAAATAACTGTTTGTTTTTCTTTTCTATGATAGATGTTTTCCAAAAATAGTGGTATGCTCTTCCGGAATGGGTAGATTCTTCAATTTAAAATCATCAAATGCACCTTCTCTGGGAATACAAGTACAAACAATTTAGGATATAGTAATGTTAAGGGAATTTTGTTTCAAACTTGGGGAAAGGTTTAGTATTATCAACGCAGTAATTGGGATGTAAGCTATCATATTGAATTTGGAGATTAAAGGTTTGTAGTGATCAACATGACTATTAAGGTTCTATCGTTTCAGATTAAAGGTTTTTAATGCTTTAAACATTTTGCGATTTTTTTTTTTTAACACTTAATTAAATCATATGGTCTCTTTCATTCTGAATACTCTCTATCCCTTTGTCATCTAATTGAACTACTTTGGTGCAAACAGAGGGTACCTTTTCAGTGATTGACAAAACACAGAAAAAAAGAACTTCCTTTCTTTGGTTGTCAATAAGGTAATTAAATCTGTCTTTTCCTAGAATTTAAATTCTCCCTCCTCAATTCATTTGAATTCCTTTTGTTGGGATATCAACATTACTGTTATATTCAAACTGCTAGATTCACCTACTCTTATTTAGTTTTTCTTCCAGTACTGATTAGTTGACTCCTATACAGTACTAATTAGTTGTTCCGTCTTTGCCCTCTACCTTTGTTGTATTTTATTCTAAAGTTTGAAGCCTAACAGTTTGGTTTTAAAGATTAAAAATTACTAATAAAAACTAATAAAAACCATATTAACAGTTTCAAGTCTAACAGTTTGGTTTTAGTTTTAGTAGTTTTCACACTTTAATAATATTGTATACCTTCAATATGAACTTTCAGACTCCCATGTTATGTTTTTCCCATCTTTGTAAAAAAGGCCTACTTACAGATCAACTAAAGGATTCATTTTCGAACATGAACTACTTAAAAAAGTACCTTAGATTTCATTAGAATAAAATTCGTAACAACATACTGTGCACTAATTTTATTCAATTCGTTATCACTTTTCAATTATGTCGCTAACCTTTGCTTTTCATCAAATCTGCATTCCTGTCAACACCATTGTTTAGTTGTGCTGCTGTGTAAATTAACCAACTAACCTTATCATGGTATTCCCATTTATCCACTGTTGCAGGTGAACTATGGGAAATCAGAACAAAATGGTAAATTCTTTTCGACCCCATATATCCCCTTTTGATTACACAACTAAATTCTTTTGAATATTCTCAACAATGTTGCCAACAGATTTATAATATTTTCCTTCTTTATCACAACTTTGCTATGATTGACAGTGTCTTAACTTACTCCAAGTAAGATGTCTAAATTTTAAATACAATTTAATGCGTATTCCTTCTCATTTCCAGCTTGAAGAAAACGTTCAACCTACATTGGTTTGTGAGATAAAGGGTTATCAAGCTGTCTTCAAAGTGAGGGTTCGTGTATCCAGAATATGGAGGCCAAAGAGATTTAAAAGTGAGATATATGATGGCCTTCACTACATCTTAATTGACGAGGAGGCATGCTCTTTACAAATTATTTATGATTATTCTAAATCATTTCAAAACTCATATATAACTTTCTTCTTTCCTAAACATGCGCAGGGAGATGCAATTCACGCTGTAATTGAAGAATCTGATTATCTCTACGTCTGCAAAAAAATGCAAGGACAGATATATGAGATTACCGACTTCTATACGCGAAAACAACGGCTGGTGTCGAAATATAAAATAGTTGATCATAAGGCAGAACTCTGTTTTGATGAATCAACAAAATTTAAAGTTGTTAAGGATACCTTCCCTCCGATACCAGAGCATTCGTTTCATGTTCTTGAATTCAATTAGTTGGGAGCACAAGTGAACACGCAAGAAGTACTTATAGGTATCTTTATTAACTCTGAATAAACCAGTTCTGCATTCATACATTAAATTAAAAATTAAATCATATTAACAATGCTTTGTTTTTTTCCCTCCTTTTTTTTTTTCCAATGCAAGATGTTTATGGCTGCATAAAATCGATTCTACCAGAGCATCAAGTTAATATGAAGGACGTACAAAACTGGAGTCAAAATGCGAAGTCTTCATAGAAAACTTGAGGTACCTTATTTCCAAATTATTTTATGCATTACATATATTGGAGTCTGTCAAAAAATTAAAAAATGAGTTTTTCAAAAAATACAGGAGAGGATTTAAGAATCACCTTTTGGGGTCATGCTGCTAGACAGGTTGATATAGAAAGTGTGAAGAGAAAATCTCCACCAGTGCTCGCTGTATTCACAAGTTTAATAATAGGCAAATATCTGGGTAAGCCTCAATTACAAAAAAAAAAAACATGATTCATCATTAAAATTAACACAATTATGTGTACCTAGCTACTTTTACAATTTACAGAGCGAGTCACAGCAACAGCAACAAATCATACTTGCATGATCATCGATCCACACAATTCAGCGGCAAGTGAATACAGAGCTGAGTAAGTTGTTTTATTATAATATTGCTGTATTCTTCACTTCAAATTATTGATCTATACTTTTATTATCTTTTGTAATAGTTACTAATGATTTTGAAAAATATTAACACAACAACCTAAAAAAATTGCAGATTTTCGAGACCTGGCGATGAAGTCAAGATACTTCCTGTACCATTCAAACGACCAACAGCAGAAGAATTGAAGAACCAAACGACAAGTCTTTGATCTGAATAGACTGGACCCAGATTCATACGTGGTATGAAAAAAACAACCTTGCTTTACATTTTCATGTGATTGCATACATCTATTTCACTGAAAAAAATTTATTTCTAAATCTGCATTTTACATCACAGAATCATTCAGTGTATTGCACTGCTTCCATTCTCCGGTTCCCAACATATGATGGCTGGTGGTATAAAGGCTGTCCGAGCTGTTCTAAAGTGCTCAAAGTAAAAGAAGACAGTGGGGAATTTTTTTGTCCTAAACACCATGCACAAATGCCTCTACCATGGTAAACCTACCACTGTATTCGTTAATATTAATTCTATAGCTAATGAAAATATTACAACTTTAGGCGAAATTAACTTCACTGCAAATTAACCCTTTTTTGTTTTTTTTTTTAAATACAGTTACAAAGTTTATGTGACAATTCATGATGATCATTATCAAGCAACAGTGATTCTGATGGGGAAGCAAGGACAATAGTTGTTCGGCATCAGTTGTCAGGATTTGGTCAATAAAAGACTATATCCAACAGAGCAGACGTTACCAGAAGAGATTAAGAAAATGGTTGGCCAAACCTATCTATTTCAAATCCAAATCAATCAATATGGTGAACTGGTGGTTGAAAATGTTTTCCCAAGTCAACAATCATCTGCGTCAATGGTAGAACAAAACCCAAGCACTGCAACACCAGAGCGCCTTTCATCTGAAAAAAAAGAGAGGCATTGAAACAAGTGGAAAAACATTGTTCATCACAGAGACAGAGAAAAAAGCCAAGAGGTAAATATCAATCAGAAATTGAGGTACTTTCTTATTGTTCCTTAGAAATTGAGGTACTTTCTTATTGTTCCTTATAAACAACTTTGTGACAAATTTTATAAATCTGTCGTAATTTATAGTTTAACTTATCTCGCTACTGTTGTAATTATATTTTTTTTCATTTGAAGTGACAAACAAATCAAAGGAGAAACAGTGTCTCCATCGTCAGCATCATCATCAACAAGCAAGGAACTATCTCAGCAAGGGAAAGCCAACTGAATCCAAATCACTCTTTTGTATAGCTATGGTTCATTTTCTACCATCATACCTGCGTTGACTACGTTTTGTGTACAAGCACAGTCAGCGAAACAACTGAAGAACGCTGTACAGTTGGGACTGCTAGGATTTTGCTTTTTGAACAAAGTGTTTTGACAACCAACTCCAGTTGTTCCAACAGGATGTTAACTCATGTTTAATTTTCTTTTTGTAAGGTTGTAACTAAGACAATCAACCTGACTATGCAGCTGGCCCTTTTTTGTAGAGCTGCAATTAACACAGCTAGCAATACTGTGCAGCTAGCATTTTTGAACTGTGTCAAATAGAATGCGGTGCAGCTGAAATGTAAATGTAATGTAATAATCTTCTCTCCCTATATAATGTAATGTAATGTAATAAGTGGACTGTGATTCCAGCTGAGATATAATATAATGTAATAGCTGGACTGTAATTGTGTAGAATTTCAAATCGGATATTGTATTAATGTGTATCACTATATAAATGCAAACCATATACTCCTAAACTGTGCTAAACTAATCAGCAGCTTTGGATTTGGGTGACAAAAATGAAAAAGAGGAATTCCCGCAGCAAAGCGCGGGTACATTTTACTAGTATATATTACTCTCAAGTTATGGCTCTCCATTAATATATGAAGCCACTGCATGTGATCTTACTTTTGTCCCTAGTGATACTTTGATAGTGTCATTGTAGGCCTCTGTAAATCATAAATCTAGTGACATTTATTTTGTTTGTTTTTGTGTATGACAAAAAGCCGGTCAAATAATATATTTTACGTATGCAAGAAATACTCTTGAATTGAAAGTTTTACTTTCTAGGCGTCTTAATTTTCTTAACATCGATGCATCTATATATTTCAAATAGTAAGTCAAAATAGTAGCATCGTATAAGATTAATATAGCTACTGTTGTTGATTGTAAGCTTTACCCAAGGTGTTATCGATTATTGATATGTGTGCCAAGGCAAAACCAAGAATTCAGGCTTAAAACTTCGCTTTAGAGATTTCTCATCAATTTCATTATAAAGTTGTTTCTTTTATCACCTTCCTCCCATTAAATGCAGTAACGGAAAGAAAAAATCACATAATAATAATCGTAATTATAAACTAAAAATATACTATAGGCCTAGGCAAAAACAACCCCAACCCAAATCACCAAGTTCAAGAGGCCAACCCCAAGAAAAGAGACCCAATTCAAGGCCCAGCAAGATCAGCTTGACCCAAGCCCAGACTTCATCTCCATCACCCACTAGCTGCAAGTACAGTTTCGGTGCAGGTCCGTCGAACCACACCGCCACATTCATTCCGCTGCGACCCACGCCACCAAGCCCCATGCCGTAACATACCACGCCGCCACAAACTAGCGTCGCCAAGATGCAATGCCCTTCGATTAATACCCAACACCGTCGCCCAATACCTCCACAACCCAGGTCGTCGTAGGTCATGGAAGCCACTCGACAAAGCGAACCATCCCTGTACAAAAAAGACCGCCACCCCCAAAGACTTCGTTCGGTACCTGCCGCGGAACCTTCTTGCTAATACCTCAAGCCAAACGCCTCTCCCAAGAACTCCCTCAGCAATAGCCCATTATTGGCAAGGCGAACCAATGCTGACCTCGAGCGTCATCGGACGAGAAGAATTTCTCAAACCCTAGACCCAAAGCAGTCCCAGTTTTTTGAAGCTATATAAATTAATAGCTTTGGGACCAAGGAAATCTGATTAATTTAGTGAATATAAAATAACCGATAAATTAATAACTCACTAATTTATTCTTTATTTTCTTAAATATTGGAGTATTTTGTTCAATGTGCTATGTTGACTGACGAGCAAATAATTGACAGCGTCATGTGAAATGATCAAGATGATGATAGTTCTACTATAGAGCCCGTTTCGCGAAAGGAAGCTCTCAAAGTAGTGATGACATTGAATGAATTTTTGTTGCATCATGAAAAACCACACCAGAACTTTTACCATGTTAAGAAATGGAAATTCTACAATATGCTAATGCATATTAGTGCAACTCACATACGTTGCCCAATACAACAAGCATTCTACGTGCGCATGCTCCTATCTTTGTATTGCAAGTTAAAGAGTCCCTTCTTTCTTACAGAGTTCAGGAACTTGTAGGGGCTAAGAGCCGCCCGGACGTCACTTATGCTTGATGACATCATGTTTATAACTCCCCAACCAAGAAAATCATCTTACTTGGGGACTTCGGGGACTTGTAGATACCTCTACTAGCAAGCTTGTTTTATATGTCACCTAGCATAAGTAACACCTTCTTAGGGGGCTCTACAAGTCATGGTGGGGCCCAACAACGACATGCATTCCGTAACCCAACATTCAACATACCCCGTGATAGTCAGAAGCAGCCATAACCTCGCTGGGAAGCAACCTTCACAGCCTTAGCAAGTGTCTTCACAATATGGTTTTCTAGACTAGAATGGGGACTTCTTGTCCCATATTGAAGAAAATGTAAAGGAATGAACCTCCCTTCCCTATAAACGGAGACTCCTTCCCACTTACTCAGCATCCCATTACAACATCTTGTAATCAACTTGGGTCTTGCATAGTAAAGCTTTAAGTGGATATAATATCCCCCAAAGTGGGAGATGAACCGCTATACTTCTCTCTCTCTCTCTCTCTCTCTCTCTCTCTCTCTCTCTCTCTCTCTCTCTCTCTCTCTCTCTCTCTCTCGTACGCTAACTAGAGCCTTCGGTTCTAACGTTAACACTTGTTTATGTTGTAATATGGTTGATTAATAGTGCAGTAAAAAATTAATAAGAAATAAAGTGCAATCCAATGTGCAAAGTTTAAACCATGTTTCGAACCTAAGACCAACCATAACACATAACAAACTCTACCACTAGAGAAAATTGTGTGATGCTCATATAAGGAAACTCTAAACATTTTATATTCTTACTTTTGTACAAAAATTAAAAAATATGCAAAAATCACAATGGGATACGGGACCCTCTATGTCCCTACATGGCTCCGCCCCCAGTTGATGATGATCTCTCTGCTAATATCCTATCTCTTGCCAACTTTGCCTGAAATGTACATATGTAAGTTATCAATATATATGTTCTCTACTAATAAAGATTTAAATATAGATGTTTACTAAAATGATAGTCATTCAATCTCCGAAACAATGAATTTACTCTTTTTCTTTAGAGTAGAAATGATTTTTGTTTAGTTACTTTTGGCTTGTGTGGCTTGTTGAGTAGTTTACTATAGTAAAACATTAGAACTATTCTCATATGTAAGATACATACAATTATATTTTGTTCAACATTTCAGTTTGCATCTGATCAATTTCACAACAAATAAATTTTGATGTAGTACTATGTTTTATTTCTCTATGGGGTCCAAAAGCTAAACTTTGGATATTTTACTTTGGATGAGGGTCGATTGGTGTGTTCTACATATTTCTCTGAACATTTTTCTAGGGTTTAGGGATCCTATTAGGTTAATGGATGTAGGCAACGAAGCTGGTTCCTCTTTTGTCTTTCTTGGTCGTTCAACCAACTTGCGGACGTTTAAATATCTCATGATATTGGTTGACACACAAACACGCTGGTCATGTGTGGTGCCATTGTCCACTTGTAATGCTGGTTATGATACACTCCTAGCAAATATCATATAACAATGGGCTCACTCCCCTGATCATCCTATTCAGTCAATTGGAATTAACAATGCTAGAGAGTTTACATCGAAGACTTTCGATGGTTATTGCATTGGGACTGATGTTGGACATCATATTCCCATGAACACACTCAATGGTCTCGCGGAAATGACTATGATGGTAACACGGACATTGGTAATGTGCACCAATCTCCTTATATCAGCTTAGGGTGATGCAATATCGCATGCAGCTATGCTAATTCGTCTATGACCCACTGCCACTCAATCTACCTCTGCGTTACAGCTAGTGACTGGGTACAAGTATAGTAAATACGCATCTTTGAGTGTGTCATTTATGTGCCAATTGCGCCGCCACAGTGTTCTATGATAGGTCCTTACAGACGAATGAGAAACTACGTTGGATTTGAGACTCCAACAATCGTCCGCCACTTAATGCCCTTGCAAGACGACCTCCTCATTCCTAGATTTGCGGGTTGTCACTTTGATGAGACAGTCTTCCCATCGTTAGGGGGAGATAAGAACATTGATGTTCAGTAGGAACGACATGAATTGTTGTGGCCTGCCCCTACTATGTCTCATCTCGATCCCCAATAAAGTGACGAGATCATACATATATATCTGCTTCAAACATGCCTGCCAGGAAGGACGTCCTTACGAGAGGACGTAGCGCCACCCTACATGGAGGTAGGCATGGCGCCAATGCCAAAGAAAGTGGCACTCTGGCGTTATAGGCCTTGGCCCTAGCTAGGATGTGTGGGAGGCCAGTGGGTTCGAAGGATACCTTGGCACAACCCAATCCTTTAATCATCGACACTCAAAATCTGTATCATGAGAATCTTCTGGATTATGGTTATCGTTGGGGGACGCCTCAATGTCAGAACCTATTCCTAAGAATATAGAGCTCTATGAAAATTACACTAGTGTACATGAGACGTGGGGTAGAAACTCCATCATAATTGGTGATGTAGTTGTGCATTTCGTTGCGCATGAGTTTGTTTGAATCCGATGACATCGAACCACACTCCGTGATGAATGAATGCCAACGTAGAGAAATTTGGCCTAAATGGAAAGATGCGATCCAGGTTAAGTTGGATTCTCTAATGAATAGGAAGGTTTTTGAGCCAGTGATGCCAACACCTCCTAACATAAAACATATTGACTAATGGGTCTTCGTTAGAAAGCGTGTTGAGAAAAAGAGATAGTAATCTCGCCTTATGGAGCAAGGCTTCTCACAAAATGCCCTGAAATCGACTACGATGAGACATATACTCTTGTAATGGATGTCATTACACTTCACTACCTTGTCAGTTTGATAGTTTCCGAATAACTGAACATGCAGCTTACAAATGTGGTCACTACATATCTCTATAGGGATCTAGATACGGAATATACACGAAGGTTCATGGTGAACTTCATTTACCTAAGTCAAGTGGCTCTAGACCACGGAGCGCATTTGCAATAAGATTGAAATGCTTACTAAAGTGACTGCTTGATTGGGAAGGGATATACCCGCACGTTTCCATAACAAGTTTCAAATTCTATCGCGGTTCATGTTGGACATGATCTTCATTGGAAGCCCTTAAAGAGTTAAGGGAAACTGCTAAACACTTGAAATCCGAGTTTAAGATGAAGGATTTTGGAAGAACACGATTATGTCTCAGTTTGGAACTTGAGCATTGTGTTGATAGATGCTTTAGCATTTTGACAGGTCAAACCTTCAAGCACCCCCATGATCGTTCGTAGTCTTGATCCTGAAAATGATCATCTCGTCCAAAGGATGATGACGAAGATGTGCTAGAGGCAGAAGTGCCTTATTTAAGTACAATAGGCGCATTATTGTACTTAGCTCAATGCACAAGACCGGACATCTCATTTGTAGTGGACTTGTTAGCTAAGGTATAGCTTTGTGCCAACGCGACGCCATTAGATTGGTGTAAAAGATATCTTTCGGTACTTGAGATGTACGAATGATATGGGCTTGTTCTATCCCTACAGAGAGACGATGGATTCGAACCCATCACATACTAGGAACGCCGACACTGGCCTGCGTCCTCTATCCCCATCTCAAAACGACATAAGTGTTTTGGAAAGTTTTGCTGATGTTGGGTATCTCTCTAACCCACATAAAGGTCATTCCCAAACTGGTTAAGTGTTCACCATGGGTAAAGACCATGATATCTTGGAGGTATACAGAATAGACCCTAGTCGCTATATCTTCGAACAATGCAAAGATTATTGCTCTTCACGAAGTGGTTCGTGAATGTATATGGATTGGATCCACAATTACGCATGTTCGAACAATTGTGGTTTGAAGTCTACCACATATGAGCCTACAAGCATTTAGGATAATGTTGCTTGTTTTGAACAAATGAAGCAAGGCTACATCAAAAGCGACAACACCAAGCATAATCAGCAACAACAAACTCTCCTCAAGATTAAAGTGAACTAGATTCAATTTGAGGATAGTGCGGCAGACTTGCTCACAAAGTCATTGTCTAAATTCAACTTTCAAGAAACATGTTGGTAGCATCGTTTGCGGAACTTATCCGAACTCCCATGACCGTTGTCATCAGGGGGTCTACATGTATGGTCTCGAAATGTGAAGGGTGTGTTGTGCTCTTTTTCCCCTTCAACCGAGATTATTTTTGTCTCATTGAGTTTTTGTTACTCAGCAAGGTTTTTAATGAAACAACGAGAGGAGCACCACGTTTAGGCGACACAAGGGGAGTGTTCAAGTAAATCTAGAATATGTGTTTGGCTCAAACTCTAGATTACTTGACCTAGTGGTAATATGGTTAGAATTAGGGATAATATCGGAGAATCTTGGAGATATCTAATCAATTGTAATATTACATTTCCTTGTAAAACTCTTATGTCTTGTAATCCTCTATATAAAGAGACCCCTATTATCAATGAAATGACGACTCAATTCTCTCATAATTTCAGTTTTCCTTACACATAAGCATCTTTGTTAGTTTTTGCTGATTGTTTTTTTCATGGAATATGTAAGTTTATTTAAAATGAACTTGTTATCAAAAATTAAATTAAATTTTTGTTGAAAAAAAAAAGGAGTTATGAACCTGTTTAGTCCAATTTGTGAAACAGGTGATGCAACCCAGAAGAGTTGATTGCACAACAGAGCCGACCACTATTCCAATCCAAAGGCCTTTCCCCCTTAAGTACACAGGAAACCCGAGTACCATAGCCACAGGAAGTCCAACCAAATAAAATGCCCCAAGATTGACATACGCCCCCAAATGCTGCCATCCACTTCCTCTAGCTACCCCTTCACAGATATGTATTCTTATGGTGAGATAATATGTGCAAAATTAGAAAGCATTCTCTTACGTTTATAGGCATGTACCTGAGAGTACTGCTTGTAAACTGTCCATAAAAACTGAGAGGCAAATCAGAGGTGTCATAACTGCAACATAGTCCGCTACCTGCGTCTCACTGCTGAAAGCACTCCCCAAAACATAGCGACAGCAAAAGAGGGTTGTGCTTACAATAATCGCCTCAGTGACTGAGAGAAACACTGCAGCCTGAACAGCTACTCGAGCTGCTTGTGGATTACCAGCTCCTAATTCATTTGATACCCGAGTACTGTAAGATAATTGATGTTTTAGTTTTAATTGATTTGAGTATATTTTGCAGACACCAAACTTGGTGGCCTAATAATAAGGCATTACTAACATAATACCAAACTGCACAAAAAATAAATAAATAACTTGTTTAGAACAAACCTTGCAGCAGATCCGAATCCATGTGATAAAGTGAAGTGCAAAGTAGAGATTGTAAGGCTGTACAATCACAAAGAACAAAGGAGAGTTTCAGTATATCAATATCTAACAAATTTATTTCTTCTGGTACTGAAATTGAATTATACCATATGGAAAGAACTGAAGTCTCTAGTTTAGGATTTGGTAGAAGGCCGGACAGAAAAATAAGCAGCTCGCACGACCACCAT
This sequence comes from Rosa chinensis, assembly GCF_002994745.2. Taxonomy (NCBI): domain Eukaryota; kingdom Viridiplantae; phylum Streptophyta; class Magnoliopsida; order Rosales; family Rosaceae; genus Rosa; species Rosa chinensis. Next base: position 39,301,154 of record NC_037091.1, on the reverse strand, counting down.
TTTAGACTACAATTTTATCAACAACAAAAATTAAGATGTGTATATATATATATAGTTGGATGAGTGGGAAAAGATTTGTAAATGTAAAACAGAAAAAATGAGGAAAATTCACCAAACCATTACAGCAGACGGGATAGCCAAGCAAAAGAACTCTCCAACATGAAGGATAGAATCTTTTGAAATTCTAATACGGGTTTTCTCAAAGACTGAGGAATACATTGCATAGGAACCCAGCATTACCACATATAACCAAGTGGATAAACTGAAGGCTATTGCTGAACCTCTACTTCCAAATTCCAGCTTATACACAAGAGCCCATGAGGCAGATATATGGAAGAGAAGAATGGCAAAAGAGGATAGGAGCATTGGGAAAATAAGACTCTGAGACTGGAAGTAGCGAGTTAACGGTTTAAGAATTGATGCACCAAATAGTGCAGGGATAAGCCACATTGAATATTTGCGTGCCTGAAGGGATATCAATGGATCCTGGCCTACTAAAGGTAACAATTTATCCATGAATATCCATAGAAGACATACTGGAGGACAAACCAAGAGAAGTGATATCATAGCAGTACAAGTATAAGTTCCAAGTCTTTGGTATTGCTCTGCTCCAAATGCTTGCCCACATAAGGTTTCCAATCCACCTGCCAATCCTGACTGCTCTCCACAAATGAATACAAATTCAGAAACTCGCTCATTAAAACTTATATAACTACCAATGAAGGTGTCAATCTTAGTTAAAACAAATTAAAAGGAAATGCAACTATTCGCACCCGGTTTTCTTACTCAACGGATTCATCAGATCCCATTGTAGTAATTTAACTTGTTTACCAAAAGTTCAAAACAGTATACACATGAAATGGAGAACTTATAACGATAAAAAAATTAAAAAAATAAAAATAAAAAATAAAAAAGGTGCAGATATAGTGGTTAAGTTCCTAGCATCCCAACCCATTTATTAAATTAATTTATTGCTATTGATGACATTTTATGTGTGTGTGTGTGTATTAGAGATATAACATATATGACCAAGTTGACTAGTGCAGATATAGTGGTTAAGTTCCTACTTCCTAGCATCCCAACCCATTTATTAAATTAATTTATTGCTATTGATGACATTTTATGTGTGTGTGTGTATTAGAGATATAACATATATGACCAAGTTGACAAGTGCAGCCAAAAATTGACCCTTGATTCAAGGCAATGAGTCGAACGGATTGAGCTCCCCTAGATTAACTGTGTAAATTTCATAAAATCATGACCCTACAACTAATTTATGGTCAGATAGTTGCCACATCATCTAATGTTAAGTTTCTCTCTCAAATCAACGTTGGAGTTCCTGCTATCTACATGTTTAACAATACCTAAAACCCTTTCACTCAAATACCAGGAGATCTCGTTATTGATCCAATATTCCGACACCTCTTTGCACACAAACGTGGACAAATAGAAAAGCCAGATATTGGCCAAAAGAATAAAAGCGATGCAATACTGAAACGTAAACAAGACCAATTGGTTTTGAGATTGAAATCTGAAGTGCCTTCTTCTCCTCAATGACTAGGTACCTAACAAACTGCAAACCAAGATTATAGGAATTTTCACAAAAGAAAGTTTCATATCTCCAAAATAGTCTAGTATCTGGGATTCTAGGATTCAGAAACCACATAGGCATGCCCAGAGCCTTGTATGTCATTTGATGGCATTGATATTCTATTCTTCTCTTCTAGAGGAAGTTCAAAGAACTCCGCCACAGTATCTTTCATGCCCTGCATCACTTCTCTTGCCACTCCATGGTTTACCCAGGGGCGGAACCACGTTGAAGGCTTTATGGGCTCAAGCCTAGACAACTTTTTGGGCTAAAAACCCTTAAGTGTGTGTGTGTGTGTGTGTGTGTGTGAGTGTGTGTGTGTGTGTGTGTATATATCTCAGCCCATACCAGCCCAAAGAAAAAAAAATTATAGGTTTGATTCATTCCCATCCGGGCGTCATCGACTCATCGCGTGTATTCCCAGAAGGCCAGAATCTCAGCTGATTCGGGTCATCGACTCATCCCAGCTCCCAGCCCAGTAGCCCACAGCAGCTGACAGCCTCACGCGATCACGCCCTCAATCCCTTACTGCCTCACTGTCTCTAGTGTTTCGAACTTTCGATGGAGCCATGGAGGATTGGAGGTTATCCTTAAATCGATTGAAACAACTCAAACAAGGTATGAAGCTCTAAACCTATCGATCTCCCCTGTTTTGAATTTGTGAAGCTCTAAATCCCAGAAATCCCAGATCTTTCTGAGTTGGGCTTTGCCGATTCTGTTTCTTACCACTGAGGAAGAGAGGGACTGAGGGAGATAGAGAAAGAGAGACTGAGAGACTGAGAGAGAGAGAGAGAGAACCCGGTGGTTTCTGGTTAGCTGAGGCGGTGAGGCCTGAGGAAGTGAGGATCTTGATTGAGTTGATTCTTGATCTATTGAATGTTGATTACTTGATCATGGTCTGAATGTCTGATGGTCGGTCACGGTCAGTCCACTCAGTCGCCCAGTCGGTGGATAGCAGGATAGACCGATAGAGTCATAGAGGGGATTAGAGGCTATCTGATGAATTGATGATTCATGAATGATGATTGTATTTGTATATTTGTATTTTTACTTTTTTAGTTCGAATTACTGACTAATGTGGGAATTTGCCCTTCTAATTAGCTTAGACAGGAATTTGATCTTGGTTCCGCCACTGGGTTTACCATCTGCAAAATGTTGTTTAACTCGAAGTCAAGGATGCAGCTAAAAAAGCAGAGAATTGGTTAGAGGAGACGAAAGACAAGTTTTTGTTTTCATATTTTTTTCTTTTATCAATTAAAGGACATGCTCTTCTGTAGTTCAAAGATCTAGTTTATATCTTAATGTTCTTGAAGGATTTCAGATCTTATACATCGTTGTTGAATCGAAAACTGTATTATTATTTTTTCCCTCCAATCGGGCAGTTTTGACGTTGACTTGAGAAGAAAAAACTCAAAACATGAAACAAGCTGATGTGGCAAGGATCTGACCATTGGAATATTTCAATGACTAAGATTTTATGAAATTCATAACTTCACAGATATTGAGGAGGCAGAGGAGCTCGATCCGAGTCGAACATATTCGCCAGAATATAAACAAAAAAGAAATGTGCAGTTAATGCAAGAAAAGAAATGTGTACGTAGTTAACGGAAGAAAAGAAACTAGCTTCTGGTAATGCAACGCAGGACTTACAAGAAGGCTGAAACCAGTGACATTGGTGAGAGAAATGGCAATTGCAACACTGGAGAGGGAGAGCTGATCAAGATGTCCGACCATAATCATCGATACTAGTTGCAGAAGATACTGCAGTGCCGTCACTGCCACCATTGGTGCAGCTATTATACCCTCCTTCTTCAACTCTCTCGCAAATGTAATCGTCCATTTCTTCTTTTCATCAACCATCTGTCCCATTTCTAGTTTCTGCTGCATTCTGTGAACTCCCCCTCTAGCTAGCCGGCTAAGTAATCTTACCAATATGAGTTTATATACGAAGAATGGTTATTATACTACTACTCTTCTTCTTTATTTCTTTTATTTGTCTTACTTATTCCTATTCTTATTCCTATTCCCTTCCACTACGTTTTCCTATTCTTATTCCCTATTGCCTTCCCTATTCCCTATTCTTCGTCTTCTTCTTCTATTTCTTTCACTTATTCTTATTGCCTTCCACTCACTCATATTTTTTTTTTACTTATTCCTTCTCCTCATCCTCCTCCTCCTGTCTTCTTCTTCTTTATTTCTTTTACTTATTCCTATTGCCTTCCACTCACTCATATTATTTCTTCTTCTTCTTCTACTAGGGATCCCGAAGGGCCATGTGTGTGTATGTTTATATATATATATATATATATATATATATATATATATATATATGTAAACAGTCCTTCTTGGCTAAGGACATCCTTACCTAAGTTTTGGTATGGATTTCCAGTTTTTGGCCACTTTTCAATCATATATTCACATCTTAACCGTTCAATTTTTAGGTCCTAATATATAGATGATCTCTGCAAAATTTCAGCCAAATTGATGATCGTTAAGGCATTCAAAACTTCAAATTACAACAATGTACATGACCGGTTCCGGTTAGACAGATTTAATTCGTTCACGTAAATTGCAGTTTTGGATACCTTAACGATCATCAATTTGGCTAAAATTTTGCAGAGTTGATCTATACATTAGGACCTAAAAACTGAACTGTTAAGATGTGAATATGTGATCGAAAAGTGGCCAAAAACTGAAAATCCGTTCCATAAACTTAGTTAAGGATATCCTTACCTGAGAAATTTTGTGTATATATATAGATGGGTTAAATACTATTTACTCCCTGAACTTTCAGGGAAAAAACAGTTCAGTCTCTGCCTTTTCAATTTCACACGTTTACTCCCTCATCTCTCAATTTTGATCCAATAGGTCCATTCCGTCAAAAAGCTCTATTAAAATGTCTATTATACCCTCAGTTCATCTTTTTTCTTTTTCTTAATTTATTTTTTTTATCTTTTTTTTTTCCTTTTCTGTTTATCTCTTCTTCTTCCACCTCTCTTCTCCTTCCACCTCTCTTCTCCTTCAACATCCAAATTTCTAAAGCGACCAAATCAATCTGAAACACAAAACCTCTCTTCATCTGCTCAATCAAAAAAAGGAAAAAAAAAACAAAAAAAAGAGAAAAAAATCTTTTCAAAAAAAAATTAATTAATTAATTAAAAATTTTGAGGGTAGAATAGACATTTTTGGTCGGAGAATAACAAATTGGACCTATTGGTCCAAAATTGAGAGACGAGGGAGTAAACATGTGAAATTAAAAAGGCAGGGAATGAACTGTTTTTTCCCTGAAAATTAAGGGAGTAAACAGTATTTAACCATATATATATTTATATATATATATATATTCTTCTTCGTCTATTTCTTTTACTTATTCTTATTGCCTTCCACTCACTCATATTTCTTCTTCTTCGTCTTCTCCTCATTCCCCTCCTCCTACCTTCTTCTTCTTCTTCGTCTTCTTCATTACTTTTACTTATTCCTATTGCCTTCCACTCACTCATATTTCTTCTTCTTGTTTATTTCTTTCCCTACTTATTTCTATTGCCTTCCACTCATAGCCTCATACCATACGATAGGTTTAATTACTTTTTCCTATTTTTAACAATTCAATAGATTGGCTTCATGAGTGAAGACAGTGATATGAATGCAAACATGAATGAGCATCTATATAAGGTGTAAGATGCATGCATAGAAACTTAGCTAGTTAAGAGCATCTTTAGTAGACTCTCTATTTTAGCTCCTTATCTATTTTAGAGAGCATGTTTAGCTTTATATATATTTTAGCAGTTGCACCAAACTCCTAAGTGACTCTCTATTATCAGTCTTAGTTATCTCGCTCATACATATAGAGAGCGAAATAAGGCTCTCTAGAATTTATAACATTCATTTTGAGTTACTTTATGTAATTTATAAATACATTTAAACAATTTAATCTTTATTTAAAAAATAATATAACTACAAAACTAGCTAAAATAGAAAGCACTGATGCAGACATATTTCTAAAGTGGCTAGCTAGCCAAAATGACTTTTTAGCTATTTTGGCTAAAATTTGACTAAAAAAATAGCTAACATTGCTAAAGATGCTCTAACATCACAACAACTATATTTAATCAAATTCAATCTTTTTCATGTAAGAAAAAGTTTGCAATACATAGTAGAGTCAAAAGTCAGCTACTTCTAACTGAAAATCAGGTTATGACACCTAACAAACCTTCTTAAACAATTACAGACAAAAAATAGAGTTAAAAATCTCCGTGTTTTAGGGAAACGAGAATTGAGAGGAATTTGCTGTGTATTCTCATTGATAATAGGTGCCTCTTTATATAGAGGATTACAATGCATAGAATCTCAACTATACAAGGAAAGTAATCGTACATTGATTAGGAATCTAGATCCTTCTAATTGAACCCTATTACCACTAGGTCAAGTAACCTAGAGTTTGGGCTAAACACAAATAGAGATATCCTTAAACACTCCCCTTGTGTTGTCCAAACGTGGTGCTTCTCTTGTTGCCTCATTAAAAATCTTGCCGAGTAACAAAAACCCAGTGGGACAAAAATAACCTCGGTCGAAGGGGAAAAAGAGCACAACACACCCTTCACGATTCGAGGTGAACATGTAGACATCTCCCCCTAATGTCTGCGCCTCCCCCTGATGACTACGATCATGGGAGTTCAGATAATTTCCGCAAGCCAATTCTTGCCACATGTTTCTCGAATGTGGATTTGGGCAATAACTTAGTAAACAAGTCTGCCTTATTGTCCTCAGATTGAATCTAGTTCACTTTGATCTCGAGGAGAGTCTATTGTTGCTAATTATGCTTGGTGTTATCGCTTTTGATGTAGCCTTGCCTCATTTGTTCAAAACAAGCAGCATTATCCTACATGCTCGTAGGCTCATCTGTGGTAGACTTCAAACCACAATTGCTTCGAACATGCGTAATTATGGATCCAATCCATATACATTCACGAACCACTTTGTGAAGAGCAATAATCTCTGCATTGTTCGAAGATATAGCGACTAGGGTCTGTTCTGTAGACCTCCAAGATACCATGATCTTTTCCCATGGTGAACAGTTTACTATTTTGGGAATGACCTTTGTATGGGTCAGAGAGATACCCAATATCAGCAAAACCTTCCAAAACACTTATATCGTTTTGGGATGGGGATAGAGAACACAGGCCAGCGTTGGCGGCGTTCCTGGTGTGTGATGGGTCTGAATCCACCATCTCTTTGTAGGGATAGAGTAAGCCCATATCAATCGTACATCTCAAGTACTGAAGGATATCTTTTACACCAATCTAACGGCGTCGCGTTGGCGCAGAGCTATATCTAGCTAACAAGTTCACAACATATGAGATGTCCGGTCTTGTGCATTGGGATAAGTACAATAATGCGCCTATTGTACTAAGTAAAGCACTTCTGCCTCTAGTACATCTTCGTCATCATCCATTCGATGAAGAGGATCCTTTTCAGGATCAAGACTATGGACGATCATTGTGGTGCTTGAAGGCTTGACCTTGTCAAAATGCCTAAGCATCTATCGACACGATGCTCAAGTTCTAAACCGAGACATAATGGTGTTCTCCCAAAATCCTTCATCTTAAAATCGGATTTCAAGTGTTCAGCGGTTTCCCTTAACTCTTTAAGGGCTTCTAATGAAGATCATGTCCAACATGAACCGCAATAGTATCCGAAACTTGTTATGGAAATGCGCGGACATATCCCTTCCTAATCAAGTAGTCATCTTAGTGAGCGTTTCAACCTTATTGTAAACACGCTCTGAGGTCTAGAGCCACATGACTTGGGTAAATGAAGTTCACCATGAACCTTCATGTATATTCCGTATCTAGATCCCCTAAGATACGTAGTGACCACATTTGTAAGCTGCATGTTCAGTTATTCGAAAACTACCAAACTGACAGGGTAGTGGAGTGCAATGACATCCATTACGAGAGAATATGTCTCATCGTAGTCGATTCCAGGGCGTTTTTTGTGAGAAGCCTTGCGCCATAAGGTGAGATTGCCATCTCTTTTTCTCGTCACGCTTTCTAACGAAGACCCATTAGTTAATAGGTTTTGTGTCAGGAGGTGTTGGAATTACTGGCTCAGAAAACCTTCTCTTCGTTAGAGAATCCATCTTAACCTGGATCGCATCTTTCCATTTAGGCCAAATCTCTCTACGTTGGCATTCATTCATCAACGGAGCGTGGTTCGATGTCATCAGACTCAACAAACTCGTGCGCAACGAAATGCGCAACTACAATCATCATGGAGTTTCTATCCAACATCTCATGTACACTAGTGTAAGTTTCATAGAGTTCTATATTCTCAGGAATAGGTTCTGAAGTTGAGGCGTCCCCCAACGATAACCATAACCCAGAAGATACTCATGAGACGGATTTTGAGTCTTGATGATCAAAGGATTGGAATGTGCCAAAGGATCCTTCGAACCCACGAGCCTCCCACGCATCCTAGCTGGGGCCATGGCCTGTAACACTAAAGTGCCACTCTTTTTGTCGTTGGCGTCATGCCTACCTCCGTGTAGGGTGGCGCTACGTCCTCTCGTAGGGACGTCCTTCTTTGCAGGCATGTTTGCAGCATATTTGTGTGATCTCGTCACTTTAATAGGGATCGAGATGAGACATAGTGGGGGCAGGCCATGACAATTCCTGTCATTCCTGCTGAACATCCGTGTTCTTATCTCCCCATAACGACGGGAAGACTGTCGCACCAAAGTGACAACCCGCAAAGCTAGCGGTAATGAGATCGTCGTGCAAGGGCATTAAGTGGCGAACGATTGTTGGAGTCTCAAATCCAACGTAGTTGCCCATTTGTCTGTAAGGACCCATCATAGAGCGCTGTGACGGCGCAATGGGCACATAAATTGCTCACTCAAATATGCATAAGTACGATACCTATACCCAGTCACTAGCTATAACGCAGAGGTACATTGAGTGGCGGTGGGTCGTAGACGAAGTAGCATAGCTACATGCGATATTGCATCACCCCAAGCGGATATAAGGAGATTGGTGCGCATTACCAATGTTCGGACTACCATCGTAGTCATTTCCGCAAGACCATTTGGGTGTACATGGGAATGTGATGTCCAACATCAGTCCCATTGCAATATCCATCGAAAATCTTTTAATGTAAATTCTCTAGCATAGTCAAATCCAATTGACTGAATAAGATGATCTGGAGAGTGAGCTCATTGTCATATGATATGTGCTAGGAGTGTAGCATAAACAGCATTTACAAGTGGACAATGGCACAACACGTGACCAGCGTGTTTGCGTGTCAACCATCATCAGGAGATATTTAAGCGTCCGCAAGTTGGTTGAATCAATCCACAGAATCCCCATGGATTCTATGTAAGAACATAATGAGCATTGTCATATCCTTTGCATAGGACGGTCTCAGTCCTAATTTCCCTAAGGAACGGGCTTTGTGAAACGAGCGAGAGGCTTTAGAAGCAACCAATGGGAATTTTGGTTGGGCCTGAGCGTCTTCAACGCTATTCGAAGCAAGTTGGTGATTACAGCATCACCTAGGGCGCCATCATAATGATGGACGTCATCCATGGCGTCATGGATAGGGACTGTGCCAGCCCTAGGCTGGTGGTGGACGGAGGCAGTGCCCTAGGCAGCAACGTTGGTCACACTTAGTCCAGGAATCAACTTTTGATTCATGCTTGATTTCGCTCGAGAGAAAAGATGTCCATGTGAAGTCTTTGGTAGACGGATCATCATATCATGACTAGGATGATCTATCCTGTCGTGACAAAGCCAATATGTGTCTAAATCCAAGAGATCTTCTCTCATAACTTTTATTGGATTAATAGCTCGAATAGTGACATAGAGTCCACTAGAAAGACACATAAACTTCTCTAAGAAGCGTCTTTGTTCGCAATCATTAAAGGTATTGCAAAGGAACTCATTTCCGTTCTCTACATGCATTTTCGCATGGAATTCGTTGGCTATTCATAGGGTACGATTTGCCCTAAGAGAGTAGAGAGTTTCTGTGACAGCTGTAATCAAGGTGTCATTTGGCAAGTGGAACTTGGGCTATTCCATGTCCTTGAATTAATACTGATGGCCCAGCCATCGTAGTCACAAAGTCATATGCTCAGAATCAAAATGGAGTCAAAATGAAAAGAACTCGAAATTTTATTCATAAGCCAACAGAATACATCATTGTTTCTTTGATCAAAGAAAATCTAATCCAATAAACTAGTTAATGCAAAACAATGGTAGTCGTCTAACTCCTTTCGGTATTTTTAGTGTAAATATGACCAGGTGAGTAGAGAGATGTCGGTGAAGCAAAGCTCGCTTAAGTACCACTTATCTCAAAACCATCCTAGACATCACACTTACATTGAGTACGCCTACTTTGAAGAAAGACTAACATCATTGGCATCTACTACAAAAGTAATATGGCAATTGCCTACATCTCTTGGAAAATAAAAAGACTTAATCAAAATCGCCAGTTTCTGGCTCTTGATCCTTGTAGTCTTCCACCCTTAGATCAAGATCGCCATCTTGATCTTCTTGTTCCATGTAATTTGCTTCCCTTACTTCACGGTACGTCTTGTATGCGTTTGCAACATTCTGGGGTGCTGTACATGCTTTGACCCAATGTTCAGTTGATCCACATCAAAAACAAACATCATTATGGTCAGGCTCCCTTGATCGAGGGGCCATTGGGGCGCGATTTGGACGACCTATGCTCTTGGTGGCGTTACCACCATGGTCGGAGGCTCCGCCTCTCTCTCTCTTCACACGTTGACCTCCACGGTTCCGTGCACGCCTCTCTTGGCGATTTCCTTCCTCTTTAGGGCGAACATATGGACCAGAATGTCCAGAATTGTCCCTACTCTTAGGGTTTCGCTCCTTGCGTCCTCCATTGGGGGCGCGACTATAGTTAGACTGGGGAATAGGCTTAGTTCCCACGGGTCTAGCATTATAGTTCTTCACAAGAATATTGTCGTGCTTTTCAGCTACGTTCATGGGGCCAATGAGCTCATGAAACCTTGTGATACGTCTTACATTAACATCAATCTGATAATTCTTTGAAATCATCAGTGCAGAGATGGGGAAGGTAGAGAGAGTCTTCTCGATCAACATCGTATCAGTTATGGCTTGGCCACAAAACTCCATCAGAGACTTGATACGAAGAGCTTCCGAGTTATAATCAAGCACAGACTTGAAATCACAAAAGCGGAGGCTATGACGTCATCGCACTTCTAAATCAGGAAGCAGGGAGTCACGAACGTTGCCAAATCGCTGCTCAAGTTCTACCCATAGCTTTCTTGGCTCTTCCTCATTGAGGTATTCATTTTGGAGCACGTCATTCATATGCGTTGTCATGAGAATTATGGCCTTAGCTTTATTTTCTTCAAAAGCACGAGCTTGCTCTATAGAAAGCACGTTCTGACTAGGCTCTTGGATGGTTTCCAGAAGTCCATCAGCCTTAAGATGTTGGCGCACATCTCGGACCCATCTATGGTATCCTGCTCCAGTTGTCTCTAGTGGAACAAAGTTCAACTTGTTCAGGTAACTCAACCTGAAAAACAACACAAGATTAGGGTTAGTTTCGGAGCATAAAAGACTACCACGAAAACAATAATAATTTCTGAGCGTATTCGCTTCCAAGAAATTAGAAATTTTCTGAGCATAGTCGCTTCCAAGAAAATCCGGTTTCAAGAGGGGTTTTGGATTAGATCGAAACAACGATGTATGTGGTCAATCGTTTTCTTCTCAACAAACTCTAAGTTTGGAGGACTCTACAAGCTCCAAGCTTGGAGTGAGTACGAACCCCCACAGTTCGGCTTTTGGTCTCCCCTATGAAGAAGAAAGGGGGATAAAAGAAAGGAGGTTGCAAGTCCCCGAAAAAGAAGAGAAATTGAATTTAAAAACTCTAAAAACGGGAACGTTTAATAAAAAATACCTCGAAATAGGTCGCCGGAAAATTTGACCTGAAAAATTGGTCGGAAAAAAATCGCCAGAAAAGTGGCAGGAAATCGGCAGGAAAAGTCGCCTGAAATCGGCAGGAAAAGTCGCTGAAAAGTTGTTGACCGGAGTTGACTGCTGACCGTTGACCTACTGACGTGGCAGTGGGTCCCTGTTTGCTGACGTGGCAGTGGGTCCCTGTTTGCTTACGTGGCAGTGGGTCAGGGTGCTGACGTGGCAGTGGGTCAGGGTGCTGACGTGGCGATGGGGTCTGCGTCAGTGGGCTTGGGCTTCTGGGCTTCTTTTGCTCTCTACCTTTTTTTTTCTCTCTTCTTCTTTTCTGCCGGTTCAAAATGCAGCAGCTCAGGTGGCCAGTTCACCCCTTTTTAGGCAGGTTTTTGTACTTTTTCTTCCGGTTCCTGAAACTTCAGATCAATGGGCTTCTGCTACCAAAATTTGGTGGAAATTGGAGGTCCGGAAGATGGTGAACTGGTGAAATATTTGCTGCGAGTTGTATGGAGCTTCCGGTGGCCGGTTCGGTAAGTTTCCGGCCTGTTCTTGGGGTGGGGCCGCCGGTTCTGGACTCCTGGGATCGAGTTCTTTAATGTGTGAGGTGGAGGCAGAAAAGGGATCAAGGTTTTGTATTCGGATTCAAGGTTTTTAGCTTCTTGAATCAGGGTTTGGCTATTTGTTTCAGGGTTAGGGCTTTGTGCTGATAACGTGTTTTAGGGAAACGAGAATTGAGAGGAATTTGCTGTGTATTCTCATTGATAATAGGGGCCTCTTTATATAGAGGATTACAATGCATAGAATCTCAATTATACAAGGAAAGTAATCGTACATTGATTAGGAATCTAGATCCTTCTAATTGAACCCTATTACCACTAGGTCAAGTAACCTAGAGTTTGGGCTAAACACAAATAGAGATATCCTTAAACACGGAACTTTTTTTTTTTTTTTGAAAAGGGAACCCAATCAAGTTTGGAGGCTCATCCCCACGCCTATGTTATTATTTATTATAGATTGATGCATCGGGGGGGGGGGGGGGGGGGGACGTAATACATGTACCCCGAGTGTTCATATAAACTTTACGGAAATCTTTATAGAGGACATCCTGTGAGTAATCAGGAGCCTCCCATAAATATAGGTCAGTAACATGACCTGTATTTAATCTCCGGAACACCTTTAGTCAACAACAATCGTCACTAACAACTTAGATTTCCATGGAGTTAGACTCATCAATCGATTTTGGTCTCTAATAGAACCTTTTTAAGGTAAATGCATCAATAATTATCGTGTATTTACAAAAATTTGATTTAACATATTATAAAATGAATTAACTTTTAGACATACATACAAATAATATTACAACATTCCACTCGCATAAGCACGCAATTCAAGTCATAAATTGTAATAATATATTTAATCATTTCTAATTATTATTTTATTCGAATAAATACTAACATCATTGAACAAGCCACAGGCTTGTAGGCCAAATATAAAAACTAAAAATTAATTATCTTTTAAAGCTACATTTGTAAAGGTTATCAAAGATGGAGCTTGAGGAAGTCCTTCGCACGGCAAGAAACAACGACATGTATCTGAAAGGTCCACGAATTTTGTCGCACTCATGAAATCTGTTTGGAATACAACTGCAATTCTTGGCCATTGCTACACGAGTTCCATATTTCTTGTAGAACTCCTTAAGGCAATCAGTCATAGTCTTACCACATGCATTGACCCGTTTGAAATAATTCTTCTTTACAATATTTTAGATCCCCTATGGTTCAAAAAGAAAAAACTAAAATATTTTACTGCGTTAATTGCATATTACAATATTTAAAATTGTTCCAAATCGAATATATGATACTTACATTACTGTTCAAAAGCATTATTAACATTTTTTTTTAAGAGCACTATTAACATTTAAGAAATGTTTTAGGTAATTATTGATAATAGTTTATATGATTTAGAATAAATTGAAAATATATATATATATATATAAAGGCAATTCTACAATTGCTTTCAAATTCTTAGGGCTATCAATGGGACGTATCGGGTTGGGTTCGTGTCAGGTCAAGGTATTTATCGTGTCGCAATATATAAACCTAAACTCAACCCATTTAATAATCGTGTCAAAAATTTAAACTCAAACCCAACCTATTTATTAAATTGGTTACCCGTTTCCAATCCGCTTAACTCATTTAATAAATAGATCGTGTTTTGTTAGAAAAAATGGCATATTTAAACGTTAACAGTGGGACCCATTTAATTAAAAAAATACATAAATTGATTAAATTTACTAAAAACTCCACAAGACAAAAAATATAAATAATTATATATAATTCATAAATAATTAAAAAGCAAAATATTTCAAATTGTCTAATCCTATGATCAAATACTCCGAACTTCACCAATGCTTGGTGGTTCAAGTGGTAAGGAGCTTGTTCCCCTTAAGCAAGGTCTCAAGTTCGAGCCTTGTGAATGGAGTAGCCAGTATTGGGAGAGCTTCCCCCCTAAATGGGGTTCGACCCGGCTCGAGAGGGATTAATCCTTACCAACGGGTGGGGGATACCTTGGTTTAACCAAAAAAAAAATACTCCGAACGTCCAAAATTTCAAGAAGAAACATAGCACAATCAGGTTATACGGGTTTACTTTGTGTTGGCGGGTTGACCCGTGGCTGACCTATTTATTAAATGGGTCATGGAGGGTTGACCCACCATCGACCCGCTTTTTAATCGTGCGGGTTCAACCCGCTTTATTTCGTGTGGGTTTCGAGTCGTGTTATCGGATCATATCAGAATTGACAACCCTACAATTTCTTTTCTCATTTATCTTTTTTGCATAGAAGAAATATCTTTATTGATGGCAGTTAGCATTATTTATTACAATCAAAGCTTAAGGTGTCCAAAATGAAATCTGGAGGTACATTAGACCAAATAGCACTACAATTGTCATCAAAAGCTAAATTGGCTAGCCTGTGAGCCACTGCATTGCATGTTCGTGGTGCAAATATGATTTGCACATCTGGTCGAGCCCTTGAAGCCATCTATATGTCATCCATTATAGAAGCACAACCGAGTAAATCATACCTTGAATTAGCAATGTCCATGATGGCCTGAAGACAGTCAGTTTCTATCACAATGCCTTGGTTTGGAAAGGACTGCAAGAACTGCATCCCATGATTTATTGCCATTAGTTCCACTTGCTTAGCTGCAGCTACATTGCAAATTAGAAGAGCAAAAGCTGCTTTGAAATTTCCTTGTGCATCACGTAACACACCACTAATTCCACCCTTTGTTTGATATGGAAGAAAACTCTCATCTACATTTAGTTTCCAATTACCATTCTCAGCCGGCTTCCACCGTTTCCTTGCTTTGGTTGTTTCCTACGTAGACTGCCAAGCAGTTCGAAACTCTTCCAACTAGGATAGAGCCCCAAAAACAATGTCCGTTTGTGATTGTTATATTCCATTCCACAACTTGTTGTTTCTGTTTTTCCAAATGGCCCAAAGAATCATCAGCAGCTTTTCAAAAGTGTCTTGCTGCATATTCAAGGCATGGTCCAAGCACCATTTTTTGAAATTTGTGTGAGGAAGGAGAGGACTTTGTAAATGAAAAGGGGAGGCTGAAAGGATAGCTTGTGCCAGAGGACACTTGCAGAATACATGAGTACTGTCTTCAAATCCTGTTGGGCATAACAAGCAGTTCGTTTCACCCTGAAAGCCTTTCCTAGTCAACGCTGCCTTAGTAGGGAGGAGATCATTGCACGCCCTCCACAAGCATATTTAAACTTTACCTGGAACCTTTGTGTGCCAAATACGTTTCCAAAGTGGTTTATAGGGGTCTCCCTGAGAAGTAGATGCGAGTACATAACCAAGTACTTTTTCCCTTGCTATCGAATACGCAGATTTGACAGAATAGAAGCCTCTTTTTTCAGGCTTCCAAAACATTCGATCACTAACCTATCTTCTAGCCAAGGGAATACATAAAATCTTCTCGGCAAGCGTATTAAGGAAGAGTTTCCTAACAATAGCTTCCTTCCATCTTCTAGTAGTACCATCAATTAGGGCAGAGACACTATCCAAAGTGCAATATGATGGTTTGTGGATGAGATAATGTGGACAATGTGGAATCCATATGTCTTTCCACATATTGATACTACAACCATCTCCTACATGCCAAGCAACTCTTGCTTGCAATATGGGTCTACCCTGCAATAAACTCCTCCACGAGAAAGATGGGTTGTCACCTAATTATGCTTCCCAAAATGAAGTATAAGGGTGATAGCGAGCCTTAAAGATTTTTGCTATTAGAGAGTCCGGATTGGTGACAAGTCTCCAACCCTGTTTAGCAAGCATCGCTCAATTGTAGGCATAAATATTTTTAAATCTCATACCTCCTTCATTCTTGGTGAGACACATCCTCTCACAGCTTCTCCAATGGATCTTCTTCTTTTCCTCTGTGTCACCCCAAAAGAAAGATGCACATAATTGGTGTATATCATCACACAATCCCTTAGGCAATAAGTAGCAATTCATTGCATATAGTGGCATAGTTTGTGCCACTGCTTTGATTAGTATTTCTTTGCTAGCTGAGCTTAGAATCTTTGACTTCTAGTTGATTAACTTCTTGGAGAGTTTCTCTTTGATATAGGCAAAATAGCAGTTTTGGATTTCCCTACTCTGAGAGGGAGACCCAGATATCTATCATGCTCCTTGACACATTTAACTTCCAATATACTGGCCAAAGTATGCTGCTTGGACTGGTCAACACTTTTACTGAATGCTACACTACTCTTTTGGAAGTTTACTTTCTGCCCCGATGCCTTTTCATATATATCAAGGAGATTTCAAAATTGGGTACACTCTTCCACATTGGCAGTACCAAACAAAAAGCTGTCATCTGCAAAGAACAAGTGATGCAACTTTGGTGCTTAGGGGGGCATTTGGAGACCAGCAATCCTATTCTCAACCACAACCTTGGTGATTAATGCAAAAAGTCCTTCTGCACATAGGATGAACAAGTAAGGAGATAATGTGTCACCTTGTCTAATGCCTCTGGTGGGGGCAATCAATGGTGAGGGCTCACCCTGAATCAAAAGAGAATACTTCACTGAGGTAACACATGTCATTATCATTTGAACCCATTGAGGCAACAAGCCTAGCTCTCTTAACATGCTTCCAGAAAGCTCCATTCAAGTCTGTCGTATGCTTTGCTGATATCCAACTTTAGAGAAAAAAAAAAAAAACCAATTTCCTGATTTCTCAACTGATGCGTGAAATGTGCAGTCTTTGTGGCTACAAGGGTGTTGTCTAAAATTAATCTGCCAGGGACATAGGCACTTTGCAGTGGAGAGATAATTTCCAGTAGCTAGGCAAAACTTAAGCCTGTTTGCCACCACCTTGGAGTTAATTCTGCAAATTACATTACATAAAGCAATAGGCCGAAAATGCATTGCCTCTTGAGGGTCTTTTATTTTTGGAATAAGGCATAAATGTGTCAAGCTTGACTCATTCCACATCTCTCCATTTGCAAGTAAGTTTCTAACAGCATTGCAAACATCAAAACTCACTATATGCCAATCCTTTTGATAAAAAAAAATGGAGTCATACCATCAGGGCCGAGGCTCTTGGAAGGATGCATATGGAAGAGAGCACTCTTTATTTCCTCATCCATATATGGTTTAGTGAGATCCGAGTTCATACTGTCCGTAACCTTCACCGGAGTTGCATTGATCACCTCTTCTAGGGCAGTAAAGTCTGTATGGTCAGAGGAGAACACATTGGAGAAGTACTGCATAAGAAGATGCTGAATTTCATAGGGTTCACTTTGCCACACCCCATTCTCATTAGTTAGGCCTTTAATTGTGTTTCTACTCTTCCTGTTGCTGGCTCTTCTATGGAAAAACGCAGAGTTACGATCCCCATCCTTCAACCATATTGCCCTTGACCTTTGTCTCCAATAACGTTCTTGTTGGGCTAACAACTTGCTATGTTGAACATGTAAAAGTCTCTGCTCTTCATATTGTTCTGGAGAATAAGGTTGACGCATAATGTCATAGAGTTTCTCTAATAAGGGTCCAAACCCAAAAATACAAGAAGAGAGCGAGGAAATAGCAAAAGAAAGATAAAGCTGTGATATATCATAATTTAACATGGTAACCGACTAGTACATATATAGGTGAATAAACCAGGCTAGGAGGAAGAATTGGACACCTGTCCAATTCTTCAGTCATTATCTATAAGGTATCCAAAGCCACAGCTAGCAAGCACTACTTTAGACAGCTCATTCCTAACATCACAAGGCCTCCAAAAGGATAATAATAACCAATTTATAAATATTGGATCAGTACTCCAATATTCTCTTGAACTACTCTTAACTCGACCTTCTGCTTGTCGAATTCAGTTGAATGCCAAGCCATCAATTTCTTACCAGCATGTTTGATTTTTTGCCCAGGTTGCTGCAATGCGTTACCAGTGGTTGGTGTAGCCCACTCAATAATGTTATTGCATTCCTGGTTTCCATGCCAAACTTCCTCAAAACGAAACCTATGTCGCCCTTTTCTTCGTACAATTTTGTCTGCATGTTCTTCAATTAGCAAAGGACAGTGATCTGACTCACTGGGGCTGAGTGTAACAACTCTACTGTATGGATTACCTTGCTCTCCATTGGGTTGACTGAAAGCTTCGATCAAGCCTTTGTCATTTATCTATACAAACGCCCGAGGTAATTAACAATTTCAGGCTAAGCCTTGGCTGTAATACGGAATCACGATCCAGCTTGGTAATCAATATGCAAGTCTAGTCTTCAACGGATTCCTTGTCACAGTAGACTCCGCAGACCCGGCGCCTACAAAAAGAAGTTCTTAGCTTGATCAATCCTTCACCAAAACGCACAAATTGGAACCTCCAGGCTAAAACCCGATGAAGTCCTGTCCAAAGGCCAAGCTCTTGAACGGTTGAACCACAAAGCTGGACTACAAATTTCTACTATCCAACATGCATTCCAATCCCTGCTACCAAAGGATCAACTACAACCGAGCAGAGGTTGAGGAAGTGCCTCACCAAAGGACAATAAGCGGAGGAGCAGCAGCTCACAAACCTGGCGATTAACAATAGCAAACAACCGGATTCAAGAAATAAGCTAACCAAAATACAGCCCTTACCACCTCCCAAGAGTTCCCCACACAAACTTGCATGAATCATACGTATGCCATAAATGAAGCATAACATGCCAAGTCTTGCTTTCTGTTCTGCTCTACTATTTTCCTTTTTCCAGGAATGGTTTGTGACCAATATAAGCTTTTACGTGGAACGTATAAAGAGTGAAGAGCGAAGAGCATAACAGGAATTATACAATACATATACATGAAAGTTAACCAGCAGAAGTATACTAATTAGGCTGGATAAACTAAATAGGCTCATGACCATGCTTGAATTAATCGGATAGCACCAACATATATGATCCATCTAGATCTCTCCTTAGCCAACTAAAATAAGAAACCATTCCTGATACATAATTCATAAAACCTAGGCCTTAACTATTAAGACACAAGGAAATTAGCAGTTCTATTTCTAAATTAATGGCCATATACTCGGGCCTAGATCTCAAATCCGGGAGAGACGATCAGCACCATGTACCAACATTACTACATAAACAAATTCAGGAGATGAGAACTGAATAAGTTGATACACATCAAAAACCCAAAGGGATTTTCAATGAAGATGTCAAATATAAACTATATCACAACATCCACCTAAAGTTTTCCATACTTCAACTAAAACCTTCCACTCTATACTTGTACAAAGGCTTTGAACTTGAGTTTACACCATCCTTGAACCCCCAGAGGCATGGATCATGACATCAATCACATCACCATCTTCCATTTGAAGCTGCAAGCAATCATATAGCAACTAAGCATAGACAATGATCATTTAAAAACAGAAATTTACTTTTCATTGATTTTTAGCTTAAAACTCGGGGAAAGTTAACTTATAAACCTTTACCTCCTGCGGAGTTTGCTCCAGTTTAAGTTCTGTTCCTTCAAACAAGAATGCCAGGGCTTTCATATCCAGGGAACGATGTGTACAGAATTGAACCAGAAGTTTCTGTAGCTTGGTATTTCTTCTAACCCTGAATTTGGTTTCACTTCCATCTTGCTACATTACCAGCAGAAGAAAAACAATGATCAGCACTACATAATTGCATATATAACATAATAAACCTGAAGCAAGACAAGTTAACTAAGCAAACCAATCAACTGAGTCATTTTGTTTGAAATGATAAAAACCAGCAATGTTACACAATACTTTCTTTTTTTTTGTCCAACTTAAATGGTCAATGTTGTATCTTGAAACAATGATGTAGTCTGGATTTTGTTTGCAACCTGAGTTTGGAAAAAAAGTTGGTAGACAATGTAGCATTTGACTTTTTTTATATACGCTGAGAAAAATATGCAGTATTGTGGATCATCACTGCAAGTGGATCTGACATAATAACAATGACTGAATGCATAATCTAACAATACAATGATGGGGACAAAAAAAAACAGTAGTCAATACTTGGCCATCTAGTAAAACATAGCATTTAGGTCTTAAGGAACATGTTTAGGCAAACTCTGAGAACACACTTATCTATAAAATAGCAGTCACCCTCCAAATTCAAGATCCCCTCCAGATAAGGGCTCGAAGAGCGCTTTGAATTCAGTAGGGTAGTTACAATGCAGTCTATGTCCAGTCAAAATTTTGGGAGAGTCTTCTTAGGAGGGGGAGAAAGACTACTTTATATGTATTGGGACAGGTTTAAGTAGTTTTAGAAAACACACAATTTTTCACATTTGGTTAGAGTGAACCAGTCAATTTAGTTAGGTGGTCACTATCTCCCTTTGTCATCTCTTCTTTTGAATCCCCATCTCTCCTTTCTCCCACCAGATCAGCATGATAATATATCTTCATACTCCTCCCTGCGGATACTATTTACCTTTTATAGTTTTTAAGGGAACCTCCTGTGTAAGGGGTTTTGATCATGAGAATCAAAAAAGATAAAAACAGGGGACATAAAACCCTTAACCCGTGAATAAAAACAAAAATCATCATCTACAGAGCATACTGGATGATTTCAAGGAGCTGATCTAGCCAAAGCCTATCTTACAAGAGAGAGCATGTGAGACCAATAGGAGTGCAAAACCACTGGCTTCCCGACTCACAAACAGCACTAACCCGGAGGTGGACAGTGTTCTCTGTAATGGCAGTGGTAATCGAACTACAATCATTTTCAAAACCTACCCTTCAAAAAAAGATACTGCCAAGCTTACTGAACCCCGGAATGCAATGCAAGGCCTTAATTTGTTCAACCCACTTACCCACGCCAACCCTTACTCAAACATGATTTCCCCCAAAGTCCAAGTACCCCAAATCATACCCTAAATTCTCAATCAATTCTGCCTTTACCTTTTTATATCAAAAAGGTTTCATGGGAGAGGGATTTGAACTTGGAACTCAGATATAACCATAAACCGCTAGAACTACAAATCCTGCAACAACCAATCTACTTAGATATGGACATATCTACAAGACACATGTACAAGTGATGTATGATATTTCCCTGATCACATACAAAACCAATAACTTGAGAAACAATATTTAACACCATAAACACTGAACAGGCATACAGAGATGAGAGAGAGCTAGAGTGAAGATAAATGGATAATCAACCTCATAATAAATCTGGAGATTGACAAACTCAGTATTATTATTAATGTTGGGCTTCTTTTCTTGACCTGCCTGAGAAGTAACCCCTGATTCTGGTTCAGAAGAACTTCCTTGAGGCGCATTTCCAGCCATTTTCAGTTCAGGGTTTGGGTTTTCTTCTCTCTAGGGTTTATCGATCAGATTATTCAGACTGACTCTCTTTACCGAAAATCACGAGAACTTTAAAAAGAGTCGCAGAGACCTACAATCGCCTAGCAGTTAATGGACAACAACGTTTAGGTTCTAAAGGCCCGAAGAACGAGAAGCCCACGTGAAATGGTTACTGTTGGTTGATACGATAATATTACCCACGAGAAAATAAAAACCATGTAATGAATGGTGATAACTGGAGTAAATGGGTCGTGGAATGGAATAAAACGCGCAACTGGAGCATCGGAATTCTGCTACTTTCTCTTGGGAAGATGCACGGTTGGGGCTTGAGGGGACTTGGAGTAGACTGGACCAGACCGAGAAGAAAAATGGCGAGCCGAATAAGTACTCTTGGGGGGAAGTACATAGAAAAGCAGATTTCTATGCCCCACCTCATCTCTTCCTATGTTTTTTTTTAAAAATTTTTTTTTTATGGTGAGATTTATTCCTATATATCTATTATATCTATCTCTAAAAAACAAAGAAGGTAGTTCTACTCAGAATCCAAATTGAGAGAGAGAGAGAGGGAGAAGATGTTGTCCCTCAATGGATATGTTCAAGTCGAAGCCTTATGTAGATTGTCTAGATTATCATCCCCATTGAGTCCACGCACCTCACCGTCTCCTATCTCGGCAACCTCCAATTCAAAAACGTAATTATCATCTTTTAGTGTCTCCGATTCTTAATATTCAATTATCTTTGTTTGTTTCTATCCTCATTGGGTTGCAATTAGATTTGATTTCTGGATGTTTTTCTGTTCCGCGATTTGGGGTTTCGTCGATTCGACCCTGGGCTCTGTCTTTGCCTGAGATTCGGTTTCCGTTTAACTCTCTGGGGATGACTTGGATGGTGTAGTAAAAAGAAGCTTGGGATTGGAAAGAGGGGTGTAAGGCGAAGCGAGGGTTTGACAGAAAATATTGGAAAATTTGATCTTGAGAGAGTAGACGATGAAATTTGGTTTGGATTATTTGGATTTCCATGCCTGAAGCCTCTTTGATCGATAAAAAGAATGATTAATTTCAGTTTACCCCCCCTGAGGTTTGGGGGTGCCATCATTTCACCCTCTCTACTTTCAATTTTAAACTTTTACCCCCCAAACTTTCCAATTTCAATCAGGCGTGTCCAATTTCTACTATTCCATCCAAATTAGATGTTAAGTTTGACCCTTGAGGGCTAAAATGGTCATTTCAACATAAAAAAAAAAATTTAAATATTTTTCTGTTTTTTCGTTTTTTTTTTTCTATTTCTTCGTTTATTATTATTATTATTATTATTATTATTATTATTATTATTATTATTTATTTTGTCTTCAACCTATACACCACAAGTTATAATAGGTTTATAAAAACAAGAAAAAATTCTAGGTAGTTGAAAGCCGCTCGCTGGTCTACGATATTTGTGATATATCTCCGATAAAGTGAAGAATTTTAGGATATATCCCCAATAAAGTGAAGAAATATCTGTAAAAAATAATTTTACACTTTATCTGTAAATAAATATCTGTAAAAAATGATTTTACACAGATATTTCTTCACTTTATTGGGATATACAGATATTTACAAATAAAGTGTAAAATCTTTTTTTACAGATATTTCTTCACTCTATTGGGGATATATCCTAAAATTCTTCACTTTACTAGAGATATATCACAAATATCGTAGACCAAAAATGAATTTACACATATATTTTTTCACTTTATTAGAGATATATAGATATTTATTTACAGATAAAGTGTAAAATTATTTTTTTCAAATATTTCTTCACTTTATCGGAGATGTATCACAAATATCGTAGACCAGCGAGCGGCTTTCAACCACCTAGAGTATTTTTTTGTTTTTATAAACCTATTATAACTTGTGGTGTATAGGTTGAAGACAAAATAAATAATAATAATAATAATAAACGAAGTAACAGAAAAAAAAAACAAAAAAAGAATTTTTTTTTTAAATTTTTTATGTTGAAATGACCATTTTAGCTCTGAAAGGTCAGACTTAACGTCCAATTTGGACGGAATAGTAGAAATTGGACACGGCTGATTGAAATTGGAAAGTTTGAAAGGTAAAAATTCAAAATTGAAATTAGAGGAGGTGAAATGATGACACTCTCAAACCTCAGGGGATAAACTGAAATTAATCCTAAAAAGAACATAATGAATTGAAGGAGAGAGACAAGGCCTTTACCTATTTCTATGATTTTTTTTTTTGATTGAAAATAATGAAAGCTAACGGTGTTAAGTCTCTATCAGTGAAAATACAGGTGGCATAATATTATTCGCTGGACAGAATTGTTTTGGTTCTCTCCCGGGAATGGATGAATAGATTCCAATGACTAAGTTATTCTAGGTTTACTAACCTATATTAGTATGGAAATGAGTGTGGGTCTAACGTTAATATCAAGAATCGATTCCTAAAATTCAACAATTTGATAACTAAGGAATTAGTAAGTATTATGAATGAATCCATCATAATGAAATTTTTCTACTAAAAATATCCTTACTTATTTTCATTAACATAGATTTTCATTACTTCTATTTACATAAATATTTTGTCTATCATCATCATCATCGTCATCGTTATCATTATCGTCATTACAAACCAAAACAAAAAATAAAAAAAAATCATATCATCATCATCATCATTATTTGTTTTTAACATACCAATTACATATACACTGTATAAAACTAAAATTTTCATGTATGTGATTGGATCTATCAACTATGATCATCATATATTAAAAAGTAATTCTTACGTAACTTTTCAGAACTTTGATGTATTTTAAAACATCAACAACATAGGCCCGGTAGGGGATTGCTTTGCTTTTAAAAAAAATCACGTTTTGTCTTAAATTTTAGATTTTATTGTATTTGGTAAATAAATAAATAAAACCGTTTTAATTAAAAATTACAGGTCATTGGCAGCAAATTTTGGAAGCAACCCAAAGGTTGCTTTTAGAAGCTATTTTTAATTAAAACACGTTCTGAAGTTGTTTCATGTACTGACAGCACTTTCAGAAGTATCATTTACCAAACACGAACCTGTTTTAATTCACAGCTGATTATTCTCACAACATAGCAACATCGAGTTTTTTTTTTTTTAAGTCACATCAATGCTAAACTAGCCCATAGTAGCTGCAGGTATGGATGCCAAGTATCACATAATTTTTTTAATTTGATTCATTATTTGCAAGAAATTGGAACGAATTGAAGCTTCTGCCTGGTATAGTGCAATATAAATTCAAATATGGAAATCTATATTTATTTGGTTAAGCCACCTAATGATGATAAAAACGTGATGTAAAGGGGAACACTTTGTTCTACAAACATTTATTTATCCAAGAAATAACCCTAGGCATAGCTGCTCTCTCTCTAGTGTGGTGCCATTTTTTGTGCTATTGTTAGGCTTTATTTCTCTTGAAATCGGCAAATCCAGTGATGCTTTTTCAGCTATTCTCAATCCTCAGGTCAACCTCGTCAATCTTCTCTACCCTCCCATTTCACTCCCACAATCTTGCTATTCCATTTGCGGTTGGATCTTAGCAGGGTTTTAAAGATTATTGGCAAATGGTGTTGCAATACTCTAGGATACACATTGAAGTATTGATTTGCTTGTACTAGGTTTGCTATTGACGATGGCTCTGTCATTGTTATGATCAATAGGGAGGGATTTTTCCCTGCAACTTCTTCCTTGGTTGATGGTTGGCTCAGTGACCAATCCTGGGAGATTGTGACTATGGCAGTGGTTGCCAACAAGGGATGGGTAGGTGCCGCTGCATTGGAATGGGCTAGGGTTTGGGTCTTTTTGGCCCTGAGACTTTGCCTAACTTATGGTTTGGTTTTTGTAGCTTACAAGATTGAATTTCAACTTTAGATATTAGGTTGTTTTTCTTACTTGTAGGCTTGTTTGAATAAACGACTTTAGTGAAATTAATGAGCGGTGTTGATTATGTTTTTCGTTTTACTTCGTCTAGAGACATGATCCAAGCCGTGGAGTTGATGTAATACGTCGTTTCTAGCAGCTTTAATAATAGTTATCTCTCCCCTTAAAAAAATAAAAAATAAAAATTGTTATCTGTTATCTAAAAAATTAAATATTCGTTACTCCTCATATTTTTCCCTGAAAAACAGTTTGGTCCCTCGCTTTTTAAATTAAACTGAACAGTCTTTATTCTCTCTAATTCTCATATAACAGGTCCAAAATGATCTGAAATGACTATTATGCCCCTCATTTTCTCTTTTTATTATTATTTTTTATTTTTTTCTCTATTTTTTTAATTTTTCTCCCCTTTTTTATACTCTCTCCCCCCCCCCTCTCTCTACCCCCAGCGGAGGCAATCCAATCCCTCTCCGCCATCCTCCTCTCCCTCATCTACGGCCTCTAAAAAAATAATAATAAAAAAAGATTAAATACTCGTTACTCCTCTGACTTTTCCCTGAAAAACAGTTTGGTCCCTTTTTTTTTTTTGAGAATATCAGTTTGGTCCCTTACCTTTTAAATTAAACTGAATAGTCTTTATTCTCTCTAATTCTCATATAACATGTCCAAAATGATCTAAAATGACTATTATGCCCCTCATTTTCTCTTTTTATTATTATTTTTATTTTTTTCTCTATTTTTTTTATTTTTCTCCCCTTTTTTATACTCTCTCTCTCTCTCTCTCTCTCTCTCTCTCTCTCTCTCTCTACCCCAAGCGGAGGCAATCCAATCCCTCTCTGCCATCCTCCTCTCCCTCATCTACGGCCTCTATCGCCGCTCGATCGACTCCGCCGTCTGCATCCCCTAGATCTTCCGATCCAAGCCGGAGCTCGCCCAGACGGAATTGGCTCCGGTGCTATTCGAGGAGCTCTTCCTCATCCACCTCCTCCTGGTTCTCCAGTGGTACAATCGCCGGCGATCGCAGATTCTGCCGTCGCTGTCCCCAAATGTCAGCTACGAAATCAACGACGTTTCGATCAATGACATGTCAGTGGCTTTTCCGGAGGGGTCGAATTTGTTGTCGAAGATGAGTGGGAACCAAACGGCGGGGCTGAAGGAGATGGCGAGCAGCCACGAGAGGGTTTTGGATGAGAATTGTAGGGTTTTCAGTGAGCATTTCAGGGAGGTTTTGGAGAATAAAGATGAAGGAAGAGTGATTGATCCATCGGCCGTGGTGTTGGAATTGAGTGAAGGAAGTGATGAGTTCTGGTATGATGATTGGAGCACCGGAGAAGATGAAGGGTGAGGAGCAGTGGCGCTGGAGCTTGTGGTGTGCGTGTGGGGACCGGGATCGACGTATGGTTGTGATTGGCTCGGGTTTTAGTCTGGATTCAACTGGTGACGGTGGTGCTGTGAGATGGTGGCCGGAAGTGGTGGTCTTCGATGATGGCAGAGGAAGAGAAGAAGAAGAGAGGTTGAGGGAGAGAGAGAGAACGTGCGGCCAGGAGAGAGGGAGAGAAATCCCGGGTTGCCAGTCGAGTTGGGGTGGAGCCAATTTCAGGAGTAGCTTGTCGAGATTGGAGAGAGAGAGGAAGGGGGGGGAAGAGAGAGAGAGAGAGAGAGTATTTAAAAAAAGGGGAGAAAAATTTAAAAAAAAATTAGAGAAAAAAATAAAAATAATAATAAAAAAAGAAAATGAGGAGCATAATAGTCATTTCGGATTATTTTGGACTTGTTATATGAGAATTAGAGAGAATAATGACTATTCAGTTTAATTTAAAAGACGAGGGACCAAACTGTTTTTCAGGGAAAAGTATGAGGAGTAACAAGTATTTAATCCATAAAAAAAATAAACCATAACGTGATGTAAAAGGAGCAAAAGTAAGGTGAAGAACCCAGTACCATTTAGTCTAGCGGCATAGTCTCCCTTTTATAGGTGGGAAGTTGTGAGTTAGACTCACGAAATATTAACTGTAGCATTTGATTTGTTTATCTAATAAAAAAAATTAAAAAAAAACAAGGTGAAGAGATAGCAACCAATTTAATGTGATTGCAACTTAATTACGGTGGTTATTGACGATGATTGAATGAAACTAGCATAAGACCTTGGTGAAATATCTGTGAAGGAGAGAGGCAAAAACAGATAAACGAAGATGATGACGGAAGAAGATGAAAACAAATGTCTGCTTGTATTGAAAAACTAAATTTTTGTAAATTAATACGCAAGTGATGATGACGTGAAGTATTAATCAACCTTTAAATAAAAAAAATAGACACATGACAGCTACAGCCAAAAATAACTTCTTTCTTTTTTTTCTTTTTTTTTTAGAATAAGAAGTCTTTATTAAAAATAACCAAAGTTACATAACACGGAAATGACCGGTGATAGACAAAAACTCCCCACTCTCCTCCCTAAAACCTAAACTAGTTATGGGTCTGTCATCATGAATGACTTCTATGAGCCAAAATGGCCCAACCCCTAACCAACCATAACACCCAACATCTCGGGTTACAGAAAATCCCGAGAATCTCAATAACACCTCATAAACAACTGCCTGAAAAACCAATGCCCTCTTCCACACCGTGTCCCAATGATACCAGACCACGTGCAAGAATCATTCATCAGCACATTGACCATAAGATAAAACCGAATGTAAACCAACTCGTCCCCAAGAATAACGCCATAACCATGGCACCCAATTTGACCCAACCCTAGCTCACATGAGTAGGGACATACTAATGACAACAAAAAAAAAACTACTCTAAGCAAAAATAAAAAGGAACCATCATACTCCTCCTCCTTCTTCCCAAGTGCCTCGCCAGCGGACCACCACCACAAGAGTGACAAGACTCCCCCGTCAAGCTTGCCTCGCCGAAGAAACCCAAAATACACAGCAAGCCACACCAAACTTCTGACCTGTTGTCCAAGAAATCGATCGGAAATCACCATGCCTTGCCGCCTCAGAGTGGAGACCCTCCACCTGTATGTGTCCATAAGTTTAAGAGCCCACAACCACCACTGAAATCTCTATCCACTGACCCACCATAGAGAAGCAACCAATGCCATACGATCCATGGCATACTGCCGCCATGATCTGGCCACTGACCACCCGCTCCAACCTGGGCCGTCATCGATCACCGATCACCAAATACCCACACTGGCGTCACTGCTTGAGAAGAAAAAAGAGACGTACCCAGCCTAAGCCGATGAAGAGAAGCCAAAGCCAAGAGCCCCCAGATCCCAAGAGCCCGTCTGGCAACACCCGCCGTTCGTCGATGAGGCATGGAGCCACCGTCAACGCGGAAGCGCCGCCGAACAGGCTGCAGAATTTCCTTTGCCTTTTCCAAACCCTAGTTCACTCGCCTGTTTTCAGGAGCAATTTTTAGAGTTTTTCTATTGGAACCTCCAAATTTACTCACTTGACCTCTATGTTTTTTACACCTCTTATCAAATTTTCAAATACTAAATTTACTCACTAAACCTCACTAAACTTCCTCAAATAACCTCACTCATATAATTTGCAAACAAATTATTATCTTTAAAATAAAAATTTAGTCATTTCAATGAGTTAATCACTCTATAAATCTTAACTAAATATACATTTCTTAATCAAACTTGAGTTTCAAAAATTAATGTCTAATCAATAAGAAAATGCCATGAACTATTCTGTCTAAAAAAATTTCTATTTTAGCTGTGCAAAAAAAAAATGAAGAAATCATTTGTTTTTATTCTCAAAAAAAAAAAAATCATTTGTCTTTTAATGTTTTTTTTTCTGTATTTTTTGTACCACATGATTAATTATTTAAATATTTTTAGTTTTTTCCTCACCAATATGCGTTCAACATTTCTTCAAAAAAAAAAAAAAACATTCAACATATATATCATATATTTTTATGTCACATGATCTTAATCATATTTTTAGTTCTTGTTAAATGTATATGAATGCTTTAATGAGTATGTACTGAAATTGGAAAATAAAAATAGATAAGGAAAATAATAAGAAATACAATCTAATATTATTGAATTGGAAAGTCCACATAAAATAAATATAATATTTTTTAGTATAATTATTGTCCTTAATTGTCATTTTATAGTAGGTTATATATGTCATTTAATAATTCATAATAGAGTGAGGTCAAGTAAGCAGATTTGAAGGTCCCAATAGAAACTCTCTAATTTTTAAAGCCAAAAATAACTAAAAACATAAAGGAGCCCAAAAAGGAATCCAAATCCTAGCTTTTCATTCTCCGTAAGGTTATTAAATATATAATTGAAGAGGAAGGGAGCGACTGTGTGGCCTTCAACACTTGGATTTTGGCTCCAACACAGGACAGCTCAAGTTTGGAGAAATCCTCTAACTCTATCTGTCATGCTCATTTATTTGACTAAATGAGATTATGTTGTATTAGAGGTTATTCTTTATAGTTGTTTTTTCCTTCTTGTATCAAAAAAAGACGCTCAGATTTTGGCAGTTGAATGCTTCGGCTATAACCCACTGCTTTGGCTCTAACCCGCTACCGAATCAAAGCCCTTTAATTTTCAAAAACGCGAATCTCCACCTAGCTCGCATTCCAGACCGCCATCCATGGTGTAGCCTTCCGTAGAAGAAAAGACAATGGTGCAGCTATAGTGACAAAACAAGTCCAACGTAGCAACAGACATAAACAGCAATGAAGCCCATTGACTAACGCAAGAAAAGCCCACAAACTGACAATGTGAATAACGGCTAGTTTAAATTCCGATTTCCAACAGGATTGAGAAGCAAGAAAATGACAAAAAACAAAAAAACAAAAAAAACCCTCTTTATAAAGCGCCACAAAAATTACCCAAACCCTCGAGCCTTCGCCTCTCTCTTAAAAAAGATCAGAACCCTTTTCTCTTTCGGCTCCCCCCGACTCTCAGTCTCTCCTTCTTCGCCCTCTCTCTCTTTTTCTTTCCAGCACTTACCAGGTGATCTTTCTCTCTCCCCCCCTCTCTTCTCCCTCTCAAATTTCAGTAACATTTTTATAATAATTTAATTTATTTAGATAATGGTTTATTTAACTTCCAACCCATATGCAACATTATGATTTATCGTTTACTTTGGCCTTAAGGTATTTGATAAATGTTGTAATGGAGTGTAAATTTACAAATATCAAATGGGTCTGAGGCTACGGCGCTGTTGTTGTATTTGGGTTTTTCAAAATTGCAATATTAAGTTGGAGGGTTATGAATGACTGAGAGGGTTGAGTGGGACCCACAAATGTGGTTGTGCTTCACAACCCATGGATGGATGGATGGTGGTGATGGGTGTGGATGTTTGATTCTGTTTAAGCCTTGTACAGAATTGTTAATGGTGAAGTGAGTTGAGTTTTACTACTGCTTGATATTGATTTTTGTTTCTTGTTCTGAAAGGCATTAGTTCACATGGCAGTTTGGATGATTCTGATGAATCAAGGCATTCGTGAGGAATCAGGACACTGACTTTCTGTCTGTCCGGACCCGAAAAACACAAGAGTGGGTATACTTTCCTCGGATTATTGCGGTGAAGCGGAAGAAAATGGAGGTGGATAACAATGCAAAGGAAACTACCTTGGCCTGTTTACCGAATCCAAAACAAAAGAAGGTCGAGGTAGAGAAGAATGTGAAAGAAACTACCGTGGCCTGCAAACCGAATCCAAAACAAGGTAAAAAACACAAAATCTATGTTTTCGGTCTGGAGCACAGAATTGTCGTGAAAGATATCAAGGATATTCAGGAGAAATTGAAGAAGAGCACATATGAAAGAGTGATGTTCCTTTGCAAAAGAGTAAAGGAAACACTCGGTAATCCTGAGAAGTATACCGAATTCTTGAAGCAATTTCACATGTATGCCAGTGGAGTAGTAGATGCGACGGAGTTTCTGAACTTGGTGGATGACTCGGTTCAAGCAGATCAGAGTCTGATGCACGATTTTGACGAGTTTTTGGAGCACTATGACAAGGTAGATGCGTTGGTTTCTCTGAATTTTGGACTAGGAGTAGGACTGTGAGTTGTTGTTTGCTTTGACCAGGTCTTCTAGATGTCTCTGTTACTGCAGCAGTATGTATATGACCGTCACTTGGTGGGCTAGTTTAAATTTGTTGTTGTAGGTTTCTGTTAAATGTTGCTTTTAGTTTCGGTTCTGTATCGGCGGGTTCTTTTTGTCAAGAACTCAGTAATTTAAATTCAATGAGAACGCTTCGAGAAAGTAAGATGACTTGGTTCTGTCATTTCCTAGATACTCTTAAGAGTCCAAGCCAATTATCTGGAAACCGTTTGAAGCAAACCACCGCTAGCCAGTCCTAATTGAGACTGTCAATGCTGAATTTTGCTCTAGTAAAACAGAGCTTCCTACTTTCTAACCTTGAAGCAACAGGAAAAGGTGGACCAATTCCAAAACTATAATCAGATATTTGTTTGCAACAGCATGTCCAACCTCGAGTGCATTGTTCAACTCCAGAAAACACGAAACCGTATCAAATTCTGGAATGGCATGTTGAGGTGGTTGCAACGGATTGAGTTAGGAGTGACGCAGCGCAAGACGAGACATGGCGGTTTGAGACGATGCAGATCGAGTGGGAGGTCGTTTGATTCTGTTAACGTTTGTGAAAAGGTTTCCAAGTTAGTCCACATGGTTTATAAGCTATATACTATTCAATATCTACCCGAAGCTCTGCAGTTCCGGTTCCAGAGTTTTAGTATCAAAACCAATAAGCTAATGTGGCAAGATTCCTGTAGCGTGTTCCCCAAGCTTATCCGGTTCCCGACCATTTGTTTTTTTATCCTTTTTGTAGAATTGAGCATGTGAAAGTTGAAACATAATGTCAAGACGACTAGGAAGAATCCATTCTCATAATTACTTGAATTTAAAAGTATACGTGCACACGAGGCATGTTGCTCAATAATGAAGATGACTTGGAGAGGTTTTGTTCAGTCAATCAAGGGCCTTCATTTTATTTTTCGATTGGATCAAGGGCCTTATTACATGATCCATGTAATATCAGCTTGAAAAACCATGCAAACGTTTCTAGAAAGTCAACAGGTTACATATTCTCACCCTTCTTCATATCTATTCAGATCGACTTCTCATGGTGTTTCGATTGCTGGTATAAGGTTTAGGAGATACACTTGTGATGCAAAAGTAAACCAGATTCTTATCCTATACTTGCACATAGATTCAGTCTTCCTATGAATACTCAAATTTTTGATTGGTATAAATGAAAATGGCAAGGTGCTGTACTAAAAACTTGCACCAGGGTAAGAATACAAATGATTCATTTACAATGCAGATTAACTTACAGAGCCAAAACTGTTACATCAGAAACCAAATCACGTATCAATATAATCTACAGACTGAACTGTCCTAATAAGCTCCTTCAAATTGGCCAGGACATGCCGTGGCCCTAAGCTTTTAACACCAATGTAATTCAGAAGCTGTTCTAAATCCTACACCAGACAAAAAAACGCTAATGTCAACTTACCCATGCGTTGAAAATAGAAATCTGGAGACTTATGATTGATATACTCAATTTAACCTCAGGAAAAGCATGAGATAATATATGGTCAAGGAAATTAAATAAAGCAAAACAAAATAAATAAATCTTTACCCTCATCAACAAAAGAGAAAGCAAGAAGTAAAAGAAAACGACATGGATGAGTTGCAAGAATGATCTAAAGTTAAAGAAACAATCATAGAACTAGAAGTTTTTAAGTTATGATACCACAAATCTTTAGTGATTCCAAGACATTCTTGCTCAAATCACTACGTTGTCCAAATGTACCACTAATTCTCTCATGGAATACTTGGGATCCTATAGGCTTTCTAATCGAACAACATAAACAGGAATTTGAAAGAAAAGTATCCAAGCATAGCCACAGTGCCACACATACATCATGTAAGCTGCTGAAAATTTAGCTACATGTTTTGTGTATTCAGTAAATAACAAATTACTTTCTTGGAATTTATGCTACCAAGTCATTCCTAAAATTGAAGTACTCTATGGACCATGCAATTTTAGTATTTCCCTAAAGGGACACTGGACCATGCAATGGCCCTGACACATAGACAATTCACAGACACAATTACCAGACTCATCTGCTTCTTAAGAAACCAAGAAATGGACAAACTGTGTACAAGTTTCATGTAAAGGTTCCTAGCACTCATGAAGGAGACAAATACACTTAGTGAAAATAGATTTTGTGGCAGCCATAGAGAAATTATGAGTAAATCTCTAATTACTGACATAATAGTTAACACTTAGAATCTCTTGGGAAAACCACAAACTCTCATAAGTCAA
The DNA here is from genome assembly GCF_002994745.2 of Rosa chinensis. Lineage (NCBI taxonomy): Eukaryota > Viridiplantae > Streptophyta > Magnoliopsida > Rosales > Rosaceae > Rosa > Rosa chinensis. The sequence goes on along the minus strand of NC_037091.1, from coordinate 39,267,504 downwards.
CAGGAGCTATATCAAGTGAAATTCCTACGCTTAGGAAATCAGCAAAAATTTTAATCCACTATTAGGTCATAAGTTAATAATCATACAGGTCAACTAAAGTCCAACGGATTACGTTTACTTAGACAAAGATGTTCATACACACACAGATAAATAAATACTACTTCCTTGTAAAGCTTCCCTTCAGTCAATCGTATCTCAGAAGAAAAATAAACAAAAATGGTCATCAAGGGTCGGGGAAACTACTCCAACCCAATACACAAACAGAATTTTTAACAACAACGAAGTGGATAAAGGGCACTATAGTATTGCAGATTGCCTCCATATACCACAAATCTGTAATTAGTTATTATTCCCTTCTCTTATTACCTTATCTCTATACTACATTAATTTGATTTCGGGGCAAACTTTGTACCACATAACTAAGTTACAAGGTTTTACTATTTCCAATAATCACATTTTGAAGTGTATGACTGCACAATGATCAAGCTAATGGCAAGATAAGAACCACATGCACATCAATGGAAAGTAATCAAATCTCACTAGGTCAGGACTATATGTGAACAAAATTGCACCTTGTTTAGTAAGAATACAGCATAAGCCGCTCTTGTTGTGTCTTGACCATCTAAAAAGAGAGGGAATTCCACATGTTTCACATCCGTGGAAACCACTGTATTTGACGATAAATCAGATGATGTAGGCTCTACGGATGGTCCATAATCAATAATATAGGAATGGGAACCACCCAAGCGCAAAGGATAACGCAAAGGAACTTTTAAGTAGGAGGCTATAAGGCAAACAGCCTGCATTCAAAATCAATGTAATAGAGCATCTTATACAAAGCAACTTTGATGAAAAAAATAAAATAGCAAAAGATAGCATAATATAAAAAAAAAATATATGCTAAAAAGTCAATTTCTGCTGGAACAGGAGATTATAGTGACAACTTAAACTCTTAAAGTAAAGATTCTAATGTGCATGTATAAAGCAATATATGCCAAACAAAGACAAAGTACTACTCACATGACCGACGTATCCCAGGGCTGTTGCAGACTTCTGAACCTCTTTCTTGTCGGTGAAGAAACTTGTCATTTTAAAAGGCAGCATAGTCAAATGCAAACCTAAAATTGTCAATGTTCCCTGGTTTGCAGGTTTAAATCGAGCAGAATTACCTGGTAAAATTGGAAAAGAAACAGATTAAAAATCCAATCTAACCAAAATCACAGCAGAATATCTTGCCAAAGGTTATTAACCTCGACCGAAAAACTACATCAATTTTTAACAAGCTCAAATATATCAAAGAAGCCAATTCAACAATATTCAAACTTGAACTAGAAGAAATTGTATCCATCTTACACAAATTTCCAGGGTCATGCAAGCCATTTAGAAAATCTTGAGAACTCCAAAAATAGACATTTATAAGCAAACGAGAAAGAAAGAAAAAATTGTAGATTCAAAGAAAAGAAAGAAAAAAAAAGGTTCTAAACCACTAGATACATGAAAACTCATCAAGAGTCATACATAGATTCACTACATATTCCGTCACACTCAAGCAAATTGACAAGCTGAACAAACAAATGAAAAACAGATTTACTTCATGAGAAAGCAACATCTTATGAAATAATGTAATTACACCCATTGCCATGATGTCCAAAACTTCATGAATGTGGATAAATGCCATAAAAGAGTTACATTTCCTTCAATCATCAGCTTTTTCTTTTCCTTCCTCTAGTCATTCTACCTCGCTTACTCTATTTTTTCTTTTTTCTTTTTTCTTTTCTTTGTGGGATAAAATCAATACCATACAGTAACAACTCACTAGTAATACCTGATCTACTAGTGTTAGGAAATGATTCAAGCTCCTGTTCGTGAGCAGGACCCATAGTGAACTTTACAGGATAGAGCAATGAAACTTGTGTTATCATATTTTGTTGTCTTCTTCTTAGCATCTTTTGCAAGTTTTTAAGACGAATATATCCATTGTCCCTGGAAAGTAGCTGATTTGACTCCTGTAGTATAAGCATAATCAGATTTTCAACAATATATAAAATGTCAAAAGCAATCCATAAACCCTGAAAATGGAACAGAGGAGAAAATCAAAAGGATTTTAGAGAAGTACATAATACAATTTTGACTTTCGAAATGGATCAAAGCAATTTAATAAAGCAAATAGACAAAACATGCATATTTATTACGTATATAAAAGAATCTATCAAGATGAAATGAAACATAGTAATCTTGTAGTTAAATAGGATTAGTTTAGAAATGATGAAGAAAAAGAAGAATATGCAATTCAAAAGGCAACCCAATCTAAGCTCAAAACCTGGGCTGGTGAGGACAAAGTATGAAACGGAAAGAAACATATCACTACAGGGATGTCTGATGATAATGATGGTTTATTACTTCCTGAACAAAAGATAAAAAATGGGAATTGAGGATTGAGGATTTAAAAAAAAAGAGCAAACTTGTCCAACACAAACATTATGATCACAATATCTATAACATAATTCATCACATTGTTGGCTGATGTTACAAAAAATGAGATCCTAATGTTTGAAAGTCGGCTGACTTGGCTCAGGCTTGTTGTTGGCTCTCAAATTTTCAGTGTGGCCTATGGATGGTATAGTTAAAATCTATCATTATGTAATTTTTGAAAGAAAAGTGCAACAGGATTGGAGTTTTGTTTTCCAGCACCGCACACTGCTAAAAATGGACATAAAAGTTTATAGTTCAGAAACGTAGAAATTCTCTTCCATCATTGCAAACCCAAACACTTTTTGGTACATAGTAATTATATATTTTACCTCCAGTTTCTTCCTAGCTGCAGATAGAGCTGTCCCAGCAACCAATAGCGACCTTAGTTCTGTACTAAGCTGTCCCTCGTTCTTTTTAGTATCCTCCACGGCAACCATAGAATGCATAGACATGTTTCCCATTACCACTTTTCTCGCCTCCAGTTTCTGCTGCATCTCCTCAAGCTCATTTGATCGATTCAATGACTCAGCTTCAACCTGCCAACAGTGTTGCCACCCGCTAACCCGCGGGCTAATCAATTAAGGCTCAATAAATCATTTAACAATGCTATATGCCAATGACGACTTAGTGCACAATCAGAATCATATATAAGGAACAAAATTACGAATGACTGTGAATTTAATCTATCATCTGTTCTTAGATTAACTCGAAAATCAAAGATAGTAAGAACTAAAGACACTTCAACAGCCATGACATCACAAAGTCCTCCATTCATAATTTCATAGTTTAGAGCCTAACACCACCAAATTTAGTCGAAACTAGATGAATTAAACTAAGAACATATAACAACAAATCCATGCCTTTCAAGATTAAATTCAAGTAATCCAGTTGCCCAGAAAATAAAGAATTGATAATAATAGTGTTCATAACTCCAATTTCTAATAAACCCTAACTCCAGCGATGAACAAATAGTGGAGCCCCTACATTTCAATGTCTCCACTAAAACCCTACCTCAATGAGAGACTCGAGCTTCTGCTTAAGACTCTGCTTCTTCTCCTGAGCGTCCTTGAGCGCAGAAGACAGACTCCACAACCTGGCAAGCTCCTGGTCGAATTCCTCCCATTCGATTACCTTCACCTTTTCGGGATCGCTCTTGTTCTTGTTCGGCTCTGCTGCGGCGGGGGTTCGGTTTCGTTCCATTAAGAAGAAGAAGAAGAGGAGAGAGAGCTTCGTGCGGCTTTGAATTGGAGACGGGGCCAGAGGCTCGACTTCATCGTCGGAGAGTCGCCGGTTAGGGTTCCGAGCACATTTTTTTCTGGGCAGAATTGTTGGTGTGATTTTGATTTCTCGGGAAAAAGCCTTTGAATTTTCGGACCGGTTGGTTTGGCAAAGAGGAGTAACAAGTGTAAGGACGACTGGAAGTTATTCCGCTGAGGATATAAATGTGATTTCACGTGAAAAAGTCCAGATCTCTATATGTAAGTTAATCACTTAATCCTACTATAGTCCTGCGTCAACTATGAATAGTAACACTTGCACTGACTCTCACTCATTATCTCAAAATGGATCGGATTTGAAATGGACCGATTAAAATCCGGATATGTTTAATTTAACACAATATTATCCGATAATCTGACATATCATTAAAAGTTAAATTTAAATTCATATACGCCTGTGTATTCAGTCTACTAATTTGATATATTTACTACCAAAAATTTAAAATTTAATATAGTTTCTTTTTTTTGAGAATGATAATTAATATAAAGTTTTATCACACTATGCAATATAAAGTTTTAGCATGCTAATTCGATATGTTTACTATTAAGTATTGTTACAAATCAAAAAGTTATTGTCAATGAATTGAAAAGGTATTGTCAGTCTCTCAAAAAAAGCTGCTTTTTTCTTTTAAGGGAATGAATATTCATTAATATTGGCATGACTTTACAAAGTTACCGCCAGGATATTACATACACCAAGGCCTAAGCTCTCGAAGCATAACAATCAGGGCAAAGCCTAACCGGGAAACAAAATAATACTCATTCTAGAATTGCCTTGCACATTTGAGAAAATGATTACTATCCTATACTAACTAATGACCGAAGTGAAGCTACATAATCCAACCAGATAACTATTACACCCGCCGAAGATTGCAATTAGTGTACTTCGATACTGGTCACTAGACTGAACCTGCCACACATGTAACATCACAAAAATCAAAGTATTACCAAAAAAAAAAAAAAAACACGAAAAGTGCATAACCAGGCCGAACCCTCTAAATGCATAAAAAAAAGCTATTGTATTTACAATAATCTTTTAAAAGTTATTGGCATATTCAGATAAAACTGTTGGTGACGAACAAAAAACTACTACTAGAGAATCGAAAAATGACTTATTCATTTTCAAGGGAAACTCTACCACACCAGATATCCCTTGTCTGGCCACCTTTTGACTGCACACCTCTCTCTCTCTCTCTCTCTCTCTCTCTCTCTCTCTCTCTCTCTCTCTCTCTCTCTCTCCCCTCCCCACACTTGTCCGGCCACCTTTTGACAGCAGATCGATGCATCTCTCTCTCTCTCTCTCTCTCTCTCTCTCGCCCCCCCCCCCACACTTGTCCGGCCACCTTTTGACAGCAGATCGATGCATCTCTCTCTCTCTCTCTCTCTCTCCCCCCCCCCACACTTGTCCTGCCACCTTTTGACAGCAGATCGATGCATCTCTCTCTCTCTCTCTCCCCCTCCATTTTACATAAGTGGTCTTATAAGGGATAAAATCCATTTTACACTCGTCCAGCCACCTTTTGACGACAGGCTGATGCACCTCCCTCCCTCCCTCCATTTTACATAAGTGGTCTTATAAGGGATAAAGTTATAAACAAATCTAATTGATAATATAAGTTATAAAAAAACACCAATGGATACTTTGCTAATCCTTATAATTCTTCAAACTTATTTAAGTAATATTTTTCCCATAATGATGGAATTAGCATTAAGGCTCTTCTCTTGATAAGTGATTACTCATCAGATGCATACACTCCTAGCTTGAGATCTCAGGCACGTTTACTTATTTGGAATGGAATGATTACGGAGTAAAAACACCCATGCGTTTACTAACACATAAAGGAATCGGAATGATAGGTAAAAGAATTCCTGTGTTTATTAACACATGAAGGAATCGGAATTGGTGTAGGTCCCACCTATTTATCAGGAATCGATTCCTAAATATTCAGGAATTCGATTACGAAGGGGGGAGATGGGTTTAGGAATCATTCCTCCGGCATCAATACCAATTCCTTTCTTCTCTCATTCCATTTGCCTCCGATTCATGATTATTTTCCATTCCAAGTAAACGTGTCATCAATGATTATTTTGTTTTTGGGATAGTTTATACACTTTGACTCATTTTGTCTATGTTTGTAAGTAAAAATATATTAACTTATACATTAAAATAATTTTGTAGGAAGACTAATTAATTGAGAACATTTTTCTTTTATTAATTGTTATGAGTTTCTAGCTAGTTAGATTGTTAACACAGTTGATTATGAGTTTAGATTAGATGCAAATTTGTTCAACAAGCATTTACTTAATACTAGAAGAAGTGTTACAAAAGTGGGACGTGGGATAACAATAACGCCGATTCTTTTTAACTAACTAATCGAAATAATCTTCTTGCAGGATATGTTTGTGGTAGGCATTGATAATACATGAATAGCCCTAGAGTGGGCGATGTCTAAGCTTTCAAGGAATCCAAAAATCATGGAAAAGTTCACTACTAGAAATCTGTTCATAGACATCGCATGTTTTAAATCGGTCAGACTTGCACACGATGTAAAAACGTAATCTAACATCGTTTTACGAAAATACCGATTTAAATGTATATCATTAACATCGGGTCTTAAAATGACCGGTGTTAAAAGTTTTGTTTGAAAATTTGCGGGAACCTTTTTTGCAAAACTCGCTAAGTGTTTTAAGTGAATTGAAGAAGCGGGTACTAAATCTAAAAACTTTCACACTTAGAAAAAAAATTAAAGCCCTATCCCAAAAATTAGACAGAAAACCCTAAGCTCTCGCGCGGCCTCCATCTCACTCGAACTCGCCTTCATTCTGAACTCACCCTAAACTGGATCCCCTCCCAAACCCGACCTCCATCTCCTCCCTTCCTTCCTTCATCTACGTCCTCAGCTTCTTCGGCATCAACTCCGTCCAGTCCGGCATCGACTCCGTCCAGTCCGTCCTCAGCTTATTCGTCGAAGCATTTCTAAACAGCGCAATTCCGTCTTAGCCTCTGGAATCGAAGCAAGAGAGTGGCGGCCAGTCGGCGCGACTCACTTCAGAGAACGACTCCGTTGTGGGATTTGAAGGATTTTCCTGTCGAAGGATTCTAGGAGTCGCCGGTCGGAGACGAAGTAATCTTAGTACGTATTGTTCTAGTTCTATATATGTAAATGATAGAGTCAATTCAGTCATTTTACTTGTTGATGGAATCAGGCTTGTGGGAGATTTGTTGTGTTTATACTTTTTTTTTGTTTTGTTTTGTTGCAATTCTGATTGTTTGATAATTTACAACGTTTGACAGACTTCCCATCGTTGGGGTGCAGAGTAGCATAATTTACAAGGTTTATTGACTGCATACTTCCTTGTTCTGGAGAGCTCCTCGGTTCAATTGGGCTACAACAAAAGCAGCCTTCATGAGGTTGCATGTATAATCTTTTAACGTCTTTTCATTTTTCACATTGATAGCCATTATGACTTTTGCATGCTAATAAGTTTAGAGAAATAGGTTTTGCTGCTAAATGTCTGTGCTTGTAATGTTTTGCTGCTCATGGTTAAGTGTATAATGGTTTGATCTTTTAACTTATACATCCATAACAAAATGATTTTGTTTTTGCACGTGGTGCATTCTTGGTATTCATTTTTCTGTTTTGCATATAGCTTTTGCATTTGTATAGGTAGTTTCATTCTTTTCATCCTAATGGCTTGAGGAAATCTGAAGAATATGTATCTTGTGCTTCATGACTACGGTCTTTTTAAGCATCTCCAAGCAGTCACATTCTGCAAAATTGATAACTTAATGTTCGTCAGGTGTACGTAATGATTTCCTGTGGATATCAGACTTTCTGATTTATGCTTTTCAACAAGATGTGCTAGTTTATGGTAATCTCCAATGTTCATGATATTTGTCCCTTAGTTGATGTCTTCATGCAAAAGACACACCATATACATATTGAGGAGAAAGAAATAATGAAAGTTCTAGCCATAGTTTCCTCACTAGCTTTCTAGCCGATTTACCCTTTTAGGTCAGAAATGGTTATAATCCTTTCAATGTCCTCCTTTTTTCTTTTCTTTTTTGCCCCAAATCCTTTTAGTGCTTGTTGGTTAAAGTTTGGTAATTGGTTTTATATGAATGTCAGGTAAACCCATTAAATTGCACTTAAAACAGTTTTCAGACAGGCTTTTGGCTGTATTTTCTGCAAAACTACTTTATTATTCAATCAGATTATGGTAAAAAATGGAAGTTTTCTCTAGCTAAGTATGACTGCGAAAATTATTGTATGGATTTGTGGGCTATTGTTGAAGAATGATTGTTTTTGTTTAGAGTTGAAGAAGCGCAAGTTTGTGGGTGGCTTCAAGAACGGTGAATTTGTGGATAACGTGAAGTCCAGCTTGGGTATGTTCTCTCTTGCTTCCTTCCAATCTTCGTACCAATTGAAATTGTGAGCTATCAAATTTTGGTTTTAATTGCTTTATTCTATGATTTGGAGTGGTCACATTGAGTATGAACTATTGATGTTGTTATTCTTTTGAGATCTGGTGTTGACCGGATAGGAAAAGATTTGGTTTACTACTGGCTTTTTCCGTTAGTTTGGTTACAGGTTTATTGTCTCCCCTTCTTTTTTGTCTTTTTTTTGTCTTTTTTTTTTTATTTGGTGAAAGGTTCCCAATTACTGTGTAACGACGAATGTAATGATGCACAATTATTTTAAGATGTAAACCTCTCAAGTATAAAGACTGAAGCAAGAAGAAAGTATGTAGGTTATATAGTTAGGTTTGGTGCTTCTTAACTGTAGACATGGATATTCTTAGAAGTGTTGAATTTATATCATGTAGAAGAGCTATAATATGGACAGATTTCTAATATCTACATTTGTAGGATTTTGATGTATGCTGCAGATAATGGAGTTAATGACCTTGTTTATGCAATTTGTATGCAGAACGTTAGAGTCAACTAGCAGTCAATGTGCTGATCAGGTGGAAGCAACATTAGTTAACAAAGGAGCCAGAGTAATATCCGAAGAATCAACCTGTTGGTATTGTGCTTATGCGGGCGTGGCTGGCCAGAGATAGCCAATACATGGGAACCCTTGGAGAATTTCCAATCTGTCTCTGATGTTATAGAAAGCATTTGAAAAAAGGTATTATTTTGTTTCTGTTTCTGTTTTACGTTCCAAGTCTTTATATTGCTAGTATTGGCCTCTATAGATAGTCCATAGGGTTTCCACACTAATTATCTTCATCTGCTTCTACTTGTTTCCATTCTATTTCAAAATTTTCGCTTGAAAATTATACCATGTCTACATCAGCTCAATTCTGAGTTGTATGTTGTGTTATAGGCTGTTGTTAGTTCTTTAATATGGGTGTCTTGCTATACTCAATCTTTCTTGGGGCTGAGCTCATGCTTCTTAAATTGGCTTTTTATTCATGATAGTTGATAGTGCTCTTATTTCCTTGGCATTGAGCAGATCATGTGAATCATATTAGCACACATGCTACTGCCTGGCCTTTATTCTTTAACGGCAGAAACGTACACACAAAATCAAAGTGACTTCCCTCTTCTGCTAGATAGTCAATTGTATTAAAGGGGTGGGCGTCAAAATATATTTTCCATGGCTTACTAATTTTAGTGTGCAGTAACTGAACATATATGCTTAGAACCTTTCTTTTCTTTCAAAATCTAATGTCCTTGTAGTAATGTCCTATTCAAATTTAATATTGCAATAATCTGATGTTGCTCATCTCAATAAATTGTAAGATACCAAGTTGGTTGGAAGGAGCAGCAGGTTACGAGCGGGTCTTCAAGGCAAAACTAGTGTTGAGTAGTGAAATCCAACTATTCAGGTTAGCAATCCAAGTCTTTGATTCTGCTGTTTGGTTTGTGTATGAACTATTGAAGTGTTTACCTAATTTTCAGTTCATGATTTGTGTATGAAGTGATGGTTTTGAGTCTTTAGTTTGTGCATGAACTGTATGGCAAGAATGATTAAGTGATGTTGAACTTGTTTGTGAAGTGTTAAAAGTGATTAATTTCAGTCTTGGTTCTGTCCAGTTTTGATTGGTTAAATTAATTTTTAATTTTTATTTTTTATGATGTTTCAGCAATGGATAAATTTTGGATTAATGAAGATAGGGATACTTTAAAATATCAATTGGGTGTTGAGAATTTTTTTTATTTTTGCTGAAGAAAATGCTAGTAACCGTAAAAGAATTCCTTGCCCTTGTTCAAGATGTGTGAACTTCAAAAAAAAGTCAATTAGAGTCATTAGGGGCCATTTGTATGCTTATGGCTTTAGTTTGAGCTACACAACCTGGATATGGCATGGAGAACCAAGTTTGTCCTCCTGTGGTAGTGCATCTGGTGGTTTTGGCATGCCCCAAAACCATCAAGTTGGGTCTGAAACTGTAGACATGTGTCAGGCATCTTTCAATGAGGGTGATTGTGATGAGGAGTCATATGAGTTTAATAAGTTTGTTGAGGATGCCGAGAGGCCTTTATTTCAAAACAGTGAACGCACTAAGCTAGATTCATTGGTGCAACTTCATAACTTGAAAGCTAGGTTTGGTATGAGTGATACTTGCTTTTCTGAGTTACTTTCCACTGTTGGGTCTTTGCTTCCTAAAGATGATGTACTCCCTCAAAGTCTATATGAGGCAAAGAAGACTCTCAACAATTTAGGGCTGTAATATGAGAAAATTCATGCATGTCCTAATGACTGCATATTGTATAGGAAAGATTTTTCTGATGAAGAAAATTGTCCTAAGTGTGGTTTGTCTCGTTGGAAGCTAAAGAGGGATAAAACAATTAAAGTTGGTCAACCAGCCAAGGTGTTGTGGTATTTTCCTATAATTCCTAGATTTAAGCTTTTGTTCAAATCTGCCGAAACTGTCGAAATGCTTACTTGGCATGAGGACAAGCGAACTAAGGATGGACACATGCGTCATCCAGCCGATTCTCCTGCATGGAAGTTGGTAGATTATAAATGGCCCGAATTTGCTAATGAATCAAGAAATCTGCGGTTGGCTTTGTCAGCTGATGGTATTAATCCACATAGTTCTCTAAGTAGTAAGTATAGCTGTTGGCCCGTAATATTGGTGACTTACAATCTTCCTCCATGGTTGTGCATGAAGCGGAAGTTTATGATGTTATCTCTATTAATATCTTGTCCGAAGCAGCCGGGAAATGACATTAATATCTACTTTGAGCCATTGATTGATGATTTGCAAAGGTTATGGGATGGAGTTAATGATGTCTATGATGCACATAGGAAGGAATATTTTACACTAAAAGCTGTTTTGTTGTGGACAATCAATGACTTCCCCGCATATGGAAACTTATCGGGGTGCACCACTAAAGGTTACAAAGCATGTGCAATTTGTGGTGACAAAACTTCAGCCACACATTTGCCCCATAGTAGGAAAATGTCTTATAGCTGTCACCGTAAGTACTTGCCACGTCATCATCCTTATCGGAGACAGAAAAAAGCATTTAATAATGAGCAAGAATTTGAAGTTGCTATCCGGAGAGGAAGTGTTGAAGATGGTAGAAGATATTAACTGTGAGTATGGCAAGGGAAAGAAGAAGAAGACCTCAGATTCTACCGGTACTTGTTGGAAGAAAAAATCCATTTTTTTTAACTTGGAGTATTGGAAATCTCTTCATGTTCGCCATGCTCTCGATGTAATGCATATTGAGAAAAATGTTTGTAAGAGTCTGATTGGTACACTACTGAACATGCCTTCTAAAACAAAAGATAGTGTGGCTGCCCGCTTAGATATGGTTGACATGGGTGTTAGACTTGATTTGGTCCGAATATTTGGGAGAAAAGAACATATCTACCTACTGCCCCATACACTTTGTCGAGAGCAGAAAAGATATGCATGTGTACTTCTTTCTTAGGAATGAAAGTTCCTTATGGTCATTCATCAAACATAAAAAATTTAGTGTCCATGGATGATTTGAAGTTGTATGGATTGAAATCCTATGTTCGTCATACATTAATGCAACAATTGCTTCCCGTGGCTATTCGTGCGGTGCTTCCTAAGCATGTTCGAATATCTATAATGAGGCTGTGCTTCTTCTTTAATGCATTGTGTACCAAAGTGGTTGATGTGTCGAAGTTGGATAAGCTACAATCTGATTTGGTTTTGACCTTGTGTATGCTAGAGAAGATATTCCCTCCCTCCTTTTTCGACATAATGGTTCATCTCACTGTGCATCTAGTTAGAGAAGTGCGATTATGTGGGCCTGTTTTTTATAGATGGATGTACCTTTTTGAACGGTTCATGAAAGTTTTAAAGGAGTATGTTCGCAACCGTTTTCATCCTGAAGGTTGTATAGCCGAGAATTATGTTGGAGAAGAATCTATGGAGTTTTGCTCGGAGTTTGTTCACCGTTGTAATCCAATTGGAGTTCCTAAGGATTCAAGTAAGTTGTCTGGCCCACTTTCTAGTGCGAAACTAAAGTCGATAGATGAGAAAGAGAGAGACCAGGCACATCTTCATGTGCTGTCCAATAATGTTGAGGTGGATCCATATAAGAAGTAAGAACTCTCAGCTTTTATTCTTAGCTTTAATCTAAATTAAGTTTCTGTCAAACATTTTCATATCCCTTGATTTTATTTTTTATGTGGGCAGCGCCCATAAAAAGATTGTCGAGGAGCTGTACGCTGGGAAAAAGAAGAGTAAAAAATGGCTAAGAAGTGAGCACAATTGTACTTTTGCCAATTGGTTTCAATCCAAGGTCAGTTCCTAAGCATGTTCAGGTGCTTTATATATAAAAATCAAATGCTTGGACTACTCTTGAGTAACATTATATGGCTGTTATATCACCAGGTTTCAACTCAAATGAAGGAAAATCCTACTGAGGTTTCAGAAATAATTAGATGGCCGGCTAGAAAACCGAGTTTCACGGTGTTTACTTATGAAGGCTATCTTTATAATGGAGTTAAGCACTTCACAAAGCAGCGAGATGATGCAAGAGCGGTCCAAAATAGTGGGGTTTCCTTATTGGCTAAGACGATGCAATTGTCTAGCGCTAAGGATAAAAATCTGGTGGAGAGTGAGATGACTTTTTATGGGGTTATCGAAGAGATATGGGAGCTTGACTATCAAGCTTTCAAAGCCCCATTGTTTCTATGTCAATGGGCAGCAAACGAAAAAGGAATTAGGCAAGATGAGTTTGGTTTTACACTTGTAAATCTCAATCGGATTGGCCACCAAAAGGATAAATTTGCTTTTGCTAGTCAAGTGAAGCAAGTATTCTTTATTGAAGATCCTATTGATTCCTGCTGGTCGGTTGTACTAACGACCCCAAATAGAGACTATCGTGATTGTGTCTATGATGATGATCTAGGGGACACCACCTTGGAACATCAACCGTTTTGTGTAGAACTACCACCTTGTGATGAAGACGAGAATGAGGCTGAAGCCACTTATCTTAGAGAAAATGTTGAGGGATTTTGGGTCGACTAGTTCATAACTCCAAGAGAACATTAGTGGCTTTTGTTTGTTTTGTATTCTGAGTGGCATATATGCATTTGATATGTATTTTTAGTTGAATAGTAAACTATTACTTCTATGCAGCAAATCTGTTATGAATAAGTGAAATTTTATTTCATGAGTCTTTAAATGCCACTCCACAGAATCTATTTTCTTCCAGTTTGCTTTTTTTTGATGTTTACACATCAAATTTGTTATTACTATCTGTTGTCTGCCTTACTTAACACTCAGTTTGTGCTTTGTGACCAGATAACTTGAAGCAATGGGTTCCAAGAAGGAAAAATCAAAAGGAGGCAAAAAATCAAAGAACAAAGCGGATAATGATACTAGTCCTGTTGAGACTAATGGCATGGTTGATGCTGGAGAGGATTCTGCTACAGTTGAAACTATGACGAGCACGGAATCAGCCAAAGGAAAAAGCAGAGGAAAGCGAACTGTGGTTGCTTTGTACAAGGTTGTGGTGAAGAAAGCACTTGGGAGGAAATTGAAGGTGACCTACAGTGAAACAGGCAATCCAAATGGCAGAACACGGCACACTCTACAGTCGTATATAGGCATGTTGGTGCGGAAAATAGTTCCCAACAACGTTGTTAGCTGGCCTGAGGTGGATGGAGACTTGAAAGAAAATCTTTAGATCGATGTTCAGGTACTACTCTACTTTTCTTGCGTTGCTGCAATTTGATGTGGACTGATATGTATTATTAGTTCCATATTGTTGTTTCAGCTGGGAATAAAAAAAATAATTCTAGTTGTTAGGATCTACTCTCTGCTGAGTCCAGGTCTAATCTCTTCTAGTTGTTAGTTCCAAATTACTATGATGTTGCTCTTGTTTACTTTTTAGTCTTAAATTCTAAGTGGGAACAAATTGTAGGTGTTTACTTCATCAGATTTTAGTTTATGATGTTTACATATCCTTATTTACTTGGCAAACTATATAATCCCACAATTATATTTGTTGCACAGGATACATTCAAAGTAGCCCCTGAAAGTAGAAAACTAGTGTTGACATCAGCTGGCACAAAATGGAGACAATTCAAGACCACATTAACAAATAAGTATGTGCTGCCATTCTTGGGCAAGAAGAAAAAATTGAGAAAGCCACCGAAGCATTACTCCTTTGTTGGCCTACAACCATGGAAGGAATTTGTAAAACAGCGGTGCACTAAGAAATGGCTAGTATGCTCCTATTATGTAATGGGCTTGCTCGAATTTCTAGGAACTGCATATAATTTCTGGGTCAGTTGACTCTTCTACATTGTATGAGTTTTTATGCAATAACGGTGCTTAATTCTATTATGCAGAAACTACATAATGAACAAAGTGCATGAGTGAGGAAGAGAAAATACCCTCACAAATTATCAAGAAAGGGATACATTGGACTGGAGGAGGAATTGGTTAGGAACTGCTCTTCTCTGTTTTTTGATGGCTGAATTATACACATATTTTTATTATATATTGTGTTCCCTCACTATTTTATTTACTGCACAGAAACGTACTTTGCCTGAAGGAGAGATAATTGATCGTGCAATTATGTGGAAGAAAGCTCGTGTACCAAAAAATGGAAAGATAGATGAAGAACTGTCATTGGTGGCAACAAAAATAGTAAGTCCAGATTGTTGAGTAATTTATGGTGTGGAACCTTATCTAACTTATCTTTACATATTTGATTAGGATGAACTATTGGAAAAGAAGAGTAAGGGGGAGCTGGAAATGTCAGGGAGTAGTGATGTTCTGTCTCAAGCGCTAGAAACTCCTGAACACTCGGGTAGGGTGAGGGGTGTTGGAGGCTTTGTCAACCCATCCACCTACTTTAATCTTCCAAAGAAAAAGAGGATTCCAATTACTAAGGCAGATATATTGGCCCGTGATAAAGAGCGTGATATGGAGTTAGAGGAGACAAAGAGAATACTTCTTGCTCAACAAAGAAAGACGGAAGACATCTTAAATCAAAGGTTGCACAACTAGAAGCACTAATAACAGGGAAGACAGCTATGCCTCCTCCTGCCACAGGGGAGAATGTCATTTCCCCTATATCAGATAAAGGGAGTTGGCATGATAGACCAAGAATTGGCAAATTTGATCCTATTGATGGCAAAGTCATAGAAAATGTGGCGGAGGAGGACTGCAACATTATACCTGCTCCTGGAAAGGTAAACATATTTGTCATTTCCCATTCAAATTCTAATAATTGCGTTGGGTACTTGTATATGAATTGCAAAGCTTTTGGTCATTGGTACTTTATGACTGTGTTTCCTTTTAGGGTGTCGGATCATGTGAGCTAACAATGGATAACAATAATAATATTGTGGCTTTCGACACCGTATTCGAAGAGGGGGATATAAGCAAGACATTGCATGGAGTTCCACTGAAGGAGGGAACTGTTCGTGTATCAGTTGATGGTATACTTAAATCAGATGCAGTGCTTCCTTTCCCTATCAAGGGTGAGATGGAATTCGTTAGGGATGCTATTAGGAGTCACGTAGCTTGGTCTAAAGATCTTGTTATCCAAACAATGATTAAGGTAAGAGTTGTATTTGTCTTGTGAAACTATAAGCATTTAACTTAAATCGGATTATCTGGTATTAAGTTGGAGTGTGCTATGTTTGTGTGTTGATTGAATGAAATGGTATCACATGAAAGTGAAAGTATTGTTGTATGTGATCAACTTGCTGAATCTGCAGCACCAAATAATTTAGTAAGGTGGCAGAAGTTATTGCTGTAGATATTAAAAAGGTGTTATGGTACTAAGGATATATGTTTTTCCTAGCAGAAAAAGACGAAGACTCCGCAATATGTCAAGTCACTCTTTGAACAAGTTGAGCTTAATCCATGGGTGCCAAAACGGTGCAAGTTGTTGTATAAACATGCAACAACTATCATGAAAGAAACAGGGAGCTCAATAAGCACAATATTGTCTGAAAATGTGTTTGGCGTACCTAAGCAACTCTACATATTGTGTGAGAATGTGATTCAAGTGTTAGAGATGCAGTGGATTGGCCAAGGAGTTATAGCAACATATATGGCGTAAGTATCGATCACTTCATGAAGTGCTATAATTCTTGTTTTGTTTCCATTCAACTATTCAACTTAGGTGATATGAGCCATGTTTCAACAATACGACATTGAGTAAATGAATTTTTTTATGGTGTTTTGCTTGGTAATGGTTATATGTGGAAAGATTAGAACACATTTATTCTTGTCTAGCAAATGGTTATGTGTGGAAATGTGATATGGGATTATGGTGTTTTGCTGCATTTGAAAATCAGTTTGCCTGCAATTTGATGTATTTGATTTTGACACAGGTGCTTGCATGAACTTAATTCTTACGGAAAGAGATGCATTGGACACCTTTGCTTTTGTTGATCTGGCAGCCACATATAATTGTGAAAGACCGAACTTCGTACGGTACTTAGTTGATCGATTAAAAGAGGGAAAATCTGATCGTATATTCTTCATGCCTTACAATCCGGGGTAATGCTGCAATATTCTTAGTAAATTGAATATAGTCTTGCCTGGTATTATATTCTGCATAATGTGGGCTTTATGTTTACTGCAGACAGCATTGGATATTAACTATCCTATGAGAGGGTGAAATCTACATCTTAGATTCGTTGCTAAAACCAGTCCATTATCAAGTATGGGAGATTTCAGTGATCAAGTAAGTACTACATTATATATTAGCATTTTCTTTAACATATCAGACCAATAAGCATTTAAATTGAGTAATGACAATGGTTGTGCAGTGCGATGAAAACCTTCAATGCTGAAACTGGTAAGGTTAACAAACTGCCTAAAGTGAAATCGCTTCCGATAAGACTTATACATGTGTTTAGTTGGGATAATACATTGCTTCTAGTATGTCAATGCTTGTCTAATTGAATACCTTCAATAAATAGGGCGTACCTAAACAACCAGGTGGAGTTGAGTGTGGTTATTATGTTATGCGATATATGAAAGAGATCATAGAGGATGAGACACTTTCATTTCCTACCAAGGTACATGCATATATTATATCTCAAATAACATTTTGGATTAATTAAATATTAGCTTGTTTACCCAATCACTGTGCCTTATGTGTTGTTTATATATTACTAGTGGGCGGTAAAGACGCGGAAGTCATATAGCCAAAATCAAATTGACGAGGTGCGCATTGAAGTGGCTGATTATATACAGACTTTGATGTAGGACTGTAACTGCCAAGATGTTTTTTGAGTAAGGCTAGCTAGTTTTGGCTTTGAAGCAAAGCTTGGTGTGGAACTTTTGTACATTGTTGCTCATATTTTTCCAAGCTTTGTTTTGTAAGTTTAGCGGTTTATTTTGGCCCATTATGTTGAATCATGAATTTGGAAAGAACATTAATGGAAAGCCCCTAATTTTGGATGATGAGAAATGCAATTTTTTTTCCAGCAATAGCTAAATGCAAACTTTTCACATCATGCTTGTCAAAATGAAGTGAAGTGTATTAAAGCATAATAAAACAGTAATGTCAAGGAAAACGAAGTCTGTTGAGAGATTAGGAATCAGTATCAAAAATGAAATCAATGTCCTCTGATTATCAATATATCGAATTGTAACTCAAAATCGATGTAATCAAAACTACTGCACATCGATTTCTAATCACCAAACCGTAATCTATTATGAACATACAAATCACCTACTATGGAGTAAACCGATGTGTGGTCAAAAGGTGAACATCAATTTTGGAACTAAAAAACGATTTCTTCAATGAACTAACACATCAGTTTGAATAAACATAGCCGACGTACGTAATACCGTTGAACATCAGTTTACTTAATTGAAAACGATGTTCAGTCTCAAAACAAACATCATTTCTGAATAAAAACACGATGTAGAATAAAGATACAGACATCGTTCCTAGGAAAATAATATAGCAACCTACATGTAAAAATGGCCACGAACAAACAATACTCATGGGAACTGATGTCTACAAGTGTACTGGACATCACTTCTGGCATAGAAATTCCAAACCGGGATTCTATTTATTTCATGAAAATAGATGGATCATATGTGTGCTTTTCTATAATTATGAACTAACTAATGGATAAGAAATCTATTTGTTTTAGTTTCTGATTAAATGTTATAGTTACAATTCATCTTAATTACCTCCCTGGTTTTGTATCTATTTTTTTTTCTCAAACTCTATGATGATCTAAAAATTTATGGTGCAGCAATACTGTTGTTTTTTACCATATCTATGATCTACGAGTTTTATTTCGTCTTCCGATTTCATTATTCAAAACCCACTATGATATACACAATTCTCGATTCAAAAGTGTTTATAATATTTTTTTTTCAGTATCCGATGTGGAATCGATGAGACCCAAATCACACCTTTTGATAAGACTAGGATTCAATGTCTTTGGCCAGTATTCCCAGTAATTCATTGCCGGTGTTATTGAGCTCGTTCAACTCTTCAAATCGGCGAGCCCCGTAGGTTTTTCCCTTTTCTTAGTTTTTTTTTTTCTTCTCCTTACTCGTCGCCGTTGCTGGTTTTGCTATACCTAGTGTGACCTGCACGGTTCTAGAGCTGTTCTGCAATATGGATTTAATATCCCGATTTTGTTCTGGACATAGAATATTTTTCTATTACACTGTTGCACATACCACTTAGATCGATTTATATTGGTGTGCACAACACAATATTGGTTTGCACGTTTCAACATTTTGTGGGTCCATCTTCTAATAATTTTGTTAGCTAGTGTACTAGGCTGTTATATTAATCAACTAGATAAGATGGCTATGCCTAGTAACTAGTTAATTGGTCATGCTTTCGATTCTCTTTATATGTACATGTTGTATACTCAGCTTTGGTAACAAAGCTTTGATGCATTATTTTTATCACCAGTACATGCAAGAGTAAGTCAATTGAATTCAGGTATGTTTTATTTTCACAATTGAGTTCGATTTACAATTTATGATTGATTAAATATATATATATATATATATATATATATATATCTGAATTTTGTAATCCAATGTTCCTCAGAATTATACAATGATCGAAATCGCATGTTACTTGAACCATGATCATATGGGGGCCTGAAGTCCCTCAAGGGTAATGCCATTTAAATAAAAATTGCAACATGAAGTTCTTCATAGCTTATTGAATTAACGAGGGCCAGAAGATCCTCGACGTTATATAAACGTATATGAAATCACATGTTCCTTGATCCCTAGTTATATGAGGGCATGCAATCCCTCTACTTCTTCGTTACATTTTGGCATGACCAATTGGGTTTCCTCCTCATTTTTTTCACTATGTGGATTTGAAACTCAAATGACCTTTAGAGTCTGCAGTTCGAAGTTGGAAATTTAATCAAAGCCAGAAGCTTGTGACTACATCTCTATATACAGAGAATTTGAGGTTCACCACAAGATATGTGATGCCCCGGAAATTCGTAATTATTTTCTGAGGATTTTCCGGAATTTAAATTGTGGGTATCAGACGGTTTCGTGGCTCGTGGATGGAGCGGAAGTGTTTCGGATGAATTTTTATTTGGAAAATATAACTTTAGGGGTGGCACAAAGATTGACTTTTGATACGTTGAGATTCTCCAAAAACTTCCTTCACGAAAGTTGTAGAACGCGTCGATACGAGTTCGTGGATATGTGGAATGCGGAAATCGGAGTTTGTATGAAGAAGTTATGGCCGTCGGAAAAAGTTTCAATTTTAGTATATATGGGATTTTTCCGGAAAATTTTCAGAAAAATCAGATTTCCATTTTGGGAAGGATTTTTCTCTCTCCTCTCTCCCGAACCCAGATTTCTTCCTCTCTGGTTTTACGGCCATATCTTCCTCATCCGGCCACCGATTGACGTGAAACAAAGTGGGCTTTTCTCTTCTCGACCCCCTTTACGAGTTTGTAGAAGAAATCGAAGTGAAATACGAGCTGTAGGAGGCGCTACAAGGCCGAGAAGAGAACCTCGTCGGGGACGAAATCGCCTCCATCGGTTCTTCTTTTTCCGGCCACTTTTGTAGGTGATTCTTGAGGGCTTTTGAAGCCCATAGGACGTTGATGCTTCTCCCAATGCTACTTGGGACGATTTCACTTGTGGAGGACGAATTGAAGCTTTGAAATTCTAGGGTTCATCGAATTTCAGATGTTGCGAGGTAAATTTCGGCCAAACGGCTATGATTTAGACTTTGTGTTAGTTATGAAAGTTTAAATTGGAGTTGAGATGAAGAACTTTGGTGTTGGGAGTTTTGTCAAATTCTGACTTTGGTCCGGCGGTGGTGCCGCCACTGTGGTGGTGTTTTCCGGCGGTTTCCGGCCACCTCAGGGATAGTTTCTGTTCCTGAGTTCGATCTACTCGTCGATACGAGCATTTTGATATATTGTTTGTAATTTTTGGAGATCGTATGAGCATGTTAGGGTTTTTAAGGTTTCGGACCGTTCGATGTTTCGATCCGTGAGGATTCGAGCTTCCGATCGACTTGTGATTTTGGCATAGCGATCGTAGAAGTATTCCGGAGACATTGGGTGGTCTCGGATGTGGTTTTGCCTCAATTGGCGTCACTTTGGGGATTTTAGTTCAAAACAGGGGTTTTGGACTTAAATCGTTTGTGAATTGTTACTAAGTGGAAACTGATTGTGATTAGGTACTTGACGAAGTATTCTTGGACGATTGTTTTGTGGATTGGCTGCTTTGTTCTATATTGAAGACGTAGCACGAGTTTCGAGGTGAGTAATCTCACGATGTTCATTCACGAACGGGTTTACCATATTGTCTTGGAGTTATGAGATTAACTGTGACTATAGTTGGTATTAGTGACTTTTCTGTGTGGATGGATGACTATGTGTGTGTGTATATATATTATGGGATGTATATATATACATATATATTCATGTATTAGTGGCTTCGTGGTGAATCTTTGTGATGATTGTCATGTAAAGCTTGTGTAGAAATATTTATGTGGCTTGTGTAGAAATATCTATGTGGCTTGTGTAGGAATATCTGTGTGATGAATCGATGACATTAGTATGATGAATCTTTGTGAAGATTGTCATGGAAAGCTTGTGTAGAAATATCTGTATAGCTTGTGTAGGAATAATTGTGTGATGATTGCTATCTGTGTGATGACTAGCAATGAATCTATGTGATGATCGCTATCTGTGTGATGACTGGCGATATCTGTGTGATGATTAGTTAGATGATCGCTATCTATGTGATGACCGGCGATATCTGTGTGATGAATATGTAGGAGGATCGCTATCTGTGTGATGACTGGCGATATCTGTGTGATGATTAGTTAGATAATCGCTATCTGTGTGATGATCAGTAAGATGACTGGCGATATCTGTGTGAAGATTTGTTGGATGATCGCTATCTATGTGATGATCAGTAGGATGATGGCAATCTGTGTGATGATCGATGAAATCTGTGTGATGATCAGTGTGATGACAGCTCGGTAGCGGAGTTGAATTGTTATTAAGTTAACAAAGATCGAGAGGACTGTTGTGATGGTCAGGGTTACCTACAGAGTGTAGGATTACTATGATTTGAATTGCTTGACTTAGTGTGACCTCCTGAACTAAATTATATGCAGGGGTTACCATGACTTGTTTTGCTTGTTTTGAATTGTGATTGCCTTGTTTTCCTCTTGATTTGATTGATTGATGGTTTGATTTATCTTGAAAACCATAGTGGTGATGATTGTGCTCTGTGTGAGGATAGGAAGGTGATTCATTGTTTTCACCTTGATGTCATGTTGATGACAAGGTTTCCGGTGGGAAGGAAATGAGTGTGATCCTTGTGACTCACCGTTGTGCGTCAAGGGATTTTTCAAACATTATCTAAGGAGGTTTTGTTTGATGGGGAATTTGTGTAATGAGATGCTAGGTTGAGAATCTGAGCATGTAGTTTAGTCACGAGTTAACCTACGTAAGCATGAGATGGAAGAGTGAAGCAGATGGTTGTAGGTGTGAGATGTATGCTTATCGTTGTTTAGGTTGGGGTGACTTGAGAAATGTGTTTTGCTTTATGGTTTTGAGTTACTCATACGGGCTTGCAAAAGCTTACCGGGTTTGTTGTGTGGCAACCCGGTACACCATTCTAACGGTGTAGGGGTTATTTTTGCAGGTCAGGTTGATCGTGGCTGATGCTGAGGTAGCGTGCTTGCAGCTTAACGGTAAGAAGTCAATTTTGTGACTTTACCGTTATAAAGACTTCCGCTTGTGGTGAGCTCTGAGGAGCATTTACGTTTTATTTTGTTGTTGACAATTTAATTCGTAAACTCGTGTGTTATGTGTCTCTGTGGAGCGAGTCAATATTGAAATTGTGGGTTCAGGGCATCAATATGTACTTGGGTTAAAAGGGATTAAGTTTCTAAGTATTTTGTATTGATGGCTAAACGTTTCACGCCTATATAATTATGGGGTTATATATCGATTTTATTGTGTATAAAATCAGGGGCGTGACAAGATATACTTTTGTTCTTGTGAATTTGTAAGAAAAAAGAGTATCATATGAAGTTAACCAGACCAGAAGTTCTGTGTGTTTTCTTCATCCATGGAACCGGAAGTTTCCAGTGTTAATTTATCTATTTATTTTTCCTCCTTGCAATTTTTTCTATTTTTTATGTACTTTCGTTACAGTACTTATCTTTTAAATTAATTAATTTTTTTGTTACTCATACGGACCACCAGTCCTATATCTCGAACATATGAATTTCGAATGTAATATTTTGAACCAGAAGTTCAAAAATTTCAAAGTAGAACCTGAAGTTCTAACTGTAAAACTCAAACCCGAAGCTTTGAGTATAAAATATAAATTAGTTAAAAGTGAACTTGAAGATTCACTTTAGTCACCTTGAGCTTGAAGTTTCGAGCACCAAATTTATTTGAACCCGAAGTTCAAATTACTAAATCTTAGAACTTGCAGTTCATAGAAATAAATTCGAACCTGAAGCTTCGATTACACATATAATTCATTCGTAGTTTATTTGACTTTATGTCAACTCGAACTAGGAGTTTCGAGTAAATTTTCATATGTCGATTGATACATTCTTCTTTATGCTTGCTTAAAGCATTCCACCTTAGAACCTGAAGTTCTAATTGTGCAGACTCGAGCCATAAGTTTTGAGTGAATATATAGACAATTTATCATAACATTTTAATCTGGGTTAACCTCAAACCTGAAGCTTTGAGGGGATTATTTCGACATCAATTTAAAAGTAAGCAGATATTTAACCGTTGGTTTATGAAGAATGAGTATGAGTATACCCCAAATTTGTGATCATGGATTTTGTAATTAAAAGAGATCAGAACCTGTAGTTC
Organism: Rosa chinensis; assembly: GCF_002994745.2. NCBI lineage: Eukaryota > Viridiplantae > Streptophyta > Magnoliopsida > Rosales > Rosaceae > Rosa > Rosa chinensis. Next base: position 39,243,965 of record NC_037091.1, on the reverse strand, counting down.
CTTGATCCTTAATTACATGAGGACTTGAAGTTCCTCAATGATCATACTCACTAGATGACAATATAGAGTCCCTCATTTCTAAGTTATGGTCATGAAGATAATATAACAATCATCTCAGATCTTACATATCTGATTGATGGCTCCAGAAGAGCACATATTATTGTCTTTTTGCATCTTGTGCCTCCAATATTACCAGAGATGTATAACCTCTCCGTCTTATAGATCTCATTGTATAGCAAGAAGGCCGATTGACATGGCTACACCATGAAATGCCACCAGAAGTGGATCATGGCAAGAGAGAAATCAGGAGTCAATGTAAATATTGTCCTAACATCCACACATATGAGGAAATTACAAATTGGGTGTATGTCTATTGCACACTATATGAGTCTTTATCAAGCCATTTTCAAAATGGCACTAGTCAAATTAAATTGCATTGACTAATAAGAACATTGAGATTCATCTCACATACCTGACGTCTTTTGCTTACAATAAGCAACTTGAAAGCACTATTGTGTTATTCCTCAGATTTATTGTAACCTCTTGAGTTTTCATTAAAACTAAATGTTTCTAAATCCAATTATCTAGGAACCTGATGTTCCTTAAGAAATTGTTATAAATTGAAAAAAAAAATTGAAACCTCAAGTTTCTTGGATCTCCAATTATATGAGGGCCTGAAGACCCTCCTCTTTATAACTACACATTTATATGTGACACAGAACTTGAGGTTCTCCACATGATAAAGTTACTTGTTCTTATGGATTGTAGTCTTTAACTAGAAATTTTGAGTATATCATTCTGGCCAGCAGTTCAAAATGAATTTGATCCATTCCAATTGTCAATATTTCACAATTGATGTTTACTCAAGCTAAGGTAACACTCATATCATGAGTTGTAGATCTTGATTTATGGCTCCAAATGAGCTACTATCAAGTTACCGAATTTGACATATTGTTGCATTAATTGCCTCCTTTATGGTTGGAGAAGACTTTATGCCATCGGATATATACTGTATTGAATTTTCACAGTAAATTGAGGCATATATGTAATGTCATGAACCAGAAGTTCATTGAACCAAATACACTATTTGGCATGATCGATTATGTCATCTTTTGTCTACCATGTTGCGTGGAATTACTTACAAGTTGGATGACTGCTAATCTTACTAATAAGCAACTTGTTTATTTACCGCATATTTGTAAGTTGTCACTTTAATGAGACAATCCTCCTGCAATGAGGGGGAGAAAGATTGTTCTTGAATAACGATATGAATTGATGTGAGATATTTATCCACTGTCTCATTTTGATTTTGGGAAATATCGAAGCTAGTGATTTGATAAAAGATTGTGACAAAATCAAATGCTAAATGCAAAGGCATTTGCGTGGGTTAAAGTCCCAGAGACCAACCATATTAATACAAACAATGTAGACTCCATTTGATTTGTGGGATGCAAGTGTATCCAATTGACCTGAAGAGAATGTCTTTAAACAATATCACAGCTCCTAATATGGCTACACATACAAAGGGTGTAGGTACGCCATTAGGAAATGATGTCTTGGTGATACAATAATAAATCAATATGGTTGATGCTAATGAACAAAGCATGTTTTGACCTAAATCTTGGTTTGGCTTCGCCACCAGCCAATGAACATCTTCACTCCAAAGAAAGTGATAGATTTTTGAACGCATCTTTTGAGCATGGTCAAAATAAGACAGTCTTCCCGCCATTAGGGGGAGGAAAAACTACTGTCATTTGAAAAACGGCGTGAATTAGTGTGGATTATATCCACCAGGTCTAAAGTTTTAAACTCCCAAAAAAGGGAAGATCATACAAGCCTTATAGTGCTCGACACGAGATTAAAAGTAAAAAGATCCACATTTGCTACATGACTCATCTATGAGAGATGATTGTCCTAGAAGTGACAATGTATGCCCCAGAAATGGCATGGGTACCCAATATCAATGAGCTTATTATAGCTAATGCATGCATATAAGAATGTGTGGAATCTATAATTGTTGATCATCGATGATAATTTACATTTGGTAGCTACCAAAAATCTTTAAGGGCTGTATGGATGCTATACCACGTTTCACCATGAATGTCGACAAAGTATATTACTGGCCAAATTGGAAAGAGGCAATTCCAATGAAATTGAATATTTGAAACGTGATGGAATTCTTGGACCTTTAACCCTACATGTAGAAAAGGGTATTTGTCAAAAGTGAAGATAAATCACTATGACACAATCTCTATTTATAGAGACATGAGATTATGATTATCTTCCCTTATACGAATGACAATTTTCTGTAAGTACAGTGTTACATATAGCTGTTATATTGACGAGAGATTTATGGCATATTGTCATCGTATATCATGAAGATCTTAAAGACACATTACTAAAAGCAAAATCTCAAAAGTAAAGTGTCATTATAAGCGTATTGCTTATCAAATCCTCAAGGAATTCAAATACATGAATGATTCAAAGGCAAGTCCATGAAAGGTTGATAGAGCCTGAAGCTCATTCATGGAATCAAATAATCTAAAGCTAGCCCATATGTACTCATTTCGTTCTAGCCAACGAGATCTAAATTGCCTTAATGAGTACTATGACGAGACTGCTATCAAATTCAAATTATGAATATAATGTTGCAACATATTCTAACTTTCGCAAAGTTATGAATTACTTAGAGCTCTTGAAGAGGTTATATGAGACATATCAATACGCAAAGGTATTGATGTGTATGGGTAGGTATGCCATGATGATTTTTCAATATTTTAAACTATACAAAGTAAATGTGTCAATTTCTTTATATTGTTTAGCTATTACTTTGTGTATGAATTTGAGCATATGAGATTGTTTCTAACCTTATCATATGAGGTAAGGCTTATTGAAAATCATATAGTTTTGTTGCTATTGCTTAAACTTTGCAGGTATGAAAATTTGTGATGAGCCCCTATATGCAAAGCACACGTCGTCTCACTTCAGTGATAGACACATCAAACTACTATACATGGTACATGTAGCTTATCGCATACATAAATGAGGCTTGCAACAATCAGAGGGAGATTCTCATCAAGGGGAGCATCCAGAAGCATGCTACCTAGGACATATGCGCGTTGTGCTCTTTTTGTCCTTCGACCAGGGTTATTTTTGTCCCATTGGGTTTTTGTTACCTGGCAAGGTTTTTAACGAGGCAACAATAAGCGCGTCCAATACCATCATTCATTGGTGGACATCCAAAGGGGAGTGTTGTAAATATTATTATCTATGTGGATGTCCATGTAAATACTCATTAGTTATGTATTTTGATGTAAACCTTACCTCTATATAAAGGAGGCTAATGAGACTGAATGTGAACACTTCTACTTCTCCCCAAACTATTCTCTCTTTATCTTTTCTCTACTTTATAACAAGTTAGTTAGTTTTAGATTTAAGAACTGGATTAATTGGTTGGAGATCAAACAAAACCAATATGAGCGGGGCTAAATGCACACTGCATTTTTGGAGATCAAACCAAACCAATATTTTCGTTTTGGCGGGGGTTAAACGCGTAAACCTAATAATATATGTTTTAAAGTTTTTTCAAACTTAATAATAATTGTGAAATAGCCCATCATTTCTGCCCGTAACTATTAAACTTATTTTGGACATATCTATTAAGCTTAAGCCCAAATTAGGACCCCTTTGTATAGTTACCAAATCTGGGGTGGTTTTTCCATTTCCATGGCTCCGGAGGGTTTCTCTCTTGGTGCCCTCTCTTTGGAGCGCAATTATAATTGGATTCCGGAATATGCTCTGTTCACACGGAACTCGAATTATAGTTCTTCACAAGGATGTGGTCATGCTTTTCAGCGACATTCATAGCTCCAACGAGCTCATGAAACCTTGTGATCCATCTTGCAGTAACATCGATTTGATAGTTCTTAGCAACCATCAATGTAGAGACAGGGAAGATAGAGAGAGTCTTCTCAATCAACATCGCATTTGTGATCTCTTTACCACAAAATTCCATTAAGAATTTAATGTGAAGTGCTTCCAAGTTGTAGTCAAGAACTGACTTGAAATCATAGAAGCGGAGGCTACGTCATCTCACTTCTAGGTCAGGAAGCAGGGAGTCACGGATGTTGCCAAATCTTCTTCGAGTGAGACTCACAGCCTTCTAGGCCAGGGTCTTCTTCTTTCTACACTCGTACTGGAGCGAATCATCCATATGATGAGTCATTAGGATGATGGCTTTCGCCTTATTTGCCTCTAAGGCTGCTCTATTTGCTTCCAAAGTTTTAGCTTGCTCAATAGTTAGCACGTCCTAGTTAGGCTCGAGAACCGTATCCAGAATTCCATCGGCCTTGAGATGCTGGCGGACATCACAAACCCACCTATGATATCCAGAGCCAATTGTTCCCAATGGAGCAAGTCCAATTTGTTCAGGTTATTCATCTTGAAAGAGAACAAGAAAAAAATGGTTAGTTTCGGAGTGTAAAAGGCTACCACGAAAACATATAAAATTCCTGAGCTTAATCGCTTCCAATAAAATAGGAATTTCTGAGTGTAATCGCTCCAAGAAATTAAATTCCCAGAGATATTGGATTAGATCGAAACAATGACGTAAGTGGTCGATCATAAATTCTCTACAAACTCTAAGTTTGGTGATCCCAACAAGCTCTAAGCTTGGAGTGAGCACGAACCCCCACAGTTTGGCTTAATTTGGTCTCCCCAATGATGAAGAAAGGGGGGTAGAAGAAGGGAGGTTGCAAGTCCCCGAAAAAGAAGAGAAATTGAATTTAAAAACTCTAAAAAAAAAGGGAACGTTTAGTAAAAAATACCTCGAAATAGGTCGCCAGAAAATTTAACCTGAAAAAGTAGTCGGAAAACTAGCTGGAAAAGTCGCCAGAGGTTGACCTGAAAAAGTCGCCAAAAAGTGTTGCCGGCGGCGGTTGATCGGATGCTGATGTGGCAGATATGCTGACGTAACTGCTGACTGTGGTGTGGGGTCCGCTGCTGACGTGGTGTTAGATTAGCTGCTGACGTGGTTGCATTAATGGGTCGCGGCTTGGGTCGGCTTGGGCACAGCTTGAGCTGTGGCTTGGGTTAGGCTTGAGCTCCTCCTTCCTCCTTTTTTTCTTCTACCGATTTTTCTGACGAAATTTCAGTCTGAGGGTTCAGCTAGTTTTTGGCCAGTTTTAGTGAGATTTCTTCCAGTTCCTGAATCGTCAGATTGAGATGTATCTGCTAAAAAAATTTGGTTGAAATTGGAAGTCCGGAAGATGGTGAACTGGTGGAATATTTGCCGCGGGTTGTATCGAGCTTCCGGTGGCCGGTTCGGTAGGTTTCCGGCTGGTTCTTAGGGTGGTACCTCCGGTTCTGGACTCCTGGGATTGAGTGCTTCAAGGTGTGAGGTGGAGGTAGAAAAGGCTTCAAGGTTTTGTATTCGGATTCAAGGTTTTTAGCTTCTTGAATCAGGGTTTGGCTATTTGTTTCTGGGTTAAGGCTTCGTGCTGATAACGTGTTTTATGGAAACTATATTTGAGAGAGAATTGCTGTGTATTATCATTGATAATAGGGGCCTCTTTATATAGAGGATTACAATGCATAGAATCTGAATCATATAAGGAAAGGTAATCATACATTGAATAGGAATCTAGATCCTTCTAATTTAACCCTATTACCACTAGGTCAACTGAAGGTTTGGGCCAGACACACAAATAGGAATTTACTTGAACAATCTTTTAATTATTTATTATTAAATTTTTCAATCATCTGAATTACCAAAAGATAATATTTTTTTTTTTTGAAATAATATCATGTCGATATATCATTAACTCAGGCCAGAAAGGACCATTACATATCCTCCCAATACCATCTATGGGTAGATAAAGAGTTTGTGGTAAACCACAGCGATACATAGATTAGGTCCGATCATTTAATGGTACCTATCCTCACTTATTTAAGCAAGCCTACCCGCTATGAAATAACATGGTAACTAAGCAAGCCCAAAGATAAAACTCATAGTTGCACAAAGAGTGCCTAGCTACCTAAAACAATAGGAAAAAGTAAGAAAGTAAAAAAACTAAACAAATAGGAGCCCTAAGGGAACAACCCAAAGAAAGCCAACCCAAACCCAGCCAGGAAAGCTTGGCCCAAGCCTAGTCGTCATCTCCATCACGCCAAGGATGCACGTACAGCTCCTTCACCCAACTAGGTCGCCATGACAACTCCGCTTCCCGCGCTGCAACGACCTGTGGCTCCTTGACCTGCACCGCCAAGATCCAGCATCCCTGCAACCCATTCACCGACGAGACCTGCATCATTGACTGAGTGCTGCCGCTGCCCAACGCCCCACCGCGCCATGGAGACATCGCTCCAGACTTCCCTGCCAAAACCACCGCACCAGAGTCTCGATCAACAAATCCCGGGCATCCCTTCAAAGCAATACCCTGGCCTGACCACTCACCGCGACGAGGCCGGTGGCGTGCCTCAGGCTGGAGCCGCCGGACGAGAACTGGTTCTAGGGTTTTGGTTTCTTTAGAGCAGCACACAGAAGATAATTAATAATATAACTAAAAGTTATATATTATTGAATGTAAAAGTAAATTATACATATTTTTTTAATAGGATTAATTTCAGTTTACCCCCTTGAGGTTTGAGAGTGTCATCATGTCACCCCCTCGACTCTCAATTTTGAATTTTACACCCCAAACTTTTCAATTTCAATCAGTCATGTCCAATTTCTCAAATTACATCCAAATTAGACGTTAATTCTGACGATCTAACCCACTTTGAAGCCTTTTATGGTCATTTAAAGACACAAACAAACAAAAAAAAAAACTCATATGTGTCTTTAAAAGGCTTCAAAGTGGGTTAGATCGTCAGAATTAACGTCCAATTTGGACGGAATCTGAGAAACTGGACATGACTGACTGAAATTGAAAAGTTTGGGGGGTAAAAATTCAAAATTGAAAGTCAAGGTGACACCTCCAAACCTCAGGGGGGTAAACTGAAATTAATCCTTTTTAATATAATATTTGTTTGGTTCGGATTTTGTGGTTTCTAAAAGGGAGTGAAATTTACACTCATCTTTTTGTAAACCACACTCCCTGTACTTTTTAATCCAAAAATACCGCTTATTAGTTTTCACCTTTCTTCCTAGGTTGTATCTTTAGAGCAATTTCAATTGTTGAGGTCACTAGGTCAGATATTATTCACTACTTTTTGCCTTTCATTTTCACCATCTAGGTCACTGGGTCAGATAATGTCAGTTTGTAGGTCATGAAATTGACCCAGAGTGAACAGTATCTGATTCAGTAATCTAGATGGTAGAATTGAAAGACAAAAAAAAAATGAATAGTATCTGACCCAGTGACCTCAACGGGTGAACTTGCTCTTATGGAGCTTGAATAGAAAGCCTCTATTTCGTGGCAAAGATCATGTGCATCAGATGCGCCTATTAACAGAGGTAAGATGAATAATTGACAGGCAAAAGTAAAAGTTGAATTTGAGATGACCAGGCTTTTGATTTGTGATTGCAAGAATCATAGTTTAGAAGAAATGAAATGCCATTATAATTCTCATCCTACAAGATCTGTAATATGGTTTTGGGATTTTGTGCTTGAATTAAAAAGTTTTTAGCAAATGCACCAGAACGATTTCCCTTTCTCCTTGCTGAGAAATTCGTGCATGGAAGCTTTGAGGTTCACACGCTGCGATCTCTAATTGCCGGCTGACATGTCCACCGTGAACCTCTCCTCGCTAAGGACCATTTTTCTCGAACGAATTGATATGATGTTAGGGATTTCATTTTGGGGTGTCAAACTCTGAAGGACCTAGAGTTTCACAACTGTGGAGAGATGAAGAATTTGAATATATGTAGCAAAAAGCATAAGAGGTTTACGCTTGGGTATTTTTACGATTATGATTCCAGGAAACACGACTAAGATTGATTGCCCAAACCTTTGGTTTTTGAAGTTTGATTACTGTAGTTTTACCCAGTTTTGGCTTAAGAATGCGTCATCTTTGGATTGAGTAGATGAGGCAGTGACAGAAGCTATTGGAGATTTGGCCAATTCCCGCAAGTGAAGAACATGAGTAACAAGGAAATATAAGAAAATGGTAGGGGTAATTTGGTAAATTCAATAAATAAAAGAGAAAATGAGAGTGTGGTTTATAAAAGGGAGAATGTGGATTTCACTGCCCTTCCTAAATAATTGAATTACAAAAACACTTGTCCATGTTGGTTTGTTCAGTTAAGAGTCCTATGGAGGTTTTAGTGCCAAAGCAATGGAACTTTATGCTACAGCTCTTGGGCTTCAAATTATCTCTGAAGCTGGCTTCCAAAATTCACATATTATCTTGGAGATGGATGCATTATTGGCTGTTAATGATCTCCAATCAAAGGAACCAAATTGGTCAATTAAAGGTGCTTTAATTGAGGGGGCTATGTTTCACCTCTTCTCTTTAGTAATATGTACATATTGCTTTGAAAAATCAGGCAGCGCATTCTTTAGCTAGGCACACGTTTTTGTTTGCTGCATTTCATTTATGGGTAGAGGATAGACCATAATTAATTACCCGATGTACTCATTGCTGATTAGCTATCTAATTACTTAATATATGCGACATTGCGATGTTTCCCCTTTCCCCTAAAAAAAAAAAAAAAAAATAAGAGTCCTGTATAGGATCCGTCCAACTACAGTCATTTCATCCCGTTACTGTTAGACTTCGAACATGTGGATCATGCTTAAGCCAAATTTGGATCCCTTGTATCGTTGCCAAAAGATACCAGTCTAAATTCCCTCTTTGAAATTTGGGGCTTCTCACTTCCATGGCTCCAGAAACCGTAATTAGAAGTTGACAGACTGAATCCTTGTTTAGCACAAAGAGAGCAATATGCCAAAGGAATTAGCAAAAGAAACGCAGGTAATGAATCCAAAGCCAAACAACAAGCATCCCCAAGTGGAATCGGGAAAGCACAGGAGCAACACTGAACCACTGAAGAAGAAGGAGAAGGAGAAGAAGAAGAAGGGTCAGCCAAGCATTGTAATCACCCTCTGTTCTTGTTATATTTCATGTTCTTTTGTATATTGAGGTCTTCATCATATGTGGATTGTTATGATATTAGTAGCACTGTTTTAGATGAGTAGTTTCAACTTCCAACCATTAATTCTACATACTGTTTTAGATTTGTACAATTTTCTGTTTAGATTAGTTGTTATTGATCATACAGATTACTTTTTCTTTCTCAGATCAATGTCTAGGACCTCGCTCTGAATAAGAGCGGTATGGTGGTTGTTGTTATTCATCTATTTTCTGTATAGAAGGGCCCCGTTTTAGTTATTCCAAACTTAACCTAAAGTTCAGGCCTGGTTCTATATGTTCATCCATTTATAGCTGCATTTTGTTTCTTTTAGATGGGTAAAGGAAGACGAAGATGGGAGGACTTAGAAAGGGACTGCTTGGTGAATGTTTTCAGAAGAGTGGGTATGGAGTCACAGCTATTCGATGTGCCTTTCGTGTGCAAGTCATGGTTTACAGCAACCCTTGATCCTTCATGCTGGCAATATCTCATTTTTCCAGATATTCCATCTGATCTTGCTGACCGTTTGGACAATATATTTTCGTTTATTCATCTTAGTGATTCCATTGAGCTTTATCCTGACTTTGATCCCTTAATAAGAAGATATATAGGAGCTTATCGATTTGGATCAAGCCACTTATCTATTACTGCTTTTGTTGAGTTTGTCTTTCGTCGGAGCAATGGGAATGTCGTGTTTCTGAAGGTACCTCGCCACTGTCCAAAAGCTGCTCTAAAGTCTGTAGCACATGCGTAAGTATTAGTATTGTAACTTTCAATGCGTTTCGTAGTACTGTTTTTGTCAAAACCAAAAGCTGGTGTCCTACTTGATCTTGGTACTCTCAAATCCGATTTGGAATTTTCCCAAATGATATTTTCTTGTCTAGCGAACTTGTTTACATGTATGAGTTACTTAATGAAGAAACTCATTTGTGTTTTCTAGGTGTCCTGACCTGAAGGCTTTGGCTTTGCCGAGAGACGCGTTGAAATCAGATGTAGTTCCTGAATTGGTTGCCAACTTGACAAGTTTGAGGTCGTTGTTGTTATTAGGAAGCTGCAATTATATTGAGAAAATTTTATTACCAATCAGCAAGTACTGCAAGAAATTTCGTGGTTTATGTTTTTATGATGCTTATATTACTGAAGAGGCTGCATCTGCTATTGTTAACTCATTGCCGAATATCAAGTACTTGATTCTGAGGAGCACTTTGATTAGACCGAATGGCTTGATCACACTGCTGCGCGGCTGCAAACAGCTTGTGCTTTTGCATCTCAGTGAGTGTCCCTGTTTTCGGGTCAACGATGAGATACTGAATCTGGCATCTCATATTAGCGACTTCAGATTTTCCAATCATTTTGGAGGTTTTCAAGGTTACTATGTGGACGATGAGCTAGGCTATATTAATTTTGATGAAGGCACCAGTGACGACGACTATGATTAACAAGATGCTTGTTCGTAGTGTTATAGTGTGATGAGAATTTGTGTGAAATTCTCTCTTTCCTTATCCTCGAGTCCTGATTAGCTTGGTGTATGATAAATTTTACAATACTTTTCTTTAAGAGTCCTGGCTTGATTTCATAGTATGAGCCTTCGCCAAACAATAGCAAATTATAGCAAAACTACACCGATTCATAAAGTTTGGGATGAGTACATCATACTCGTTACGTAACAAGTGAATCATATTAGCTCTAATTATGATGCCCGATTGAGGGATCGCTGAAAGTTCACTGCTGTGCTTCTCATTGAGATTTAGTAATATCCACAAAATATATTGCCAAGAGAGAAGCAGAGTTAAAAAAAAACAACAAACTATAAAGGAGAATATTATAGCCAAACAAAAATCATCCATTTAACAACAAAAGCTTCAAAAGTAAACAGTCTCAAACTCCGGCAAATTGAAAAGACGACACAACTAGAACATTTGAGTCACCACCGCCTGTCAAGCACCCAATTCTGAGTGCAAGGACTGGACAAGCAGAAACACACAGAACTAGAAGCGAGAAAACTAAAAGCTAGAATAACTAAACGGTTCAAAAACACACAACTTAAATATAAGATGTCTTCCGCGGGTAAAATTGCATTGTGATCCATTCACTTCTTCTTGGCAGCAGACTTGGTGACCTTAGCACCACTTGGATCCTTCTTCTCCACGTTCTTGATAACACCAACAGCAACAGTCTGTCTCATGTCACGGACAGCAAAACGTCCCAAGGGTGGGTACTCAGAGAAGGTCTCAACAACCATAGGCTTGGTGGGAAGCATCTTAACCATACCAGCATCTCCATTCTTCAAAAACTTAGGCTCCTTCTCAAGTTCCTTACCAGACCTCCTGTCAATCTTGGTGAGGATTTCACCGAACTTCACAGCAATGTGAGAAGTGTGGCAATCAAGAACTGGGGCATAACCATTACCAATCTGTCCAGGGTGGTTCATGATGATGACCTGGGATGTGAAGTTGGCAGCCTCCTTTGCAGGATCATCCTTGGAGTTGGATGCAACAAAACCACGCTTGAGATCCTTCACAGCAACATTCTTAACATTGAACCCGACATTGTCACCAGGGAGAGCCTCCTGAAGAGCCTCGTGATGCATCTCAACAGACTTAACTTCAGTGGTCAGACCAGTTGGACCAAAAGTGACAACCATACCAGGCTTGATAACTCCAGTCTCAACACGTCCCACTGGCACAGTTCCAATACCACCAATCTTGTAGACATCCTGCAGTGGGAGACGGAGGGGCTTGTCTGAGGGCCTCTTTGGCTCGTTGATCTGGTCGAGTGCATCAAGAAGGGTAGGACCCTTGTACCAGTCAAGGTTGGTGGACCTCTCAATCATGTTGTCACCCTCAAATCCAGAGATGGGAACAAAGGCAATTTTGTCGGGGTTGTAACCAACCTTCTTCAGATAGGATGAGACTTCCTTCACAATTTCATCGTACCTCGCCTTTGAGTACTTGGGAGTAGTAGCATCCATCTACAAGGGAACAGCAAACAAACAAAACACCATGAGGAATACATATCCAACACATTGTATAACAAAAATAATAATAGTGGCACAAAATAAGAGAACAAACAAAATAATAGTGCCACTAAGCTTCATCAAATACAGAACAAACAAAATATGTCAACAAAAATCAAAAACAGTAAAGTTTCTTAACAAAAACACAACTATAATGAACAAATAAACTCAAAACCGTAAGATGTAATAGCAAAAATATCCTCAAAAGACATGCTTAGCAATAATAGCCATCAATCAGATATATTTCAAACTAGAAGAGTCAACATAACACTTGGGAGAGAGAGGGAATTGAACCCTCAATAGTTCATTCAGAACTATACCACTCGGCAATCTCTCCAAAATTTAAATCCAAGCTTCTCCTAATAAAGTGGATACTGCACATAGTGTGGGACAAAGTCAATGCCCTCAAATGCCAACCATAAGAACCAACAACGCATTTGCACCATGAGAGCATCCCTCTATCAGATAGAATAATCAACATAATACAACAATATAACATTGATATAAAGTGAGTTATTACCTTGTTACAGCAGCAAATCATTTGCTTCACACCAAGGGTGAAAGCAAGAAGAGCATGCTCACGGGTCTGCCCATCCTTGGAAATACCAGCCTCAAAACCACCAGTGGTGGAATCAATAATGAGAACAGCACAGTCAGCCTGTGAAGTTCCAGTAATCATGTTCTTAATAAAGTCACGATGCCCTGGAGCATCAATGACAGTGCAGTAGTACCTTGTGGTCTCAAACTTCCACAAAGCAATATCAATGGTAATACCACGCTCACGCTCGGCCTTAAGCTTGTCGAGCACCCAGGCGTACTTGAATGACCTTTTGTTCATCTCAGCAGCCTCCTTCTCAAACCTCTCAATCACACGCTTGTCAATACCTCCAAGCTTGTAGATGAGATGACCAGTGGTGGTCGATTTCCCAGAGTCGACATGGCCAATGACCACAATGTTGATGTGAACCTTCTCCTTACCCATGATGATATGCTAAGTTCAACTGCAACAATCAAAAACAAGGAACAATCTGTTAGATTCTAGCAAACACGAATCCCAATCTATGAACAGATAGAATCAAATACAAGCAGATCAACAGTACAACAATACTAACTAAAATACCTTTCGATATCTAAAAATTCCTAATGTGAACAAGTCGAATATATTCTTCGTAACATCAAAGAATTTCCAAAACTATAGACATATTCAGTTTGTCATGATATTTCAAATTTCTAACAAGATTATCTGCTCAATCAGTGATTGAGTAAAGAAAACATGCATCAATAACATAAGAAGCATCCATGACTTAAAATCATCTATCCAATCCATATATTTCATCTGCTAAACTAGAACAGATCAACAAATCCGAGAAAGAAAAGCAAGCTTCAAAAACGTGATTACATAACAATTGATCTAGCTCATAACAAACTAAGCAAAAACTCAAATCAATTTTCAAAAACACATTAAACCACGCTGCATCAGCATGAACTAAAACAAAGCCAATCAAAAACTCATAAAAACAAAAACGAAACCAAGACTAGGCCACACAGATTCAAAAGCATCAACCAAGAACTACATAAATCTCAGATCTAAGCAAAGAGAAGAGCAAGAAGAAGCATATACCAGAGATCTAGCAGCGCAGCAGGGAGAGGCAAAGGAGTAGAAGAGTGTGAGGGGTTTGGGAGCGATAGGGGTATATTTATAGGGCGAGAGAGGGGGGCAAAAAATCTAGGGTTTCTTGGGAGGACCTCGATACCGTCGTTGTGTGTGTTTACGTTTTTAACCTTGAGGGGTTCTTACAATCACGAAATACCCGCTGTCCTTGATCCCCAAGCAAAGGTCAACGCTAAAATAGGATTTTGTTCTTAAAATAATTATTTCTTTCCTTAAACAGCCGTATTAGGAGGAATTTTTAAGAATTTCGGTGAATCTCTCTGTTTATTGCATCGTGATTCACAAGTATTTAGCACTTTCTCACTATTTGCGGTTTAAATTAAATTCTCATTTACCAAACATAAAATTACAATTTTAAGTTGTAAATTAAAAAAATTTATACGCGGAATTCGTCAATGCCCCCTATTTGGTCAGCAAGGGCGAAACTAGAATTCGTAACAGGGGGGTTCGGAACATAAACATAATATGGAGAATTTAAAAGTCTTACTATTTTTACTTTAAATAATCTGTCAAATGATTTGACTAGTCATTGGTTGACGTGTTTCTTTTGAAAAGAACCGAAAGAAGGAGGGTTCGAATGGTGACCTGTTTGGAATTTTTTGTCTTCTCCAAAATGGGGTTCCACCTTATTCACTCCATGTGTTCCTTATTTGGACCGAGCTTCCCTTCATCGCTAGACTTTGTATTTTTCACTTTTATCACTTCCTTAGAAGGTCTTGGGGGCTTGCTCTTAGAGGCTAATTTGGTTGCTTTGGCATTGGGCTCTACAAACTTATGGATGACCATCTTTTGGGTGCCTACAGCATTATGGGTGCCATGTGAAAGAAGTCATTTTTGGTTTGTTATGGGATCTGTCATTCAAGTGTGAGATCCGGGTGGGAAACACTGACTTTTTGCCTTTTTGGAGTATTTTGTTTTTTGAAGATCTTTTGGAATATGTTAATTTACCATCATATTGCTCAAATATTGTTGTTTTACTATGAATTATTTTATGTATTTAGTGTTATTTTAACAAATATGAAAAGAAAGGAAAAAAACAACAACAACAACAACAAAATATGTTCTATCGAGGAAGAATGCAAACGAACTTAGCGGAATATTAAGGTGATCAAATTCTGCCGCCGTATATTTTTTTTTAACAAGCTTGAACTCGACTCAAAATTGAATTTATTTTTTTTAATCTCAAGCTCAACTTAATTTGATTGATTTTTTTGCAATCTCAAACGTGGCTCAGCGCAACTTAGCTTAATGGAAGAACAAGCTCGGATTATTTTGGTCTTATGTACGAAAGTTGTTGAAAAATAATACAAACAGTCATGAAAAAACAATAGCTCGTATATTCCATAGCCAAAACAATAACACATAAGTATCTAAAGTTAAAATTTATTTTTCCTTCTTTTTTTTCTTTTTTAAAAGGAGTGGGTGTCAATCCATTAAAATGTGTGTAACATTACATCACGACTCACCATCGCAGGCTACGTAAATATTGAGCCATGTCTAGGCATCACCATAAAATGAAGCATTAAGTAACCAGTAACTTGACAATACTAGGGGTTAGAGAAGACAATATCAAGCAAGAACTCCTATTAATTCGTAACCTGAACCAAAAGCCAAGGTCCCAAAACATCGGAACCTAAATTTCTTGTGTAATCCTCATAGATTCAAAATACATATCCAATAATGTATGGGGCGATGTACCACAACCCACATAAGCCCACCAAGAGCACAGGTACAACCGTACAAGCCCAGCTTCCGAACCCACCTTCACTGTCACAGATAATGCGACTAACTCGGAAACAAACTAGAATGGTGCTGCAAATCAAGATTTGTAGCAAGAATTGGCTTGGAATCTAGACATAACTAGAAGCCCAACAATCGATCCAATGCGAACTCCAACCAAAAACTCGGCTGGGGGAACAACAACGCTACCACCATGAACTAGACAAAGCACCTTTGAGATAGACTACCTGCACGCGCAGTCAGGAGGATAAGAGGTTGGAACTGGGATCCCAAATTCTAACACAGCCTCCCAAACCAGCAAGCCACCACTGTCGATCATCCTCACTGAGAACTAAACGAACCCGACTTGATCTACGTCAAACAAGGTGAGAGATGGGTGCAACACCTATCTTTGAGTACTGAGGATTCGATGGCCAAATACCACGAAAACCAACAATGCGAACTAAGAAGATTGGCATATCAGAGAGAGATCTCATCCCAGACTTTCATTTTTCCTTGATATTTACATTATAAATTACTTGTGCCCTCTATTTAAATTATCCATAGGATAACTATATTTTATTAGTCAAGTTTCTTTAATATATCAACTGTTCGAGTAAATTCAGCTATTATCAACCAATTTTATTTACTTGTGCCCTCTTTTATGTACTCAAACAACTTCTCCCTTGGCCAATGTTGCCCAACCTAAGTAGTGCCTGCAGCTTGACTAACAAAGTTGTATTTTATTAGTCAAGTTTCTTTAATATATCAACTATTCGAGTAAATTCAACTATTATCGACTAATTTTATGTACTTGTGCCCTCTTTTATATACTCAAGTAACTTCTCCCTTGGCCAATGTTGCCCAACCTAAGTAGTGCATGCAGCTGGACTTGATGGCTCAAACTCTCGAATCATAACCTTCCAACGTGGTTTAAGAACATAAAAGGTATAACTTTCTAACGACGCTAAAGCCAATTAAGGAGATGTAAAAGGAGGAATTTGGGCTTTGAAAACTGTTTCTGTTGGTATCAGGATTCCTCCATTTAGAGAATCATGGGATGAGTACCTTCCACTGCGAGACATGTCAAGATAAAGAGAGGTCAGGGGTAGACCGGGGTTGTTGGCCTATAACTTTCAGATGTCTAAATCAGTATTAATGTGAGATAAAGACAGAGTAACGATACGGAAAATGTACAGTTTTGACATACTTGATTTGAAAGTATCTGCCTATATGTATAGTTAATGTTAGGCATTGTGCCCTTGAGGCTTCAATGTGGGAGGGTGTGCTCCATTCCACATGATGAGCAAGTCTTGAAGCTGATCTCGGGGCAGTTCTGCATCCATGTTTTGCTGCCCACTGGAGGTGGTTCTTGTCAACATGAATGTCGGCAACTTGTCCTGCTTAGCTGTGGGGGCTTCGGCGTGTCTCTAGCAGCCTAGAGGTGGTTTCTGGTGGCTATTTGGCTTTGTGCTTCCCGTGTTTGTGCTCTATACGCATGTGGTATAAACAAAAACAATGTTTGGTTCAGATGTAACAATCTTTGAAGCTAATGAAGGAGGTATAACCTACTATAATTATTACATAAATTCATATATTGTCCATGACACTCTCAATAGAGAAGATGAAAATAAATTTTAAAGTAATAGGAACATAATTAGGACAATTTAGATTAGAAAATGTATATAAAATAACACATGAAGTGTGTTAACAAGAACAGATTAAGACATTTAGAGGTACAAATATCAAAGCTTATTTATTGACCTAAGTGTGAGGTAATTGGAACAAGACATTTATCATATGGTACTTTTATCTAGATGGTGTTGATGCAATACGATCAATCTAACTAGGAAGACATCAAAGTTTATTATTGACCTAAGTATGAGGTAATTGGAACAAGACATTCATCATATAGTACTTTTATCTAGATGGTGTTGATGCAATACGACCAATCTAACCAGGAAGACATCATCATAAGATAAATTAGATTGACATTAAAATACTAAAGGTTATACATAGTGCCCAACATTATCATCTTGCAGTTGATTTCAGACATAAGAAGCATGTGTAAGTGAAAGTGCCAATGATGATTGGGGTTACATGTATTGAAAAAAAATTGGTTTAATGTGTCTAACAAGATATCCTACCATGCACTACCTATTATTTTTTATTTTTTTTGAATGTGCTACCAACCTTTTTAGGTGTAATCTAAACGTATCAGCGTTATGTCCCAAGTGTAAACAATCAGAAGAAACATGAGATCATGCTTTAGTTTAGGGCGATTTTGCACAACAAATGCAAAGTTTAAGTCTTTTTATATTTTTTTTCTTTTCTTTTTTGAAGATTAACTCAATTCAATACATAATCATTGTTCTTCAAGAAATAGCTTGAACAAAGAATGAGTTTTCTTTTTTATTAAAAATAACTAAAAACAAACTACATAAATCTCAAAAAGAGAAGTACATTGGAAAATTTATACTTAAACGCACTCTTACAGAGTATCTACTCTGTTATAAGAAAACAAGAACAAAAATCAGTTTGTAAGTGTACTAAGAAAAGAAATGGTAAGTTTTGGCTTGCATGTAAATTGTACGTGCCCCTCCTATTGGTGAAAGAACTGCCAGCAGGACGCCCATAACAATGCATACCCATGAAGTAAGCCAATGAAAGCTAAATGCTTTTGGTTTTTGGGTGATAAGCCACATAACACAAGGCATATAAAACGATATAGAGGAGAATACCAAGCCTCCAAATAATCCTAATAAGCCTCCAAAAAATGGAATGCACATTGCAACAAACCCTGCTGCGGCTACATATAAACTACGAGCAATGATCCGCAAAGGTCGTCCAGGGGTAAAACCCCGATTTTCTACCAAATATTGCTCGATCTGGTCAAACACGGGCATACTGAAAACTTGGTAGCTTCCAATAACATGAAGAAACACCATAAAGTTAGCCGCTGCAATTAGCCATGCAGGCTTATCTAGTGAGATGAGAACATCATCCTCTACAAGACGGCCATAAGCCCAGTAGCCAGACACTGCAACCGGGACATAGCAAAATGCTACAATAACATAAGCTACCACAACACCTTTCCACATAGCATATTTTGATGGTTTCTCTGGAGTTGAAGGAATTGTAGCTTGAATTTCTAAAGATACACTATGTCCTGCAAAAGCAAATGCTATTGTTCCACACCCATTCAATATATCAAAGACTTGACCAGCAGTTGTAGAAGATCGAACTCCATAGCTCATATTCTCATGCTGTTTCGTACCTTGGATTGTTGATGCCACAAATGCTATCAAAGAATAACCACAAGACATGACCGCAGCCAAAAGAGAAACTCCCTTTAAAGAATTGAAATTTGGAGATTGGGATATCACAAATTGCAAGCAAATAAAGAAAAGGATGAAGTAAGTTGTTCTAATATCACCCCATGCCGGAATGAGAAGTTCAAAGACTTTCTTCAATGATTTGCCACCGGTGACGCAATACACAATGCCTGAAGCCACTTGGACAGTAGTTTGTTGTGGCATGATAATCCAATACCCCAGTTTGGGTCCGAAACAATGCTGCCCTAGTTCTGGGTAACGATCGAATCGCTTTCCGGGCACACTCTCATGCAATTCCACAAGTTGCCAGAATGAGTAGAAGGTGATCAACCAAGAAAGAACAATGACTGTGATTCCAGGAATCCAACCAAGTTGTGACATTGCATATGGTAACCCTAGAATTCCAGCACCAACAGTTGCTGTAACATTGTGGAAAGCCGAATAATACCATTTTGCATTCCTATCAGCAGTTATCGGGAGCCAGTTTGATGCATCAATTTGTTGCTGGCTTATAGTTTTATCACCAGCTTGTTCATTTCCCCTTTCATCTTGGTTGTTTTGCTGAGGAAGGGTAGTCGACTGAGTTAGGTTGCTCATATTGTCACTTGATGAACTGAGAGGTACTGAGTATTTATCTTATGAGAAATGCAACCAATGGAAGAGTTTATACATAAAAAAATAAGAAGATTCAAGTCCAAATAAGATGAAGTACTTAGAGATCCTCAATTGGTGGATGTTGAATGAATCAGTCGTGGAAGATCTAAATTTAAAGGTTAAACAGAAAAACAAAGAAAAAAAATCAAATAAGCTATATCGATTCTTTTGACTCGGAAAAGGGCCATGCTTTAAGGAAGTTTATAGATCATGTTAGTTAGTTGACTATTTAAGAAGGAAATTAACCATTTTTTTAATCATTAAATGTGAAATGTATTATTCAAATGAGCCTAACTGATTGTGCAAAGTCCATATGGTGTCAAATTCGTATAGAAGACAACTACAGTGCACAAGGAATATAATAAAGGGCTTAGACTCTAGAAGAGTAGAAGAACAAAAATGCAAACTGATATGTGCACCAATTCATTGTTCTCATCCAAATCTTTGTGCTGTCATCATATAAAGGTGAAACTCCACCGAATATCTATTTTAGAATTTTGGATCTACATTTATTTATCTTGGGATGAAATATATATATGAGTTCTCGCAAAAGGGATCCCAACCTTCACCTTGTCACATGGCTTAATCACTATAGATGCCATGACACTACTAATTTAATTCAAAAATAATTACTATCACTAATGGAAAAAAGTTGATGTTCGTGAGTGCTCTTAAGTGAAAGAGAGCGCTGAGATGGATGGTGGTTTCATAAGAAAGAGCATAGATTAGGTTGGAAAAACTTGAACTAGCTAGACACAAAAAAAAAAAAAAAAAAAAACAAATATGCTAGTATATGAGCCTGGATAAAGTAGCATCCCCCCTCCCTTTGAAACCGTCAATCGAGATTGCGTCGGAGCAGATCGAGATTGTGCTCCAAGAAAAGGGCAATTAAAAAAGGTTGTTGTGATATTTTTTATTATTATATCATAGAGAATTCAGACTCCCTAGAAAAACACACGTTTACAAGTCCATGTTGAATTAATTGTTTATTTTCACTTGGAAAATTTGATATGACCAAAATTTGAAGGTGCATAAAAAAGAAAAAAAAAATTGATGTCCATGCCTCTTATGCAAATTGCTATGTTCATATATGATGAACGTATAGAGTTTGTTTGTTTGTTTGTTTTTTTTTTATTTCCTTATTTTAAAAGAGGATCAAAGGGTTTCACACCTGCCCCCATGGTCACTCAAACCCATGACTTGGTACATAGGTAGTGGGTTGACTGTTGACAGAGTTAATTTATGGGAAAATAAGTGAAGGAATGATAGAAGCATTAACACCCTCCTTCATTAGGAGAGTTTAAATTGAATATTGATGGATTGCTGATAAAAGAGAAGGAGATGCTAGTAATTATTTGTGATGACAAGAAGATAGTTGTTTATGGTTACCTACCTCCGTTGGATTACAATTTTGCTAGAGCTAAATTATAATCACATCATTTTGGAGTCTAGGGCCGGTCCAGAGTTTTTCTAGGCCTTGGGCCAGAATTATTTTTCGGCCCCATATTTGTATATTGATAAACTCAAATATAAGTCCTTTTTTTTTCAAAATTTGTCAAGAGAGCAACAAATTCTATATATTCTAATTTCAGAATTTTTTGAAGATTAACACAACTACGCAAAAGAAATGACATTTCTTTCTTAACTGAAATGAAATTACAAAAAAAAAAAAAAAACTTTTAATGAAAATGTCAAAATTCCAACAACCAATAAAAACAAAACTCAGCAAAATCATAAACAAAACATGTATTAGTATTGAAGGTTAACCGAACTTATTAAAAAAATGCATGATCTCATTCTCATTCTCTATTGGAGTCTAGAAAACATACATTTTTTTATTATTTAAAAAATCCTAATTTTTAGAAATGAAACAATAAAGAAAAGGAACAAAAAAAACACAGAAGAGAATCATAGGGAAGAAATATGCTGCAATGACTTGATGTGCTTGTGAGAGAAGATGGATTGAGAGAGATGTGGAGGGAAAGTTGAGAAAAGAGAAATTGTCTTCTTGTTTTATGGAAGAGAGAAAGACGTTGGTCAGTTGCAAAGAAAGAGAAAAATTATTTGGAAGAGAGATCCCAACTTTAATTCTAATTAATTACAACCTCCTTGATTTTTTTAGTTTTTCAGATCATTTTTTTTCTTCCCTTTATCATTCCAAAAAAAAACCTCATAGCAAACACATATATACACTAATATGTACATTGGGCTTTTATAATTGGTGCCCCATTTCATTTGCAGCCCTGGGCTGTCGCCTTGGTTGCCCAGCACCAAGGGCAAGCCTGTTGGAGTCAAATGCATAAGTAGTTTTGAATTTGATTCTTTAAACTCATAAGACCATAATTATAGATGGCCACACGTAGGATGGATTAAAAAAGCTTTAAAGACATTTTCTCCTATTTTACTCGTTTGTGTCTCACTATTGCAATAGAAATTGTGCATGAATTAACTCAATTTGCAGCTAAGAATAACATCCCTTACACTTGAAATGTGAATTTTGCTTATAGATGCCAACGAGTAATAAAGACTGCATTTTTAGACAAACAATTATATTCCAATCACAACTAATACACAAATTTACTTAGCATCCACATTTGACATAAATGAACCCTATCCTTTCTTAAAGAAGCGGTAGTAAGTTTCTTTCACATGCGTTTAGTAGTGAGTCCCCAACGTTGAGTCTGATGGGCAAGGTTGAACATGATCCTGTGGGGTTTTGTCTCCAAAGATCGAGTTTGGTTTGGATATGAATGGAAGGTCTGTGTTTACTGTTGGACGACGGGTTTTGTGGGGCTTTATAGGTAAAGCTATTTCCCTTGCCGTGCCTCTTTGATTGTACAGTTTTTGAATTGTCAACACCTCTCTTCTCGTTGGTGGCATTATCCTTCTTAATTGCGAAGTCTTCCTGGTAATGTTGTGTGGTGCTACGATAGGTAGCAACGAAACTCTTTGGCGATGACTTTACTGCTCGCAGAGCCTATTCGACTCATGGGCTAGTGACGGTTCCAGTCGTATGAAGGTGGTGATACAGCTTGAATGCAGGGGAGATAAAGTTGTTATGGGCCGAGTCTTTATTCCTTCCTGAACCAGGTTAGTTTTATCTTGTTTGACTCAAATTAGGTGGTAGGGAGTAAGGGTTTGGGCTGGATGGTATTGGTAGGGACTACCGTTTTAATTCCTCATCTCTTGCTATTTTCTTTAGAGCATCCCTTGAACTATTTCATGGTGTATTTTGTGGTAGACTTATTTCATTGACTAGTATTGATGTATATCAGTGTATAAGTGGTGTACTAGTTTGATTGTTTAGGTCATATAACATCAGATAAGTCAAGATTTTTTGAGATTTTCTCCTCGGTTAGGCCAAAAAAGAAGGGCAATACGTTACTTTTGGAAGTTAGGCTATAATTTATGTAATTTCCTGACAGTGACTCAAGTCATTCTCCTCATATAAAAAAAACACAGAAAACAGAGTAAGTGTAGTCTAGAACCTTCGTGGGTTTATTTTCATATATATATTTTTTAAATCAAAGAGGGAAAAAAAAAAAAAAAAAGGTGAAAAAAAGAAAAAGAAAAAGAAATAAAGACGTGCCTTGTTGAGCCAGACACCTACTTTGGAGTCTGGGCACATTGTCGAGATCAATGGCGGGCGTATCTCTCAAGTGCGGGGACTGTGGGGCTCTCCTCAGGTCTGTTGAGGAAGCCCAAGAGCATGCCGAGCTCACCTCCCACTCCAACTTCGCTGAGTCCACCGAGGCTGTTCTCAACCTCGTCTGCTCTACTTGCGGCAAACCGTGCCGATCCAAAACCGTATTGATTCCCACCCTTTCTCTCTGCAGTTTCAAGTTTTGTTCTTTCCGCTTATATATTCGATTTACTCATCTGGGTCCCTCGAATTTCAGTTCAATTTCAAGTTTTTATCATGTTGTTGAATTTCGTTAGTAAATTTTCAATTTTGTGTTGCAATATAGTGGACTTTACTGAATCTAATGACCACACATTGAGGGATCAGCCTCACTACTTAGGTTGTGGATTCGAATTCAGTAGTATTTGATGAGTTTGAGATCGTTGGGTTATTTGGGCTTAGACTGTGAGAGCTACATTAGTAAACTGAGCTTGATCATATGTTTATATTCAGAATGTTGAAGATTAAGTTATTTGTTTGTCATAAAGAAGACTAATTTTGCGGGTTTTTGTATGTTTGATCATGAAGGAAAGTGACCTGCACACCAAAAGAACTGGGCACACCGAGTTTGTTGATAAGACTGCGGATGCAGCAAAGCCGATAAGTTTGGAGGTTCCAAAGGTGACTGCTTCAGAGTCGGAAGATGTTGCTGCAACTAGCCAGACCGAAGGTACTTTCTTTCTTTGTTGCAAGTATGTTATTTTGGTATAGGCTTTGGGGAGAATCATGAATCTGTTACTTTGTTTCACCCAATGGTGCAATTCATACTTTCTTTGTGCCCTTTTGGCATGTCATCTTGGTGTTGCGCAATGCGCTTTATTTGAGGGATTAGGTTCCTCCTGGAGGATTACAGTTGTGTCTTTGTAATAGATGAAATTGTCTTCTTACATTTGTATCCTTTTTCGTTGGTTTTATTTTCAATGTGGACTGTGGGTATGTGCTTTGCCCAAGTTAAGGGCCTTATCTTAATGTAAACCTCTTTAACTGTTTAGCAGTGTGCATAATTCTTTTCCCTATGCATAGATTTGCACAAAAGAAAGATATGACAACAGATAGTTGTTTTTGTGGTTGTTTCTCAAGGGTCTTTTAGAATTTCCTCATTAGGAAGGCTGTCAAACTCTTACGGTTGTTAGAGTCTGGATTAAAAATCATGGCTGTACCTGATTTAATCAATGTTTTTCCATGTAGAAATGGTAGTTCCAGAGGTCGACAAAAATCTGCTTCAGGAACTTGAAGGAATGGGATTTTCAAAAGAGCGGGCAACCCGTGCACTTCACTATTCTGGTGAGCTCATTAAAAGAACTAATCATATGTTTTTTTTTTAATAATTAATTTATATGTCCGGTAATTTTATCTTGATTGAAGCTTCAATAATTTCTTTTGCTTTTGGTGGCTTTGTCTTCTTTCCATCTTTTTCTGTGTTACATGTTGCTGCTGGTTGATAGTGGATGTTAACAATAGTTAGGAGTGCTATTTGAAACATTGAAACTAATGAGAATCTACTGTTGGTGATTAGTGTAGTTTTTGTTGTTTATCTTAGTTTTTCTTGTGGTTTGACCTTAGCAAGGCTTCTTGAATAAATTTTTTTGGTCACCAATGAAGGGTTAGTAGAAATCCTCAGGCCTGTTTCTGTCCCATTTGGTCTGGAATTTGAACCCCCTCACAGTACCTACCTAGCTATTTAATAGAGTTTCCTGTCTCCTAAAGATTGTAGGGCAAGGTGGGAGGCCCCAGTTTCGAGCTGGGGTCAGTCTGTCGGGTTTGGGGGATCCTTGGGTATCAAAAATAAGAGAAAGGGAAAAAAGATTGTCAAATGATTGAAGTGTAATAGCATTATATAAACCCTCGTCATTTGTGCTTAATGATTTAGCAGGAGATCCCTTTTGATGTTCCTCCTCATGTTTAGGACTAGCATCAGATGTTTATAATTACTAGAGTCGTCCTTTTTTGTTTATGTTTATTTTTATTTTTATTATTATTATTTTTTTAATAGAGGGTTGTCCTTTCTATAATGATCACAAATGGATTAAAATATATTATGTTTAGAAAGAGGAACTAGAACAGAGAAGTCTTAGCTGTCCATTTAAGATAGAAACTATAACCAGCTTGTGCAGAGGAAAGCACCAGAAGAACTAGAATTCATAAAAGTTTTGCATAATGTATCTCCTAATCCTTTTGTTCTTAATTTCAAACGATTAATACAAACCCTGCTCAGAACAATAAGATCTTGGCTGAACTGTTAAAGCAATTCTTAGCATTCAGCTACTTCTGGAATTTTATGTGGTAAAAGTGGCGAGCTGTATTCTGGTGTTGTTATGTCAGCTAATCCTTTTTTTAATATTTTTTTTAACTCGAGTGAAATTTAGTTATCGCAATTTTCTCAGTTTATTCAATAATTGGGTTTTCTTTAGGTAATGCTAGCCTGGAGGCTGCTGTCAATTGGGTAGTTGAACATGAGAATGATATGGACATAGATGAGATGCCTTTGGTAAGTTATTTTGATCCTTTATGAATTCTCTCTCTCTCTCTGCACAAAGGCAAACCCGTAGCAGAAAACAAGATTGGTAGCCTGGTTATGTATGTGCAAATATATATATATATATATATATATATTGCAAATATATATATATATATATATATATATATATATATATATAGACACACACACACTAATCATATCCTTATGGTCAAGAAAATATCTTCCACACTAAAAAGAGTATCTGTGATTATGGAAGACGGGGAGTTTGACATTATAGTAGTAGCTATTAATACAAGATACAAGTAAACTTTCCATTAATTTTATGGTTCGAAAACCAACAATTTTTGTTACAGGACACTTATGGTTCTGAAAACGTTCATGCGTTATTTTCTTATGAGAATCTACTGTTTGCTTTCTTTAGTGGTCTTCCAACAATGTTAGATGTTATGAAGATGACTTTGTTGCGACCGTGAGTCCTTGAGGTGCTCTCTTGTAATGGAGTGGTATATGTTATTAGTTATGTGACTTTCATTTTCCTTATAGACAAAGACTGTTTGTTGATTTGAAATTGGTATCCTATAAGTTTGATCTTGCACAAACCTCTAAATGAAGTGTTGGCATTGAGGCTGAGGAAGGCTTTGAAAGCGCTTTGTTGATTCCAAGAGGCTTTCTTGTAAGGAAAACAAATTGTAGATACAATCTTTGTTTGTACAAGGCTGTAGAGTATATATTTTGATGGGGAAGGTGGTGCATGGTTGGTTAACTTCAGTGGATTCTGTTGTTATGATTACAGAAAATTGATGGCGATGGTGCATGGTTGGTTCGGTGGATTCTTTTGTTATGATTAGAGAAAATTGATGGGGATCTTAGCTCTTTGGTAGGAAAATCTATATTCTCTTCAGTGTTTTGCACCTTCACTGGTTGATGACACAATCTAATAAGTTCAGAATCCTACTAGGAATTCTGGTTCCTATGACTTGCTCAGGATTTAAGTCGATATTGGAAAGTTAAGTTGCAGGAATTACTTCCCAAGAGAGAAAGTTGGGGTCTTTGCAAGTAAGTTTGGAAATATTGTGGGCATTTGCCTCAGAAGTATTTGGGTCTTCCATTAAGGGTGATTTCTAGAGCATATTATTTCTGGACCCGTCTGTAGAAAAAGTTCAATGAAATTATTGGACATTGAAGAGAGCTGTTTTCTCAAATGCTAGGAGCTTCTCGTGGTTTGGTAGTTTGTAGTAAGTTTCTCCATTACCTTTAGTTTGAAATCCCCAATAAGGTGGTTTAGGAATGAAAGTTAATGCAAAAGTTCTTCTCAGTTGGGAAGGCGAAATGGTTCACGTGAGCTGGGAGCTAATGTCTTGTTCCTGGGGGTAGGAGCCTAGAGGTGGGGAATTCGGTCAAACATAACGCAACTCTTTTCAGGAATAAATCATGGATTCCCTCTAGAAGGAGATTTGCTTTTGAATGCAGTCATTTGGGGAAAATATGGTTTACAGGCTAACAAATTCAGAATTGTTTTGTGTCCCAAATAAATTCTATGTTTTTGAAGCCAAAATTTTTTTTTTTTTTTTTTTTTGGTTTTTGTTTTGTACTGAGAATGTAACCTTATGTTCATCTGGAATAAATAGAAGTTTTCACCTTCAGATATTGGGTAATCTTTTATGTGAAGTTTTCACCTTTAGCATATCTCCTGAAGCAACATGGTTAAAGAAGTGCCCATAAGCATTGATCACCATTTTCTCCACTGCGTTAACTGGTAGGACAAGTTTTTCTGAGCTGGCTAGGTGGGTAATGCTCTCTATTCATTCACAAGTGTGTTGCTTTTAGTGGAGAGGAAAAGCTAAAGTCTTTTGGGACTGCAGTGCTGTCTAATGGCAACTTTTCGGTGGTAGAGCAGTCTAAAGTCTCTGAGATCATATAGTGAAGAGGGAAAATCTTATTGGACAGTGCTCAATTTTTGGCATATATCATTGTCTGAGTTTAGCTATGGTTCTTCATTTGCTATATTGTTAGATTGAAAAGCTGTTCCACTGTAGTTCATGTGTCTCCTCTGTTCTCATTGTACTGATTTTCCGTTTCTTTGTTTCCCTTGGATGCTTTCTGTAGTTGTTAAGATTG
This sequence comes from Rosa chinensis, assembly GCF_002994745.2. Classification (NCBI taxonomy): domain Eukaryota; kingdom Viridiplantae; phylum Streptophyta; class Magnoliopsida; order Rosales; family Rosaceae; genus Rosa; species Rosa chinensis. The sequence continues at coordinate 39,216,217 of NC_037091.1, read as the reverse complement.
TTAGTAAATCAGATGACACCTTATCCCCTACAGTATTTTAGTTTTCTTTTGTTGCTTTGATGAGAGAAAGATACCTTGACTCAAATCTGAACCTTGCTTGTTTCTATATTCTCAGGTACCAGTCAACTCCAAAGTGGAGGCTCCAAAACCTTCTCTCACACCAGAGCAATTGAAAGCCAAGCAACATGAGCTTAGGTAAATGCTCCTGTGCATTATAGTGTCATTGTGGAGATCAACTTAGCCATTACATCATCTATGGAAAGTTTGAAGATGCTAGTTTCTGTCTGTCATGATATTTATCTCCTTTCGTTGGGTGCAAGTTTTTCAATTTCCCTTATCGTGACTCCCACATTAATTTCAAAATGAAGCTCCATTTCCAGCCTTCATTTTGTATCTGAGAGACAACTTGAAGCTTCTTTCTTCCCTAGTATGAAAATTAGATTCTGCAGTTGAACTCTATAAAATACTAACTGGTTATTGTCTTGCGAAGAAATAGTCGTGCTTATCAAATCTATGTCACTGGGTATAATTACTAGTCATAATGTAATACTTTTTCCTTCTGGTCTTGCATGCATTCTATTTTAAGTGTTTCCGCATGTGAAATAAGGTTTGGTCAAAATAAGAATTCAGTCTGGAAACTTTGCAATGGTGGTTATTTTGCAAAGATGGTTGGGATGTTGTGATGTCAGTGATAAGATGAACATGTTGTGCTTACCATTATGGCATTTGGTTATTTATATATATTTTCAAGTTGGCTTATTTAACACATTCAACTTTTTGGGCAATGACAGACATCTCTGAATGTTTTTAGCCATTACATTGGCGTTTAGTATGCTGGTATAACTTAACATAATAAATTAATAATGGGGTCCTTTCTATTTAAAGAATGAGATGGGTGCTTTGTAATGGCAATGTTCACTCCAATCGAGTTCCAGATTCAGAATGTCTTCATGTGATTCCCTCGATTGAATGCTGAAAATTGTGTACTTCCAACATCTGGATATAATCTCAAAGTGTCTATATTTGACTTTATATTGTATTTATGGTATTATGAAATACATTCTGAGCGTTTCTTGTAAATCCTCTATGCTTTAGGTTATATCATTTTTTTGAGGATGTAGTTTTGGCCTTTTGGGTCATATTCATGTTTGAAAATCTTGTTAGATTTGACTTGCTGCTTTTTAGTATTTAATTTTATTGTCTCGTAAAGTTTTCTTTTCAATGAATCTCAAGGGAGAAGGCCCGGAAGAAAAAAGAAGAAGAAGAGAAGAGAATGGAAAGAGAAAGAGAAAAGGTACTTCTGAATGTCTTCTCTCTTGTCTATTCGCTCATTACAGAAGTTTTTTTTTTTCTCATGTATTTGGTGCATCCGTTGTACTTTCATTGTGAAAGAGCTGCATTCTAATCTTAGAGAACCCTACTTTTTCCTCCATTGTGTAACATGTTCCTGTGTTATGGACCTTATGGTCCATATAATATGTCACTATCTTCTCAAAAGGATATGAACTTTTAAAATAAATAATTGAATTTAAATTTCCATAACATTGTGAATGTGTTCATTTTTTCTCTTTTGTTGGCATACATCAAGGAGAACATATGTTTGATGATAGATTCCTTTATTTTCTTATTTGTTTCTTCAGGAGAGGATTCGAGTGGGCAAGGAACTCCTAGAAGCGAAGAGGATAGAAGAAGAAAATGAAAGAAAACGGTTTATCTTCACCCACTACGCCATTTGAATTATATTGTGATTGTGGTCCAGTCTACAATAAATGATCTTCTTCCTTACATTGCTTGCATGCATTTTCCATCGGGATGGAAATGTGCTTTTTTCTAATAGGATTTTGGCCTTACGAAAAGCTGAGAAAGAGGAAGAGAAAAGAGCCAGGGAGAGGATTCGTCAAAAACTGGAAGAAGATAAGGTAGACAAAACTATTCAAAACCAAGATGAGCCAGGGATGTGTATAATCTGATCTAATCATACATGCTATTTCTTAGATTTTGCAGAGTGGTTGTAATTGCAGGGGAAAACTTTAGTTGATGGAACTAACAGACAACCCAAAAAAAAAAAAATAGTGGGGATATTTTTCTTTTGAATTTCCTAGTGCCAATGAGGGCATTGAAGAAAAGTAGGTTTATGAGGGTATTTAGCCTTCTATGAGGCAAGTCTGACTTCAAACTGAAGTTTTGACCTATCTTGCATACGGAGTCTGGATTAATGTTGAGATAATGAAGGTGTTTCTTTGAATTCTGAAGAATCGTCAACAGGGTGAAGTAATATTTTAGCAGAAGCATACGTACCTCTTATGATAATGAGGAGAGGACTAGTGTAAGGAGATTTTTAGTGAACTTCAGGTGCTCCATGTGGTTTTAGAAATATTAACTACTGCAGTTTCTGTATGTAACAAATTAAGACAACTAAGCCCCACATTCCTCTCCTTTTGAAAGTAATTAAAAACAGAAACAACTATCCTAGAATATCTAGGACGAAGTTATTTGTTAATCAATGTCTTCCTACTAGTTTCTTCTTACATCTTAATAAACAACTTAATTTCACATTCCCCCCTTCATGCAGTTTTTCTTTCCTTTCTTCTTTGTTATGTTTCTGTTCTATTTTCATTTATAGTGAGCAATTCTTTATCTGTCTGCACAGGCGGAAAGGAGGAGGAAACTTGGTTTGCCACCAGAAGATCCTTCAACTACAAAACCTTCTGCACCTGTTGTAGAAGAGAAAAAGGCATGAGCTTGTTTGTATATGTTATTTGCATTTTGAATGCCATTTTGACCTTGCTGAAACATGTACTGATGAATTTCTCTGGGATCATGGTATCCAATTGCAGATGTCATTGCCAGTTAGGCCTGCTACTAAAGCAGAGCAAATGAGAGAGTGTTTGCGATCTCTTAAGCAGAATCACAAGGTAAATTATAGTGAATTATTATGTTTCATTAAAAAAAGAAAACAAAACGGTTATGTACTACCTTATTTTGGAGTGACTTTATGGGTCTGGTAAATATTGAATGAGAAAAATAAATGCAAAATGATGTTAAATGGAAAGAATTATTTTTATACTGAATGTTCTGGTGTGCTTTGCTTAAGCTGAGCGGCCTTGCTTATATGTTTGTTATCTGTTTGTGTAGGAGGATGATGCCAAAGTAAAGAGAGCATTCCAGACTCTTTTAACTTTTGTAGGTAATGTTGTGAAAAATCCTGATGAGGAGAAATTCAGAAAAATAAGACTCACTAACCAATCTTTCCAGGTAGAACTTCTTGTAATGTATATTTCACTTTTTTTTTTCCTTTACTGTTCTATGATTTTGTGCTTGTCACACATTGTTTTACCTATTCAACTTCTTGAATGGTGTAAAGTTGGCTCCTACCCCACAGTTTGCTGTTGTCAGTTTTCTATTGTTTGGTCATAATTGTGATCCCCTTAACTAACAGGAAAGGGTTGGTTCATTGAGGGGAGGCACTCAGTTTCTTGAGTTGTGTGGATTTGAGAAAATGGAAGGGGGTGAGTTCTTGTTTCTTGCTAGAGACAAGGTTGACATGGCAGTACTGCATTCAGCTGGGTCTGAGCTAGACTCTGCAATAAAGAATCCCTTCTTTGGTGTTTTGTAAGTAAAAGATATGCATTTTGGATATGTTGAGGTGAGGTTGAGTGCTTTGGTTTGTTGATAACAAGAATGTTCAAAATATGGTTAAAAATTGATGACATTCTCCTTGGTAATTTCATTCAAAATGGATTGTATTTGAAGATCTTTTGTTTTTCAGTTTTTATATTTGAACTCTCCCTAGGATTATCGGAAATGGGAAGGATGGTTTATAAATTAGGGGTCGTTTTTATCTTTTTAGAAAATAAAATAAAGGCCATTTCAGGAGGAAGACGACCACCTTTTTTTTTATTTTTTCCTCCTTTTATATGACAGGCCCGTGAGGCGGAAATAATATTTGTAATTTAACTAATTTTCATGGAAAGGTAACCGGTTGTGGTGGTTTGGATTGAACTTGAAAGAAAATTTTCAACCTAAAAGATAATTTGAGTTTGAAATGTATAAACAGTGGCCTTGTGGTCTTCTCTGGCTGCGAGGTGTGTGCTGACGGTGGGCGGATGGCGTCTGTATTGCTGCGGGCTGCGGCGCGGGTCTGCCGTGGCGCTGTTGTTGGGGTCTGTGGCTAGGCTTTGTTTGGGCCAGGCTGTAGTTGGGGCCGGGGGCCGGGGGCTGTGTTTTGTTTTTAGTTAGGGCGATTTTATCTCCTTCTGTCAATGTCATTGTTGAATGAGACTAGGCTGCCATGCTCCCATGAAGTCTAAGCTGGTGTGAGGAAATAAATGGCCCAAGGAGAAGTATAGGAACCATTCAGATGCTTGGGGCAAACAGTTTAGGAGAACGTGGAAACACCTCCTCTCTTTACCACCATGGAGTAAGTGCTAGGGTTTTATTTTTATGTTTTATAATTTTATCAAGATCACATGGTCAAAGGCTTCTTAGGCCTAGAGATTAATCCGTGTCAGAGGATCATGTCAGACCACTTCCTCCCTCTTAATGACCTAAAATAGATTGGGATTTAATTTCAGTCAGTGCAGGGCTATGTTTACATACACTTGCTTCATGGACGATCAATGGAGATATGATCAAATTACAACAAAAGTCTCATTCTGATTTTAGTTTATGCTTTTATCAAATAGGGACGGACTTGAGCGTCAAAGTGATCTTGTTTTACAGGTCTCCTCTTCAATTACGCGCCCATGTTAATCAATGGAGGAAAGGATTTTTGTTGGTGGATATCTCTCCGAAAATTTATGTATTAACGGGCAGTATGTAGCTTAAACAGTGATAAGTAGAATTCTGTACGGACACTCCAACAAAAGATGAGCGTTTTGGCTTGTTTTAGCTGTACTAATTGTTGCCCAAAAGAAATAAAAGGAAAAGGAAATAGTACTCTGATTAAATTTTGCACCTTGGACGTTTTGGCCAAAATGACCATAGTTGAAAACTTTTTTTTTCCTAGTTAGGGTTTGTAGTGGAGACCTTTTCTTTTTCTTTTTCCTTTTTTTTTAATTTTTTAATTTTATTTTTTTAAATATTTTTTTTTATGAAGGCTTGGGTTTTTATGTTTTACAACTTTTTGTGGTGAATCCAGACCTAACCCAAAGCAAGAAGGTATGACTCATGAGACACTAATAGTTGTCCCTCTGTCCCATTTCGCTGTGCGTCTTTCGTCTGCCTTAGGGTATGTAGGATGTGTTATACAGTTAAATTTATAGCTGTATTTCTGGGTTGCAATTCTTGTAGATGAATCAATGAAGATGGGATTGTTTGATGAATGTGTTAAGGAAGAGTTGGTATGACTTTCCTGACGCGCCAATTGGTCGTACTGATCTTGACCTTAAGGCTTATGACTCAGGAGTTTTGACAATGAAATTTGAACCAGTTTATGCAGCATTGGAGACCTTATGACTAAGTTTGCAGAGGAAGATCAAATGACAATGGGAACTGATGATCTTTTCTGGTTTACCTCTAAATGACTAAATGTAATAATTTATTAACCTTGTTATCGACCAGAGCAGATCTGGCTACGTTTAGTCTGTATAGAAAATGAGTTGAAGTATGCTGCATATGCGCCAGTCTTTTCAAAAATATTTCATTGTGTTCTTTGGAATTTGGATGGAGAGAAGAGAACATTCTTTACTTTTCATGATATTTATTTTGAAATTTAAAACTGCATCATAATTAAGTACATTAGATGTCAAAGTTGCCAAAATTGATAGTTTTGAATTATGATGCAGTAAGTCTGATATTTACCACAATTAAGTACACTATTTTGATTTTCATTTATTTATTTATTAATTTCTGCATCTAACGATTATCATGAAGCTGAAACTTTCTATCCATTGGAAAATGACGCGTATAATGGTGAAGAATTGAGCTTTGGTTGTGTAATTATTATACATAATTGAATAATTGATATTATTTAGTGTCTGATGATGTGGTAATTAAGTCCATGCACGACATCAATTCCTTGAAGGGAATAACCATATATGTCGTTCATAATCCTGAGATTTCATCAGAAAATCTGCTCACAATATCCAATTCTAAAACTCAAGTCTTCAATTCAAAAGCACTTGCTGAGCAATGATCAGCTAGATTGAAACAGAATAAAAAAAAGTATATACAAAAACCGCGGTTTACAAAATCGATGTTAACCGATTCAAACAAAAGTTCGATGTTAAACCTAAAGATTTCACCGCCAAATACAACATAATATTGGAGCTTTAAAGAGGATTACAAGATCATTCTGGAGGTGAGACTCTAAGCCTGTTTATAATCACTTCATAATGAATTTACGATGTTAAAATTAAAGAAATCACCAAACACAACATCATATTGGAGCTTTATAGAGGATTTACAAGATCATTATGGAGGTGAGAGTAAGTCACCGGAAACGCTCTACCTGCCGGCGACCCGCGTTCCGGATCGCATGAACCCAATCGCGGGGCGTTCGCAATCCGGATCGGCAAACATAGCGATCCCATATATGCCGCCAGCGTTCAATCAACGCCAAACATAGCGTATCAATCAACGCCAAACATAGCGATCCCACTTGAAGAACGAAGAGATTTGGCGATCCGGCGACCACTTCTTCTTGGCGGCGGCGGTGGCGGTTCCTTCTTGAAGGGTCAAGACTGAGTCGGCGCCTCAACCATGTTCTTGAATCTGGGATTCTTGATTTTTCCTCCATATTTGCGATCGAGATTCGAGAATTCTAGATTCTAGTATGTGAAACTCTGAAGAGATGAAGAGAATCAATAGATTACGTTTTCTTTTCGATTTGTTGGGAAGATTACAAAATCTCCAATGAATCTCTGGAATTTTGGCGACGGCTTCTAATAAGCGTTGTGGACCTGTGGTTGTTCACGACGTGAATTGAGATTTTTTTTTTTAGTCAAAAGCATAGATGATTAAGCTGATGATGATTAAGGGTGTGTGTGTTTGGTGGGGTGGTAAGGCTTTGCTCTCATATATAAGAGGTCAGGAGTTTGAGCCCCATCAAGGGTGGGAATGGGGTGGGGTTTTTTTTTTTTTTAAAAAAAAAAAAAAAAAAAAAAGCTGATGATGATTATCTACAAAAAAAAAAAAATTAAAGGCAGCTTTCTTTATTATTTATTTTTCTGTTATTTGTTAATTTACTTTTTTATCCTCCATAAGTAATGTGGTTGTCATAATATGTTAATAAGGGGTATTTAGGTAAAATAAAAGTCCTTTAGGATTTAGGACTAGAAATCCTAATTTTCAAAGATGGTATGGTTATCTCTTTATTATTTTTTATAATTTTATTTATCATAAATAATTTATTTTAATTAAAATTAGCTAATATATCCTAGCGTACCGCATATCGTAAAGACCAGCGTACCGCATACCCGTATCGCGTACCCGTATCGAAATGCTCCGCGTTTCAGGTGACTTTGAGACTCTAGGCTAATTTGCAATAACTACATTATGAATTTACGATCTTTTCCGTGTCTCTCTCTGTAAAGACCTTAACTGCGCTTGAATGTTCGACAGGATCCGAAGTCGGGTGGAGACTTCCTGCTGATCCAAACCCTCCTGCATGGTCGTCTGAGGCTTTAAAATGGCAAGGCAAACGTCCTCAAGATCTCGAAGCGCTTGCGCTCCATCTTCTTCACTAGAGTAAAAATCAACTATATCTTGGGTGTCTTTTTGTAAACGCCGCAACCCCGAAAGATGGTGCGATATCATCCTTACGGTGAAGCCCTCGGGATGGTCCTCCTCATTCATCAAACCAAGCAAACGATGGATGTTCTTCGGGGTGGCGTAGCCGCTGTTAAGCCCTCCAAGCAGTATCATTGCGTCCACAACTCGCTTGTGATGCTCCAGTGTCCATGGCGACGACAACTTGTTAGGTCGGCCTCTCACCAGATCAAGAAAAGAAGACAAAGAATGTCCTCGTTTGTTTCAAAATAAGGATTCAGACTCTTTCTGGAATATGTCAAACCAGAAAGTGTGGACAATGACACCGGGTGAAAAGCACTTCACCATGATCAACAGCTCCGCCCTTGCAATAGCCTTAACTCCGGGTTTCTTTAAACCACCCAGAGAGATCACAGTGTCAATGAACTTCCTGTGGTGCTCCAGTGTCGACTCTATTTTTCTTGGAGGAGTTTGGAGATCTCCTTCAGTCCCAAAGCAAAACATGTTTCTAATTTCTTGATTGCGAGAGTTTGTGTTTCTTTTCATGTGAAACCCCAGCACGTCCTTATATTGAGTAACTAGTAGGTCAAAACCCTAATTAAGTTTCCTCTTTCCTGTTCTTCAACGAAGCGGATTTGGTTTTTAACCTTTGGGAGTGTCGCGTAAAAAGTAAGTAATCCTTTTTTGTTGGTTTGGAAAAGGAAACTAATATTTTAGAGTCCTAGACCGAGTAGGATTAGGGCATGGAAAGATAGTGTACCTACTTCAATGCTCTTCTTTTGAAAACACCTTTCATTTTTGCCCTGATGCCTTTTTGACAAAGAGATGCTCTGAGTTTCCAAGATGCTGCAAGACTCTGATTGTAACGCAGATCCTAATTAACGGCTACAATATAATCGTGATAGGGAAGAACAAAGTCGGGAAGGCTATCGTCCTTTGGTATTAATCGATTGGATTGGAATTTCATGAAAACCTAACTAACTTTGACCTACTTGCTAGTTGATGATATCATTCTTACAGGGCCAGAAGTTGTGCACATGTCATCAACACACACACACACACACACACACAACACAGTCCTTAGATATATTTTCTTGATAGACCTACTTTTTGATCGCATATCCACATCTTGACTGTTTAGTTTTTAAATTCTAATGTATAGATCATTTGTGCAAATTTTCAGCCAAATTGATGATCATTAAGGTATCGAACTAGATTAAATCAATGAACGAACCAAATCTATCCAACCTGAACCGTTCGTGTTCATAATTGTAAATCGCAGTTTTGAATGCCTTAACGATTATCAATTTGGCTGACAATTTGCAAAGATGATCTACTTATATATACCTAAAAACTAAACGGTCGAGATGTAAATATGCGATAAAAAAGTTGGTATATCAAGGAAATCCTTACATATTAATATCTAAGGACCTCCTTAGCAGAGAAAGACTATATATATATACTACGGAGGTTCTTAACTTAGCTTAAGGAACATATTTTCATATTTTGACTACTTTTCGATCACATATTCACATCTTAACCATTCAGTTTTTAGGTATATATGAGTAGATCATCTCTGCAAATTTTCAATCAAATTGATGATCTTTAAAGCATCCAAAACTGCAATTTACACGAATGAACCGAATCTATTTAGGGTCCAACCTGAACCGTTCGTGTAAATTACAGATTTGGATGCCTTAATGATTATCAATTTGGCTGAAAACTGAATGATTAAGATGTGAATATGCGATCGAAGGACCTCCTTAGTATAGAAGGCTTGTGTGTGTGTGTGTGTGTGTGTAACTGAATAGTGCCTCCAATCAAGCAAAATACTATTCATGTTCAACAGCTTCATCCTGTTCATAAAATCTAGTTCAGCTTCATACTTTGCTGAAAGGTTTCGAGATAAGTCAAGATCCTACTGAATAATGCATCCGGTCAGGAAAAACACTATTCATGAGTACGTAGTGAATTCTCAATCAAGCTGGACTGATAACTCATAACTTCATACATTTTTATACCCTTAAATGTAAGATTCTAGGCTTAGTTCTTATCATTTTTGAGTCATTTACTTTGTGTTTGTGTTTTGTAGGTTAAATTGGAGAAAAGAAAGATTTGGAGCTTAAAATCAAACGCAAGATTGAAAGGGTACTTGCTATCCTGAGTGTCCAGAATTGTCTCTGCTTTGCGTCAACTTCACAGATTAAACTGTACCTTCTCACAAGGAACTAGCAGGCGAGCTTTATACCATTGGAAAGATACGGATGTTAGCTTTCTGAGGAATTTTACGGAAGTGGATTCGCATTCTTGTGGAGCAAGTTATGATGATTTTAGCGAACCTAGTTCGGGAAGGCAGATTCTGGCGGATTTTCGGAATCTGACTTGTGAGGCCCAAGTCCGTTGTTCTTAGCACTTGAATGGAACAAGGCTGAACATGTTTGATATTTTTGGAGTAATTTCTTGCATTGACTTTAATAACCCTGCGTTCCTTTGGAGAGAAGAAAGCTATTCCAAGTTGGACTAGAAAACCTAAGAAGCCCAAGTCAAGTAGGATTTGGAAAAGAGAGATATAGGGCAGAAAACCTAGGACGTTCAGATACACAAGAGACAGCCTATTTTCGCAGAGAACAAGGAGAAGAGAAGCTCTCACCATCGCTGGACCCGAGTTCCCCAATTCTTCCATTGTTTGTTTCATGTTTTCTTTGATTCTAGTCATGTTTTTCATAGTTATGGATTGCTAAATTCCTAAGCTAGGGCTGAGATGAAGCCCTTAGTATGACTATTCTATTTATCTAGTTGGTTTGCTATTGAATTTCTGGATTTCTATGTTAAACTCTTAATCACCGTTTTAATAGAACTTCTATTCAAAATCTTTGCTCGGGATCAATAAGACCTAGGTTTTGTTTATGAGTTATTTGGTTGGAAAATATGATGTTTGATCAATGAGTAGATGTTTTCTAGGGTGCCAAAAGATAATTTAATCTTGTGATTTAAGAGTTGTGAATTAAGAATACAAGTGCTTGATCATAGTCGATATTCTTGTTTGCATGATTTCCTAGTTCTTTTGTGCTTAATGGAGTTGAACATGTTTGCTTGAACCTGATCATTAAGTGGAGTAAATATAGTTTGGCTACGTGAGTTCTATACAGGATCAATAAGTTGGAATTCATAGGTTAGAAGAACTTTGGCATATGTCTGGGATCAATAAGGCTTATGTACGGAAATCTTTAGCATGATATCTAAGAATTCAATGGTTATCAACTAGAGAATAGGGTAGAAGTATTAGGTGGTGGATTCAATGCTTTAGCATCTTCATAATCTGTTTTTAAACTTAAAGAAATCTCATTGCTCATTCTTGTCTTTAATTTTAGTTTTTCTTTCCTTTAATTTTCTGTTTACAACTCAATCATCATAAAAATCAGTTTGTTTCACTTAAGTAAAGCACACTTGTCATTGCAAAATTGTTTCAATCAGTCCTTGAGGGAATGACCTCGTGCTTGCACATCTATCCTACAATTGAATCGTGCACTTGCGAGTACTAAATTAAAATTGACAACAAGTTTTTGGCGCCGTTGCCGGGGACTGACTTAATTCAATTTGATTTGTCAGTTGTGCCATACTTAATTTTTGTATAGTTTTTTTTAGTTTTTTTAGTTTTTTCTTTTACTTATTTTTTTTTGTTTGTTTTTCTTGTAGGTTTGAATTGGTTTATGCAAGGTCGTCGATCCCAGAATTTAGCTCTCATTGTCTACGATCCGGAGATTGAACGAACTCGTAGAAGACTCTTAAAGCAAGCAAGAACTCAAGCTCAAGTTGTGGTTCCAATGGCAGAAGATGAAACAAAAGCATTGAAGGAGTTCACGGCTCCTACTGCACTCACAACATCATCTTGTATTGTTGTAGCTCCTATTCCTGCAGGAGTGCGTTTTGAGATTAGACCAGCAACAATCCAAAGCTTGCCTAACTTTTATGGAAAGACGAATGAAGACCCTTATCTCCATGTGGAGGAATTCAAGGACATATGTGGGACTTTTCGGTATGAGATATCAGATGAGCAGATCCGTTTAAGGCTTTTCCCTTTTTCATTGAAAGACAAGGCAAGAAAGTGGCTAAGCTCTCTTCCCCCTGGTTCCATCAATACTTGGGATGATTTGGTTGAAAAGTTCTTGTTGAAATTCTTCCCAGCTAAGAAAACTAATGCTCTCCAAGCAGAAATCTTTGGCTTCTCTCAACCCGAAGGAGAACCTTTTTATGAGAGTTGGGAGCGTTATAAGGATTTATTTTTGAAGTGTCCTCACCATGGATTTTCTAAACCCCAAAAGGCTCAATTTTTCTACAGAGGTTTGAACTCCCAAAGTAGAAGTATGGTGGATGCTACAGTTGGTGGAAGCTTGATGGGAAAGACGGCAGATGAGGCAATTCAAGCTTTTGAGACTATATGTGAAAATTCACAGCAATATGATCCTTATACATCAGTGCCCAAAAGAGGAGGACTATATGAGGTTAGTGCAAGTACTAAGTTGGAAGAGCAAGTGGCAACCTTGGCGAGACAAATGAAGAGCCTTACTCCTCTGTTAAATAAGGCTGCAAGGGAGATATGTGCTTCGTGTTCAAGTATTGCACATACCACAGAGGCTTGTCCCGAAAATTTCTTCCAAGATGAGCAAGTCAACATGGTGAATAATTATAGAAGGCCTGTGAATGATCCTTTTTCAAATACATATAATCCAGGTTGGAGGCAACATCCAAATTTCTCTTATAGTAATAATAATCAGGTGCAAATGCCAAGGAATCCTCCCATGCAAAATTATCAAGGGCCGGTTGAACAAAAGAAACCATCTCTTGAAGAAACCATGCAGCAACTTGCACAAAATCAGATGGAATTTCAAAAGGCTAATGCTCAGATGCTTCAAGCTATTCAAGAGACTAAGAAAGAGCAGCAAGTTCAATCTCAAGCTATTTCTAAGCTAGAAGTTCAAGTTGGTCAGATTGCCACTGCTTTGAATGAGAGAGAACAAGGGCGTTTACCTAGCCAAACTCTTGCTAATCCAAGGGGTCAATTTGAGAAACATGAGCCTATGAAAGCTGTGATCACGTTGAGGAGTGGAAAAGAAGTTGATATTAAAGTTCGTAGTCCAAGAGATAAAGAAGAAGTCAAACGGGGGAACCCAGAAATTAATGAATCAGCAGAGAAGGAATCTGCAGAAGGATTGAAGCTGCAACAGCAATCCCGAAAATGAACTGATTCGAACCCAGCGACTTCTAGCACCCCAGAAACGACTTTAAGGTCTACTCCAGAGTCTCACTTTGTTCCTAAACCTCCATATCCACAGTTGCTTCAGAAGCCAAAGAAAGATAGGCACTTGACTGAGATTATGGAACTATTTCGCAAGGTACAAATTAATATTCCTTTGCTTGATGCTATTAAACAAATCCCAGCTTATGCGAAGTTTTTGAAGGAGTTATGCACTAATAAGCGAAAATTTGAAGATCATGAGAAAGTGTTGTTGTCAGAAGAGGTCAGTGCCGTAATTCAAAGAAGACTCCCTCCAAAGTTGAAGGATCCGGGCAGCTTCACAATCCCTTGCACAATTGGTGATCATTATTTTGAGCGTGCTTTGATGGACTTGGGTGCAAGTGTGAATCTGATGCCGTACTCTCTGTTTTTGAAATTAAAGCTTGGTGACCTACAACCAACATCAATCACCTTGCAATTTGCAGACCGATCAGTCAAGAGGCCAAAGGGAATTGTTGAAGATGTGTTAGTGAAGGTTGATAAGTTCATATTGCCTGCAGATTTTGTCATTCTTGAAACTGAACCAGATGCTTATTCAAGTGAGGATGTACCAATCATTTTGGGTCGTGCATTCATGGCTACTGCTGATACCATAATTAAAGTAAAAGATGGACTTCTATCTATGACAGTTGGTGACATGTCCGTGGAGTACAAGATTTTTGAAGCTGGCCGACGTCCCTCTGAAGATGGTAAATGTTTTATGGTTGATTCTATTTCTCCTATTACTCATGAATCTTTTATTTTGAATTCATCTCAAGATCCCCTTGAAGTATGTTTGACACAATCTGGAATGGATTTTGATGCCAAGAAAGAGGTTGATGAGTTAGAGAAGCTTCTTAATGCTGCACCGGTTTTTGAATCAAGAAAGTGGAACCAATTTGAGTCTTTACCTTTGTCCACAAATAAAGTTGTGCCTTCCATTCAGCAAGCACCGAAGTTAGAGCTCAAGCCACTACCACAACACTTGAAATATGTATTTTTGGGTGAAAGTGAGACACTTCCAGTGATTATTGCTTCGGACCTTTGTGAAGAAGATGAAAAGAAGTTGTTGCAAGTTCTTCAAGCTCACAAAACAGCGATTGGATGGACAATTGCAGATATTAAAGGTATAAGTCCTACAATGTGTATGCACTGAATCCATCTTGAAGACAATATGAAGCCAACACGTGATGCACAAAGGAGTTTGAATCCACCAATGAAAGAGGTTGTGCGTGCTGAAATTTTGAAGCTCCTCGATGTTGGAGTTATATATCCAATTTCAGATAGTCAATGGGTTAGTCCAGTTCAAGTGGTTCCTAAAAAGTCAGGAATAACCGTTGTGAAGAATGAAAAAGACGAGTTAGTGCCTACAAGGATGACTACGGGTTGGAGAGTATGTATTGATTACCGAAAGCTCAACACTGCCACACGCAAAGACCACTTTCCATTACCTTTTATTGATCAGATGCTTGAGCGATTGGCAGGTCATAGTTATTATTGTTTCCTTGACGGTTATTCAGGGTATAATCAAATTCCTATTGCACCGGAGGACCAAGAAAAGACTACATTTACTTGCCCTTTTGGTACTTTCGCATACCGGAGAATGCCTTTTGGATTGTGTAATGCACCTGCCACCTTCCAACGGTGTATGATGAGTATTTTCTCCGACATGGTGGAGCGATTTATTGAGGTATTTATGGACGACTTTTCTGTTTTTGGTTCTTCTTTTGATGATTGTTTGCTTCATTTAGCTCTAGTGCTCAAAAGATGTCAAGAAACCAATCTTGTGCTAAATTGGGAGAAGTGCCATTTTATGGTCAAGCAAGGTATTGTGTTGGGACATATTGTTTCAAGCAAAGGCATTGAAGTTGACAAAGCAAAAGTGGATTTAATTACCAATCTTCCTCCACCAACAACAGTAAAGGGAGTGCGTTCTTTCCTTGGCCACGCCGGATTTTATCGACGTTTCATGAAGGATTTTAGCAAGATTGCAGGACCATTGAGCAATTTATTAGCAAAAGATGCATAATTTGTGTTTAATAAAGCATGTCTAGAGGCATTTAACAAGCTCAAGGCCCTCCTCACTTCAGCTCCTATCATAAAGCCTCTGGATTGGAACTTGCCATTTGAATTAATGTGTGATGCGTCGGATTATGCGGTGGGTGCAGTTTTGGGGCAGCGTATAGAGAGGCTTCCTCATGCTATTTATTATGCTTCAAAGACTCTAAATGATGCTCAGCTTAACTATTCTACCACCGAAAAAGAGTTGCTTGCGGTTGTATTTGCTCTAGACAAGTTCCGGTCTTATTTAATTGGTTCCAAAGTAATTGTCTACACTGATCATGCTGCCCTTAAATATTTACTTGCCAAGAAAGATGCGAAGCCTCGACTGATCCGTTGGGTTCTCTTACTTCAAGAATTTGATTTGGAGATAAAAGATAAAAAAGGAAGTGAGAATGTGGTTGCAGACCACTTGAGTAGATTGGTGCATGAAGATGATGAAGTGGACTGCCTTCCTTTGAATGAAAATTTTCCTGATGAACAATTGTTTATGGTACGTGATTCTCCTCCTTGGTTTGCTCATATTGTGAACTTTATTGTTACAAAAAAATTCCAGATCATTGGAGCAAGCAAGAGAGGGAGAAATTTCTTTCTAAAGTGAAGCATTATATTTGGGATGAACCATATTTATTCAAACATTGCCCAGACCAATTGATTAGAAGATGTGTACCGGAAAGTGAGTTTCAAAGCATTCTTCGTTTCTGCCATAGTTATGCTTGTGGTGGGCATTTTGGAGCCAAGAAAACAGCGGCTAAAGTTCTTCAAAGTGGCTTTTATTGGCCAACATTATTCAAGGATGCTTTTGAATTTTGTTCTTCATGTGATCGCTGCCAACGAATGGGTAATATCTCCAAACGTGACATGATGCCTTTGAGTAATATTTTGGTGGTTGAATTATTTGATGTATGGGGAATAGACTTCATGGGACCTTTCCCTCAATCCTTTGGCAATCTCTACATATTGGTGGCAGTGGATTATGTATCAAAATGGGTTGAAGCAATTGCTTGCAAGACTAATGATCACAATTTTCTCAAAGACAATATTTTTGCTCGTTTTGGCACTCCTAGAGCTATTATAAGCGATGGAGGACTACACTTTTGCAACAAGCCATTCGCATCACTTATGAAGAAGTATTCCATCACTCACAAAGTTGCTACACCTTACCACCCCCAAACTAGTGGTCAAGTTGAGATTTCCAACCGGGAAATTAAAAATATTTTGGAGAAAACAGTTCGCCCGGATAGGAAAGATTGGTCTCAACGTTTGAATGATGCTCTATGGGCTTATAGGACAGCCTATAAAACTCCAATTGGCATGTCACCATATCGCTTAGTTTTTGGGAAAGCTTGTCATCTTCCGGTGGAGTTGGAGCACCGAGCTTATTGGGCAATCAAGCACTACAATTTTGACATGAATGCAGCCGGTGAACAGAGAGCATTGCAGCTGAATGAGATGGAGGAAATTCGTAATGAGTCTTATGAGAATGCAAAAATTTACAAGGAGCGCACCAAGAGGTTTCATGATAAAGTCATTCGTCAAAAGACATTCGAACCAAACCAAAAGGTGTTGCTATATAACTCTCGGCTGAGACTCTTTCCAGGAAAACTGAAATCTCGGTGGATGGGTCCTTTTCTGGTTACAAAGGTGTTTCCTCATGGAGCAATTGAAATCAAGAACTTGAGGAACAACTCAATCTTCAAAGTGAATGGTCAACGTCTTAAACCTTACTTGGAGACATCTTTTGACACCAATGAGCAGCATGTTTCCTTCACTGATCCTCCAAATGAATGAGCTTAAACTTGGTCTGGCTAAAGACATAAAACTTAGCGCTTATTGGGAGGCAACCCAATGATTCTTGGAAGAAGAGGAGTGCGTGTTCAGCAAGAATGAGGCTTCTAATCATGTCACCTCTGCTACCTTCATACCAGGGACGTTTCCTAACTCTTTTCTTCTATTTTCGTAGTTCTTTTTCATCCATTAGTTGTTTTGGTCGTGTTCTGTCCCCTTACTGTTATTGCTGCACTGTTGTTTTATATTCTGGGATTGCAGTATGCACTTCAATCCTGCGACTGATTTGTTCTTCACATTGCGGACAATGCTCAATTTAAGTTTGGGGGTGGGATTTCGTATTTTTATTTTATTTTAGATCTGTGTTATGTGTTTGTTTGACCTTATACAAAAAAAAAAAAAAAAAAAATTCAATAAATCAATAAAAAAATAATAATAATAATTCTTTTTGTGTTTTCATTGGGTTTTTAGTCTTGTTTGTGAGTCTAAGTCTTAGGGTTCTTCCAAACACTATGATGAGCATGAACTTCTTACAGATAATATTATGGTCTTAAGATGATAGCAAGCATGTATTGATTCATGATTTTAAGTAATTGTTAATAGATTTTTATGACTATCGTGCTCAGCTTGTCTTGCATTGATGGTTGGATTGGTGTTATGATTGAAATTTGATTAATGCATGTTAGGATGAGCTAAACTTGATTTTAACCCCTGTGAGAATTTGAGCCTATATATGTGCTTTTCTTTTCTGAGTGAATTAGAATAGATCATCCTATTTTCTTGACGTGGATTTTGCATGATCTCATCTTTTATTCATCTTGGTTGAGACTCGGATTTGACTTGCATATATTATATAAGGACAAATGCTAGAACTTGCCCCAAAGCCTCTCAAAGCATATGGTTGAATTGCATGATGAATGGGAAAGGATAAAGGCACTAGGATTAACCACCATAGCCAAATTAAACCTGTGTCCCTTTAATGCACACAAGTTGTGCAACCCCCTAGATAAACCCTCTTGAGCCTATATTAAGCCTTTTCTTTCGTCAACCACAAATTCCTTACCCTTTAACCTAGTATAGCTATATCTTGACCCTATTCTAAGGAGTTAGTGGAGCAAAATTTTCAGAGATTCATTATTGTTCAAGGTATTGTTGTAAGCAAATATGGAGGAATGTTATTGTAAATGTCGATCCAAGGAAGAAGAAAAAAAAATATTGATGGCTATCGAGAAAAAAAAAAACAAAAAGAATAGCCGAGAAGAAAAAAATCGAAAGAAAAAAATAATAGAAGAATTTCCTTGGATTCGATAAGTTGTTTATTATATTGTGGTGTTTAGAATGAAGCAAAGACCCAAAAAGATGACATCCGGCCTTAAGAAAAAGTTTCTTGCTTCATGTGTTTCGAATTTTATTGCCTTGAGGAAATTCATTGAAGTTCTTATCTCTCTACATTATCATCTTCGTGCTCTACTAAATTTCCTTAGAATTTTTGTGATTTCCCGATCCTTTCTTTCTTGAAACCTACACCCATAGCCCCATTACAACCCTAAATAAAGACCTCTTTGATCTTTGAAGTTGTGCATTCGATTTGTGGAGACTTGTGCAGAGGGGTGAGCATATGGTGTCACTGGCCTTTCATCCAAGTTTTGGCATTCCTTTCATGAGATCATAATAAAAAAAAAATATTTTCAGAAAAAGCTTTTCTTTCTTGTTGTCATATGTGAGCTATTTGTTGCCTTTATACATCATTCCTCTCACATATAACTTGAGTGAAAATGTAAGCTTATGCCATAGTCAGAAAATCATGAGTGAAAAGAAATTGAGTGCATCCTTGTGAGAAATTGAGTTGACACTTGTTTGAAACATGAGGAAGTTGAGTTTCTTTTGTTGCATTGGTTTGATTGTCCTTGCACTAAATTTTGAGCATGATGGTCATCAAAATCGATTAGCTTTTAAGTGAAGTTGCGAATTTGATATTGTGCTTGCTTGAATCTTGACTAACCATGCTTGTGGGCAATATAAGTTCTCTGAGATGTTTGGAAGACATTAGGTCCGTGTCTTGAGTCTTATTTATTTTTATTCTTTTGTTTGCTCGAGGACTAGCAAAATCTAAGTTTGGGGGTATTTGATAACTCATAACTTCATACATTTTTATACCCTTAAATGTAAGATTCTAGGCTTAGTTCTTATCATTTTTGAGTCATTTACTTTGTGTTTGTGTTTTGTAGGTTAAATTGGAGAAAAGAAAGATTTGGAGCTTAAAATCAAACGCAAGATTGAAAGGGTACTTGCTATCCTGAGTGTCCAGAATTGTCTCTGCTTTGCGTCAAATTCACAGAATAAACTGTACCTTCTCACAAGGAACTAGCAGGCGAGCTTTATACCATTGGAAAGATACGGATGTTAGCTTTCTGAGGAATTTTACGGAAGTGGATTCGCATTCTTGTGGAGCAAGTTATGATGATTTTAGCGAACCTAGTTCGGGAAGGCAGATTCTGGCGGATTTTCGGAATCTGACTTGTGAGGCCCAAGTCCGTTGTTCTTAGCACTTGAATGGAACAAGGCTGAACATGTTTGATATTTTTGGAGTAATTTCTTGCATTGACTTTAATAACCCTGCGTTCCTTTGGAGAGAAGAAAGCTATTCCAAGTTGGACTAGAAAACCTAAGAAGCCCAAGTCAAGTAGGATTTGGAAAAGAGAGATATAGGGCAGAAAACCTAGGACGTTCAGATACACAAGAGACAGCCTATTTTCGCAGAGAACAAGGAGAAGAGAAGCTCCCACCATCGCTGGACCCGAGTTCCCCAATTCTTCCATTGTTTGTTTCATGTTTTCTTTGATTCTAGTCATGTTTTTCATAGTTATGGATTGCTAAATTCCTAAGCTAGGGCTGAGATGAAGCCCTTAGTATGACTATTCTATTTATCTAGTTGGTTTGCTATTGAATTTCTGGATTTCTATGTTAAACTCTTAATCACCGTTTTAATAGAACTTCTATTCAAAATCTTTGCTCGGGATCAATAAGACCTAGGTTTTGTTTATGAGTTATTTGGTTGGAAAATATGATGTTTGATCAATGAGTAGATGTTTTCTAGGGTGCCAAAAGATAATTTAATCTTGTGATTTAAGAGTTGTGAATTAAGAATACAAGTGCTTGATCATAGTCGATATTCTTGTTTGCATGATTTCCTAGTTCTTTTGTGCTTAATGGAGTTGAACATGTTTGCTTGAACCTGATCATTAAGTGGAGTAAATATAGTTTGGCTACGTGAGTTCTATACAGGATCAATAAGTTGGAATTCATAGGTTAGAAGAACTTTGGCATATGTCTGGGATCAATAAGGCTTATGTACGGAAATCTTTAGCATGATATCTAAGAATTCAATGGTTATCAACTAGAGAATAGGGTAGAAGTATTAGGTGGTGGATTCAATGCTTTAGCATCTTCATAATCTGTTCTTAAACTTAAAGAAATCTCATTGCTCATTCTTGTCTTTAATTTTAGTTTTTCTTTCCTTTAATTTTCTGTTTACAACTCAATCATCATAAAAATCAGTTTGTTTCACTTAAGTAAAGCACACTTGTCATTGCAAAATTGTTTCAATCAGTCCTTGAGGGAATGACCTCGTGCTTCCACATCTATCCTACAATTGAATCGTGCACTTGCGAGTACTAAATTAAAATTGACAACATGGACAATCTTAGCATGGTAGTTATCCCTTCACCCTATATAAGAAGGGAGGCAGGTTTTTCTTCCAGCAAACATTGTAAACTTAGGAGCTCATGTGGTGAGCAAAATATCCCTAATCTATACATTGAGGCAAGTAGAGATAACCTCTATAGAGTGGGATTTCGACCCCAGCGTCCCCACAATCTTTGTCATTGCATAACTAAACTCCGCAAAAATATCAAAACACAAAAACCACAAATCAAATCGATTCCAATAAGAGATCCACTGCCAAATCGAATTAAGGATTGAGAATCTCACCTGTTTGGATGGCTCGAGAATGGACACGAGCTTGCTTGATATGTTTGTTGAAACAAAGGTCACCAGTCCGATGAGATGAGCTAGACGTCATTAGTCCTTTGCCTAGAGATGGCCGGAAGCGGATGAACCAACGAAGGTATGAATGTATAGATAATTATGAGATACACATATAAATAAAGATTTGTTGAAAATGTGGAGCGGTATGCTCACGTTGGCAGTGCAGCGGCTCGCTGCTATCATGTATTGTCTCCCAATAGACATGTATTGGCCCCCAATAGACTTACTCTTTTTTTCTGTTTGCAGGTTTCTTTCCTCTTGTAATGTGTGTCTGTGATTCTGAGACTGATGCTAATTGGTCCTTTTTCTTCCAACACTTGAAGAGCTTGCTTGAACCTCAAGGTAGATTAATTACGTTTATTAGTGATCGTGGTGTTGGACTGTTGAGTGGTTTCAACAAGATATTTCCTAGTAATCCTCATCTTTTCTATTACAAGCACTTGGTGCATAACCTTATGACTAAATACAATAGTAAAGGGTCTTCTGTTTTGAAAGATAATGTTAAAAAGAAGTTTTTTGAGTTGGCATATTCGTGCACTGAAAAGGAATATCGTTTTCATTTAAGAGAGTTGAGAGAAGTTGGTGGTGCTGATATTATAGATTCATTTCTTGCTGATTTGCCTCTTCAAAATTGGTGTCGCACATTTTTCCCTGGATGCCGTTATGGAATTATGGCTAATAGTGTAGCTGAATCTTTTAATGCTTGGTTTGCTGTTGAGCGTGAGATGCCAGTGTACACTATGCTTGATCAGACTCGGATTAAGGTGATGCAGATGATGGGTGAGAGGAGAGACGAGGCTCAACTCTGGACCTCACGACTTACTCCTGTTATGGAGGGTCGTTTGAAAGAAGGTATGAAGAAAGCTTGCCGTTTCAATGTGCATTACTCCCATACAAATGTTTATGAAGTGAGATCAAAGTATTCTTATGTTGTGGACCTTGGAACTCTTTCTTGCTCGTGTAAAAAATGGGAGATTAACTGCTTTCCTTGCTGCCATGGTCTTGTTGCAATTCAAGCTGCCTCATTGGATGTTTATGCTTTTATAGATAAGCATTTTCATGTTGATTATTGCCAGAAGTGCTATGATTTTCCAATTTATCCAATTTCCAATGTTGATATGGCTTCTTCAGAATCTGCTAGCAGTGGCTTCATACTTCCTCCAAATGCAAAGAGGCCTGCTGGGAGGCCTAGGCTCAAGAGGTTCAAGTCTAGAGGAGAGTGTGAAAAGAAGCTCATTCGTTGTAGCTGATGTGGCAAAATGGGACAACATAACAAGAAGACCTGCACTGAACCTATTTGAATGTAAATTTGTCAATTGTTTTAGCATTCTGACTGGTTGTATTGGGGGGCAGTAATAGGCTACTGGGGGGCAATAGATGATTTTATCTAGGGTCAGTTTAACATTTTTTGCTGTCAAAGATTATTGACATTGATTGGTCCTTCAATTTTGTTGTTGACTGATAAATTGATTAAGTTTTTCAAGAACTTGTATTGAGATTTTTTCCGGTTGCTCTATCCATTTTTATTTCATTTTAACTTTTTCTTATTTCAGCAGTTGTTTTTATGTTTATTTTCATTTTAGCATGTCTGGTTTTGAGTTGCAAGTTTTTCCAATGGGTTGTGAAAGCTAACTGACCCTACAAAAGTCTATTGGGGGCAATAGACATCTATTGGCCCCCAATAGAACTTGAGTTTTGGAGGCTTGAAGTTCAACAAGTGTGGAATTTTTACACTTGCATATTTGCAATGTAGTTTGATGTCCTACTGTTTTATTTCTGGCTCTCTATACAAGTTTTATTGGGGGCCAATAGATGTCTATTGGGCCCTAATAGAACCTGGTTTCTGAGGGCTAAATGCACAGTTATGTAATATGGGTCTGTATTTTAAATATTGACCTGTGTGATATGCTCAACACTAGTAACTGAAAACAAATTCTTTAACTTAACAGAAAATATATTGAAAAGCTTTCAAATCATCCCAAAGTAGTATTAACAAGGTTCTAAAAATCGCTAGGCGCTAGTCGGGCGGTGGTTAGGGGACTAGCACTCAGGCGCCTAGGCGGTTTTACCATTTTTAATTTTAAATTATTTTTATGGCATATAAAAATATAAATAAGAGTATATATGGACATTTATATACAAAAACTTATTATAATCTATCAATTAGAATAATAAAAAAATTACTTCTATAGGAATATATTATATATTTTTATAGGGTAATGATGGAAAAGGTCACTTTAGAAAGTGAAATGATAAAAAAGTCACCTAGTTTCCCACTTGATAAAAAGTCCATTGTGAATTGTTAGTAATATTAATTTAGTTCTTATGAATAATGAAGTGATGTTAAAAAAGGTCAGTTTGTGATATTTTCGTTTCCCATTTTACCCTTAATATTAATATATCCGACTTGTGTTTCAATTTCAAAACCAGATCAGTTCTCTCTCTCTCCTCCCCACGCTAATCCCCTCCAGCAGTCTCCGCCTCTCCATCAACCCCCTCGCCGTCTCCGAAGTCGATGTCGTTTTGCACCGATCTTTCTCCTGCTGGAGCCGAGTTGCCGGTGACCACTGTACCTCCATCTCCGACTGGAAAGCGACCTAGAGACGAACTGGAAGGCGACGACGAGAGCTGCGAGCCTGCGACCGAGATTCGGTGCTCAAGACTCGATCTGTACCTACAGCTTATTCTTCTTCATTGTGGATTTCGTTCTCCTATTCATAAGAGGTCCCTATCTCACACTCTCTATCTTCTCTCTCTCATTCTCTTTCTCCTAACATTTTTAGCAGCTCAGGAGGCAAGAAAAAGATCTCTGCAAACCCCGGAATCGAAGTAAGGTACTTCTCACAGCTAGGGTTTCCGTATATTCCACACCTCAGGCTTTGCTTTAGCTCTTATACTATGCTCTCAATCTCTCTCCGATTTGATTAGCCTCGCTTGAATTTGAGGTTGTGAGTTTTTGAGTTCATATTGTGGCTATGTTGTTGTAGATTCGGTACTGATTTTTGTGTTGTAGTTCATATTGAATACGTGGATGGTTGTAATTTTCTGTGATTTGAAGAAGTAGGTGTGACATTTTTGTTTGGTGTTGGTGAATTTTGTGGGAAGTTAAGGAGCAATGTGGGTGGGAAATTGTGGGGAGTTTGGTTTAGGGATTGGATTCGAGAGTTTGAGGTGTTCGAAAATGCCGAGAGGGTGAAGGAGAACGATACATTTCAGTAAATTGTACTCGTTTTCATGTATTCTGTCTTCTTTCGAAGATGTTCATGCCAAAATTGGGGATAGGGGGTACTCTAGGGTTGTGTACTGTAATGATCCTGATAATTCTGAGGTGCTGCAGTTGATATTCATGGCACATTACAATTAGTGCCAACAACTTAGAGGGGAAATTAGGTCTCAAGTTTATAATTTTTTGTGTATTCAAGCTGTGGCGCAACATTTGATGTGTTGCAGGCTTTGGATGCTTGCGGAAATTTTGTTGTTGTAGTTCATGTTTCGATGGGTTGATTTGTGATAGGAATATGTTATGTTAGTTTTGATCTGTTCTTGCTCTGCTAATAGTTAAAGTGAGCTGGTTGATAAAGCTTCCCAAAAGGCAAGCGGGACCATTGTATCTGTTCTGATTGGTAGGCTCTTTGAAATAAGAAGGTAGGATTCGAATTACTACTGGGTAACTGTTCACATCTCTCTCTATCGTTGGGTTTCCTTGTTATTTCAATGATGATCCTTCTCCTTAATTTCTGCACTAGTAGTACATAGCTTATAGTTGATCAATTAGTTTCTTAATGTTATGGAAGATGCTCTAGGAGTTTTATTTTTGCTTTGTGAACACTACTATTGTTTCTACTTCCCTTTTCTGATGAAATTATAGTTTTTTTTTATCTATAATAATTAAATTGTTAATTTGTTTCCCTATAATAAATTTAATGAGCTAATTTGTATCTGCAGGTGTCCGTTTGAGTCCAACAACTCTTGCAACTCAAGAGCTCAAAATCCATGTCACATTCATGGTATGTTAAATAAGTTTGTATACATGAAAATGTTTCTTCTTTCAAGTATCTGGGTATTCTGATGAATGAATAATTTTATAATTTTATTAGTTAGGTGTTGAGAGATTCTGTCAAGTAATAAAAAACTCGGGAGGATCTAATATTTCTTGCATTTTTGGATGGTTTGCAGTAGTAATGCAAAGAGTCAAATATAACTGCTGAGTAACCTAATCTTTTATAAAAACAAGTAAACTAGGTTTGCTCTTTCTGGTTTCCTCGTCATACGGCCTGGTGATGCAATTTAGCTCCTTTTGGCAGTTTTTACTGTTGACCACGAAAGATCACAATCCACACCAAATTTTATATGCTTTTATGCCATTGTACATGCTAAGTAGATTCTAAAGTTTACTTTTGTAACGATGATATCTATGACATCAGTTTCTTTTGGGTTATAGTATATTTCCATTTCTCAGCAGTAGAGTGTTTCTCCATTTGAGTTAAATTGGCTCGCTTGAATTGGATGTTTAGGATTGAAGGAAGACCTCCAGTGATTACAAAGACATGTTCTGAGAAGATCACATTTGATATAAAGCTTGAGAAGTTTGACGCGGCGGCAAAGATCAAAGTCATAAAGGAGGTTAGGACTTTAACTGTTTGGAAGTAGAGGATGCTAAAGACTTGGTGGAAAAGGCTCATGTTGTGCTGAAGAAGGGTGTGACCAAAGAGGTGGCAGGCCTATTGTTGACAAGCTCAAGGAGTTGGGTGCTATACTGCTATGTGGTATTGGGTTCATGTAGAATAGTGATCGATAATTCTAATGATAAATGGAGAGATTCTTTATTTCATTCAGTTACGAGTTAGGATTCTTTTTGTTTTTATGTTAATTGGAAATTGGCTTTTGAATGAATTATACAGTGACATGCAAACTTCATAAATAGTGATATGTCTATAATAGTGACATGCAATGTGACTTGGTCAAGGACGTGTATTACGTACAGTAATTGACCATGTCACTAACCAAGTAACTATCAGTAGCCAAGTCACAAGTTAATAGCCAAGTCACTGTTAATCACATGTCACTAACTAAGTAACTCACCATGTCACTAACCAAGTAACTGTCAGTAGCCAAGTCACTGTTAATCACATGTCACTAACTAAGTAACTTACCATGTCACTAACCAAGTAACTGTCAGTAGCCAAGTCACAAGTTAATAGCCAAGTCATTGTTAATCACATGTCACTGACCATGTCACTAACCAAGTAACTGTCAGTAGTCAAGTCACAAGTTAATAGCCAAGTCACTGTTAATCACATGTCACTAACTAAGTCACTGACCATGTCACCACCAAGTAACTGTCAGTAGCCAAGTCACAAGTTAATAGCCAAGTCACTATTAATCACATGTCACTAACTAAGTAACTAACCATGTCACTAACCAAGTAACTGTCAGTAGCCAAGTCACTGTTAATCACATGTCACTAACTAAGTAACTGACCATGTCACTAACCAAGTAACTGTCAGTAGCCAAGTCACTGTTAATCACATGTCACTGACCATGTCACTAACCAAGTAACTGTCAGTAGCAACCCTAATCAAAATGGAAACACCAACCAAAATAAAAATTATCCATTTCCATTGCATATGCATACCATACGATCCTCAAACACAAAGTACCAAGCAGTCAAATGGAATCAATAGATAACTAGACATTTAGCATTAATCCACCAAAACTTAAGTTGACTTGAGTAAACTAGAATGTATTTTTAAAAGTAACACAAAAAGAGCAACTACATGACATCCTCCCAAACAGCCAAAATATGTTCTTCAACGCTTCTTGGACACTCCAACAATCTTCCCCCTGTGGCCAATGGTCTTGCTGTGCTGTCCATGCACACGAAGGCCCTAGTAGTGTCGAAGACCACGGTGATTCCTGCACAAACAGAAAATAGCATCAGTCATGATATTCATAGAAACTCACCATGTAGATACCACAAAATAAAGTAAAACATGATGAGAAACCAGCAAGACTTGACTCAAACATTCAATGTTCAAAGCATGTAGCATGTAGCATGTAGTAATAGAATCTGCGTTCTCAGCAGCATGTAAAAAATTTAAATCAACATAAACAACTGACGATTTATAACAATAAAATGATAAAACCAACATATTCTTCTTATCAGGTAAAGAGCTTTGAACCAGTTTAGAAAAAAAAAAAAAAGGGTCTCTACATAGCTAAGAAGGCTAACAAGCCAAAATATATGACTAGTATAACAAACTGTAATAGGCAGCTAAATTTCTTCAAGTCAAAAGCTGTTTGAGACTTTTAGAACAGCCATAACATATAATTGAATAGTAACCCTTACATCTCTCTCTCTGTGAAGTTGTAACACTCAGGTCAATGCACCTACATGGTTCCCAAATACTAAACAAAGGCTAATAGACAAAAGCCTTTGTATAATCTAGGGCAGCCTTTCTAAAGCCATTATTTCACATCTTACAATATTGTAAACCAATTAAAGAATACACTAAACTCTAAGCTTTTAAAACAAAGCCCAAATCAACACTGACACAATGTTCAGAACACAGATGACCAACATGATAAGAGAAAAGAAAGCAGGAGGTCAATTTTTAAAAAATTTGTTTAAAGACCAAACACTTGCCAGAATCATTCAGCAAAACAATTAATAATACCAACAACAATATCAAACTCATAGCAATAAGTGAAGCAGCATCAATATACAAGAAGCAAAAAACAATCAACTTATGACTTCAAAATAAATTCAGACCTGATCTTCTTGAGCCTCTTGAGATCATCCCTAAGCTTCATATGCAAGCCATTGGCAACCACCTAAGAATATTTACCATCCTTGTAATCCTTCTTTGTGTTGAGAAACCAGTCAGGGATCTTGAACTGGCGGGGATTTCCCACAATGAACATCAGGTCATTAATTTTGGCAGCAGTTAGCTCACTAGCCCTGCAGGCCCAATCAAAGCCACAATTTCAACAATCAATTAGCTCATAATTTCAACAGTGAAATCCCTAACTCAACCGAAAACGAAAGGAAAGAATCGAGAAGAGTACCTTCCTGAACTTCCTCGCAGGCGGTCTGTTCTCCAAAAACCTAAGAAAACTTCCAGTCGAGCGGCACCATCACCTATCCAGATGTCGCCGGAGCCACGAGCCCCTCTCCGCCGCCGTTCATTTCTCTCACCACTACTTATAATCGCGAAAAAGTTTGCCGAATCGTGAATAGCATGAATCGGAAATCATGCATCGATCTGAACACCAAAGCGTGAATCTCATGACGGGATTAGGGAACTATCAAGTGGATAAGCACGGCGATGAGGTCGTAAATCTCGACCAGAAAGAGAAGGAACTTGAAGCCGGATACGTCGCCGGAGCCGAGCCTCGGCGCCATTGTCACCGATTTTGAGCAGATAGCTCCCGAAAACTCAAACCCTAACCTAGCCTCCTCCTCCTTCGCCACCGCGATGTCATAAACTCCTAGTCCGATCAAACCCCAACGAATTCAGAAACGGTGACTCAGATCGCGGCGATTGCAATCGATTTATCAAATTGGGAGCGAAATTTAGAGAGAGAGAGAGATATTGGTAAGGGTCGAGAAGAGTTCAGACATGATTGGATAACGGGAGAGAGGGAGAGGTGCCAGTGGCAGTTTTTGTAATTATTGTTACTTTTAGTGGCAGGTTGTAAAGATATGACCTTAATTATCATGGAGACATTTGTGTGTTCTGGATTATAATAAGGCACTTCAAAATGACCTCTTTTATCATTAGCCCTATTTTTATTCCCCGATTCCAATGCCTGTCAGTCACATGACCTGATGGGTTCTTTATTCATTTTTTGATCTAAATGGGTTCTTTATTCATTTTTTTTTTATCTAAATGGGTTCTTTATTCAACACCAAACCCATGGAGTCAGCTTCTCAACTTTGTACTTCTCTCTCTCTCATGCTTTACTGTCTCCGGTTTGAGTGGTGCAGAGGATCCGAGCTAGCCACAAGCAACGTAGATCTTCAAGTCGGGTTCTCACGCAAAAGTTTATGGATATGATATTTCAGGTTCTTCGAATTTTTTTTTTTTGCTGGTGTACATGTAATCTACACTTGAACAGAATGTAACGTAGACGCCTTTGATCTGGTAGAGAAGGAGTCTCTGATATACCGGTGGCTGCTTTTGTGTTTAGGTCATCAAGTCAGGAAAAAGGAGTTCAAGTGCAGGTTTGCAAGCATCCAAATCTGAAGGAGCTTGAACACGTCGCTGCCGTGAATCGGAGTGGTCCAAGGAGCTTGAACCCGCCTAATGCCTAACCGCCTAGCCCCTCCCAGGCGCCTAGTCGCTCACCTAGGCCGCCTAATTCCAGCCCACCCAGCCCTCCCGATTTGACATTAATCGAGTCGGACAGCTGCCGCCCAGCGCCTAGGCGGCTCTTATGCGGCTGATTTTTAGAACACTGAGTATTAATATTCCAAATCAAAATAAGTTCAACTGAAACCAAGTGCATAAAATCTACATTTTCTAGCTTTCTGCGTTTCCTACAGTAAGTGCAGCTTCTTGATGGTATCTTTCAACACTCCAACCACATTCTTCCTTTGCAAACCTCTCAAGAATTGTTTTCCTCATGTCATCGGCTTTCTTCTTGTTGGGTTCCACTCCGTGAATTATGCTTTCCATGAAATGGAGCATAAAAGGTCCACAGTCCCCCCTGTAAAGCATGAATTAAAGTTATTGATCCTGAACAGAAGTGCTTATTGCCCCCCAATAGACTGAAAACTTTGGCATAAATGTATCAATTAAATTGTCATTTTTCACATCAAAAAAAAATATTAAAGGATTTTGAAGCACTTACAATGAAGTTTTCTGCTGAGGGCAGTTGAAGTCTTCTACAAGCTCGTAGTCCTGTTCGCCGATGTGATTATCCAAGATCCACCTTCTGACCTCCTTCTCTCTTTCTTCAACCTCGGTGATAAATTCTCCTTGAGGGTCCTCACCTTTACACTTTTCTCTTGTGTTCTCTTGATCCTGGCTGTCAGCGTCAAATTTTCTGGCTGTCATGTTCACATCGCGGATGAACCTCCTTATGTGCTTTACCTATTTGATACAGATATATAAAGCATCAATAGACTTTCTAAATTTGACCACTTTGAAAAATAAACACATTGTTTTGATATTATTACTTACCACCCAGTTTGCGTTGGTGTAGTGGTGGTTATCTTTTGTCCATTCCTTCTTTGGAGGCAGCATAGAGTTCATGTGAACAAAGCGTTTTTTCTCATTGTCGATGATAAGCAGTGAGTAGTGCTGGCTGTAGCAATGGTGGATCAGGATAAGCACCTTGGGGTAGCTAAAGTTAGGGGTGGGTTTGGTACGGTACCGGATCTTGAAGCCCAATACCACGTACCGTACCAAACTAAGTTGGCACACAAAATAGCCTACCATTATAGGCCACAGAAGTCAGTATACCAACTTCTTGGTATACCGAGATCTCGGTTGGTTTTGGTTGGTTGGGCCTCGTACCAAGTTTAAGATTGGGCCAGATTTCAGCTAAGGCCCAACAAAAATTTTAAAAGCCCAATCCTGTCAGCAAATGAAAACTGCAATCCTCACATCAATTTAAAGGCCCAACCTGCAAATGAACAACCTGAAAATGAAAAATAAGCTAAAAACTCTCATACATCAACTTCACTACTTGAGTTCATCACTTTAGTTCATCCCCTTCATCACTCCATAGTTCATACAAATTTTAAGTCAATAATTCATAGTTCACAGTTCACACTTCACACAAATGAATCAAAATATCAAATGATACAATAACTAAGTGCAATAGTTGAAAACTAAGTGTTCAAGGACTCAAAGTTCATCTCATCATCACTTCATATTTGCTTGCTGCCTTGCTGAGTTGTTGTAAATATGAAGACTGACCTCTTCCTCCAAACCGACCAACTGCTGTGCTCCTAAATTACTCTAGGTTTAAGCCTCCCTTGATTAGCAGATTCCTTGAATTGTTGAGATTGGAGCAACACCTGAAAATTATAGTAAGAAACCACGAAAATTAGCACCTGAAAATTAGCACAAAAGGGAAACCATGAAAACCCAGATTGAATTGGTAAAGAAAGAGAAACTGATGAAACTGATTCGATTCATGACTCAATCTAGAATCTAAGTGCTTCTAGCTAAAATAAAACCAAAAATTAAACAAAGAGAAAACTCACCGCCGTAGGACATGAATCGAATGAATTGATATGAGATTTTCTGGGTTTGATTCGAATCGAACTTCAAAGGAGAGGTCCAGAGGCAGAGAGTTCTGGGTTTGAATTGAATAGAACTTCAAAGGAGAGGTCCAGAGGCAGAGAGTTCTGGGTTTGAATTGAATAGAACTTCAAAGGAGAGGTCAAGAGGGCGGAGAGGCGGAGATTTCTGGGTTCGAGCCTTCGAGGCCTCGAGGGGCAGGGGGCTGAGGGAAAGAGTGGCTGAGTGGGAACTGGATTACTCTGTAGTCGTATTACCCCTTTAGGGTTTGGAGAGTTCAAGTCTAATCAACGGTTATAATTTAATATGAAATAAAACTATTAATGATCAACGGTTCAGATCGATAGAGATAAAATATATTTAAATAAATAAATAATATATACAATATACGGTTCGGTACGGTATACCGTATTTATCTGAAATCAGTACCAGTACCGTACCATTATCTGGAAATCGGTTCGGCACTACCGTACCAATATTTCGGTAACCGACATAGTTGGTTACCAACATTTTCTGTTCGGGTGGTAATCGGTTGGTTGGTTTGTCTCGGCTGAAAATGCCAGCCCTATCTAAAATTACTCCACAGTTGTTCAATTAGAAATAACTCAATCTCAATCTCGTGGCCTTTAAAGTCGTCTTCCAAAAGGCTCTTTCCTCCTTTCTTTAAGTCTGCCAGTTTCTTTTCATGTTGAACAGCGTAGTACTATACAGGAAACAGACACATATTAAATCATTCAATTGTTAATTTAAAATTTATTTTCGTGCCGCGATGCAGCGGCACGCTGCTATTTTTGTTTCATTACTTACCGCCGCTTCAATGTCCAGCAATCCAATCTAAGTCTTCTTTTCTTTCAGTTCATTCTGTAATATTTCAGTGTAACCCTTGATCACCTGCAATCGTTCAATTTGTTAGTATTATATATGTGAAGATCAGCACCTATATTGCCCCCAATAGGCACCTATTGGGGGGCAATAGGTGACTGTTGGGGGGCAAAACAAACAAAAATCTAAAACTCACACTAATATCCACATCTTCCTCTTGGATGATAGTCTTCATGTCTCTCCTTGTTACCCCTATTATGCCATTTCTACTTGTCCAGTAGTTATATCTGCACAAACATAACTATGTGTAGTTATTACGAGTCTATAACACATTAATATTCAAATTCTAATAGTTATGGTATGCACTTACAAATTGTCATAGACCATCTCAAAGAATTGCTGGTAGTGTCTTGCGACTTCAGGCTTTAAGGTTTTCCATGTGTACTTCTCGCAATTCACATCTTTAATTTGGATTGGCTGCTGCACTTGTTTCCCTTTCTGCAGGTTTGTTGCCAGCTTCTGTTCGGCTTTCTTTCTCTCATTTGGCTGTTCTTGTGGAGCAGTCTTTCTTTTGTTTCCGTAAGTCTTCAAGATCTCCGGAGTGTCATACTCAAAATCCTCATCCTTGTCCTTAGTTGTTACCTTTCTCTTGTTTTGTTTCACGTTCCTCTCGATAGAATGCATGGCAACCTTTTCCTTCTGTATTGGGACCGATGGTACAACTATTTCTTTTCCAGCTTTCTTCTCTTTCATGTTTTCTGTCTTTGCGGCAGTTTCCTTCTGCTCTGGTTATGCCATTTCTGCCGAATTAGCTGCTTCAAGGAATGTCGACACAATTATATCTATTTTTTCTGCTTCTACAGAATTTAGTATCTCCTCCTCATCTGCTTGCTCAATTTTTTCCTCTTTTGGTTTCTTGAAAGCTAGAGGAATGGCGTTAACTGGATCACCTCCCTTTGGTTCTTCGTTGACTGGTGTTTGAGGTTGATATTCAACTTGAGTCTGATCATATTCATATCCCGTTCCATCTTCCTGCTCCGTTGACGCCAGCACCATCTGAAGTTGATTAGCTCTCTGATCACTACTTTCCTGATAAGGCTTCCTCCCATTTGCCTTTGACAACAATTTGTTCAGAGCTCTGATGTGGTTTTTGTGCGCTCTGCTTTCTTGCATCACTTCAGTCACTTTCTTCTCCATAGACAAAATCTTGTCATCAGCAACCATAATCTTTTCCCAAAGCACCTTAATATGGTTTGCCAAGTTTTTATTTGCTTGTAAGATAGTCTTCATTTTCTCCTCCATTTTCTTTTTGTCACCTTCGTCTTCAATCACTGTATTCATCTCTTTTAGGAGAACTCTCATGTTCCCAGTGACCCTAACGTTCTCTTCTTTCACTTCCTGACTTGCTTGCAGAATCTGCAACCAATAAAACAACAAAAAAGTCAAAAAAATTTTACCAATATTAGGGGCAATAGACGTCTATTGCCCCCTAACAGAGACATTATAAACCCTGTATTGGCAGCCCAATACAGGTCTACTGCCTAGCAATAGACCATTTGTAAAGTTCCAATGTACGTGCTAACTTACCCAGTTGGCCAAACTTGGTGTTTCCTGCTCCTCTTGCATATCTAACAACTTGATGAAGTTATGTTCTAACCACGACCCTTCTTTTATTAATTCCTCCGGCCAGTCTGGATTCTGGTGGAGCTTTTGCAGGTTGAATAACTCCTTTATTGACCACCTCACAAATCGCGGTTTTTCATTCTCCATTCCTTGAATCCAGTTTCTGATCTTTGTCTTCTCTAAGAATCAGTACTGTTAAATAAACTATTTTGTTAGTAAGTGAACAACAGACTCCCAATTATCCTGTATTGGGGGGCAATAGACATCTATTGCCTCCCAATAGAGACATTTTAAACCTTGTATTGGGGGGAAATAGATGTCTATTGCCCCACAATACACCAGAAAATTTTGTATTGTACTTACATATATGAGAAGGAGGCAGCCAGAAAGAGTTGTCGGATGATCTTTTCGGTACCTCTGAAGCCCATCTATCAGAAAATCTAGTACCATCTTTGCCCAATTGGAGCTGTTTATGTTGTCTAGGTCTTCACAAGCGTTGATGAGGTCCCATGTTAAGGTTGTAGATGTCCTGCTGAAGAGGAATGCATTGAAGAGGTACATGATAAGCAGTGCTGCAATTATCTTGGGATTAGCCTTCTTCTTCTTCTTGAGCTCCTTGGTGAGTGCCTCTTCCAGGTCAGGTTTGATTACTGTTTCTTTCCTCATATTGACGTCAAATATCGAAAATGCCTTCCGTTCCTCCTTGAGCACCTTCTTGCTCAGATCCCATTCAATACCAGTTGTTGGCAGGTCAAACAATTCATTTATGTCTCCCAATGTTATTTCCATTTCTGTCTCCCCAAACAAAAACTTGGCTTTTTTAACATCAAAGTACTTCAGTATAATCTCCAAGTCAGCCTCATGTTTGTGTAGCTGAGTTTCAGTGAGATTCTTCTCGAAGAATGGTCGGATCATCCCCTAAAATATAGTAGTACTCAAAATATCCCAAGCTTCTTTTAGAATGTTGTCTCTGTATGTGTCAATCAATCTCCAGAAAACACTTAGAGTGCATTTCTGTTGCCTGCACTCGATCTTTGCCTTTTCTTTTGTATCTTGTTTCTTCTTCCTTCCCCCTTTCTTTGGCTTTTTCTCTTTTGTCCTTGACTTTTCCTGTTTAATCTTATTTTTCGTTGGCTGTTCGGTCTTGTCGTCATCAGACTCTTGTCTTTTTTTGCTCCTTTGACTTCTTGTCTGCACATAAAACCTTTGTGTTGTTTCTCTGTCGTCGTCCTCTTCTTCCTCTGTTTCTTCTCCTTCTTCTTCTACTTCTTTGTCACTACTTGAAGTTTCTTCTTTTCTTCGTGACGACTTCCTAGACTTTATCTCTTCCAACCTTTGCCGAAGTATTTTTCCTTGTGAGCTTTGTGTTTCGTCCATATTTTCTTCAGAGATGCAGCTGACTTGTGGTCGTTTGGTTCTTGCTATTTTGCTCATAAAGGAAAAAAGAAAAATTCATTATTGCACATCCATAGTTCAACTACTGAACCCCATTAAACATCTATTGCCCCAAATCAAAAGCCTCTATTGGGTGCCAAGAGACATGTATTGGTCCCCAATAGACATATATGATCCCAAAACAGAAACTTCTATTGGGGCAGTAGACGTCTATTGGCCCCCAATAGAGGCTTCTGTTTTGGGATAAAAGACGTCTACTGCCCCAATAGACATCTATTGCCCCAAAACAGAAGCTTCTATTAGGGGCCAGTAGACGTCTATTGTCTCCCAATAGAGGCTTTTGTTGAGGGCAAATAGACCCCAATCGACGTCTTTTATCATATTTTGCAATTTTTGTTTCCTGGTTAACAAAAAACATTCAATAAATATGAATTTGTAACAGATTTGAAACTAAAACCCTAGATTTTTCATATTTTGAAACATGAAAATCCTATTCTTCTCATTTACCCACTCGATTAACCAAACCTAGGCTATGAACAAGTTAAATCTCACAGAAAGGTAAAGAATCTTTCACGGAAAATAGATTTTCACTCACTTTCTACAATACCGACGCCGGAGAATGTTGAATCGCCACTGGAGTTGGTCTAGATAGTAGAGTTGGAGGAGGAACTGAGAATCGAGAGCGAGATTCGGAGACCTAGCGTCTCAACCCAGAATCGAGAGTGAGAGCGAGAGAAAAATGATGAGAGGAAGTTTTTTTGAAACTGAAAAATGGTGGAAAGTGAACTGCCTTAATGGGTTTGGTGGGTTAGTGGGTAAAATGGTCTTTTTCATGCATGTTTGGGTTAGTGGGAACAGTTTTTTCTTTCTGGTGTAAGTGGGCTAAAATTGCCCAATATTGGGGCTGATGGTCACGGACCCTTGATTTAATGATAAATTACTCAAAGTAGACCTCAGTTATAATTGATTAAGGAAAGTACTAATGATGTACTTAATTAGTAATAAAAGACTCATTACTTTTTTTATTTTTTTAGAGAAAAATATTTTATAATTAATTACTAATGATTTGGTTAAGGGGTAAACAGGTTACCAACCTTTTAAATATTTAAGGCCATTGGATATATTATTAATCCAACAGTCTAAAATATTCAAAAAAATGGTTGTATAGCAAACAGCCCAGCACCGTAGAATTTTCTGAAATTTCTTGCTTTTGGTATTGCGGATTTGACTTATGTTGTTTGCAAACATTCAAAAATCTAAGATTTGCTCCTCTTTTTTTTTTTTTTTTTTTGAACCAAACCCAAATCCTGGTGCTGATAGATATATTCATCTAAAGCCAGAATAGGCCGTTACATACCCTTCCACTGCCATGTACAGACAGACAAGAATATAGTGGTAATACCCACAGTGATACATAGAATAGACCCACTCATTAGACATGTCATGGACGTAGACATAGCGGAGATCCTCCTTTGGTACTACTCCAAAGGCGCTAGAGATACATAGAGTGCACATAACGTGCATTATCTTCCTAAACAGGAAATTTATTGTAAAAGACTAAGCTAATACATAATTAATGCACTAGGGCCAAAACCCTAGCCCAAAACTCAAAGCCCAACTAGGGCAACCACCACAGAAAGTCCACCCAAGGCCCATTCAGTTGGTTCGGTCCAGTCCACCCATACCATCTGCTCTCCCGTCGTTCACAACAGTCAAGCGAAGCTCCCTCCGCCGCACGCCGCCATGACCGGCACCGCCTCGATCCGCGCCGTAGCGGTCCTACCGCCTGCGACCTACATCGCCACCGGCCTCGATGTCGCAACCCATGCACAGAGAAAAATCAAACCCGATCCAGGTCATCGCAACGCCACCGCAGAAAAACTGACCCTGATCCAGGTCTCCTGCCACACACCGCCATCGAGTCTGCTCCTTGGCGCCGTCGATCAAGGAAAACCCGTCATCAGAGCTAGATCTCCTCGCCTGTTTGAACAACCACCACCACGCACCATCCCAGCTAAACCCGTCGACAAGCCCCAAGCAAACCTCATCTGATGGAACCCCATGAGCAATAGCCATCAATACCCGTCCGGCAATAGTCTCCATGACAGCGATGAGGCCAGAGGCCAGCTTGGCAGCCGGACGCCGCCGGACAAGAATGAATTCTTGGATTGGAAAAGCCCGGCCTTTAGGGTTCTCGAGGAGAGAGAGAGTATTGGATGCTTGTTATGTGTTAAGATTTGCTCCTCTTAAATTGTATTAGTCAGCATATAAACTTAAGGAAAATACTTCAGTATATTAATGTACCGATACATCAAGTAGACTAGGTTCAATACAAAGGTAGACTAGCTTGGTACAAGGGTAGACTAACTCCATGCATGTCTATCCATGTACTGAGCTGGTCTACCTCTGTATTGAACTAGTTTACTTGATGTATCGGTACATTAATGTACTGTAGACGATCCCCTTAAGGAAAATATATATTATGAGCAAACTATGTTGCATAATAAAAAATAAATGAAATAGTACGAGAGTCCCAGAACAAACAACTTGCCTATTTCTTTAATATTTGATTTTTGAGCAGTTTTTGTAGAAATACGGGTAAAATACTTTTGAAATCATCAGTTATATGTTGCTTTGTCTTATATAACTCTCATTTCCAGCAGATCAAACCTCTGATATGCACTGCACAAAAAAATCCTTGTGCTTGCTTCTTAAGATAGGTATCTACTTTATCAAAAGAAAGAGGAAAAAAGAAAATGTATCTCTCCATTATTGCCTTCACTTTTACTCTTCTATTTTACACCGGGTATAAGTCCTTTTCCTAAGCTTTAACTTTTTTCTCATGCTATCTATTGGATATGAGGTTATTATTTTGCCTTTAGTCTGTTTTCGCTTTTATGTTCGTAGGTGAAAGCATTTTCTTTAGTGATGGGTTTGTCGACTCACTTGTGACAGGTCTTTTACCCTATTGGCTTGAGATACCAACAAATGAAGATGCTGGTAAAACTTTATATATATTTGATGATTTTCCAAGCAAGGAAGCACAAAAACCGTTCCGGGAAGATCACCAAGCACAAAATACTTATTACGAGGTAAGAGCTTTTCCAGTATTATTTGATTAATAGGACTCTAGTCTCTAGCTGTCATTTTTAATAAGCCAGTCCAGCGTACTCCAGCTTCCAAAACAATTTTATAAGATGATGAGCAAAGATTGTGAATTGTTTCCTTCTTCCTTATGTTTTCATCTGGTCTGGAAATTCCATTTGCATTCAACTGGTTTTTACTTTGTTATCTCATCCCTATGATTATTTCAGGTGATTGTTTGCTCATTTATCTATTTAATTCTAATTTATGGTGCTAGTTTAGATTTTCTCCCATATGTGCGCAATAGCAATGTTCAATGGTACTTTCACGTAGATCGATCAATTAATGAACGTTATGTATGTCATTTGTTAT
This sequence comes from Rosa chinensis, assembly GCF_002994745.2. NCBI lineage: Eukaryota > Viridiplantae > Streptophyta > Magnoliopsida > Rosales > Rosaceae > Rosa > Rosa chinensis. The sequence goes on along the minus strand of NC_037091.1, from coordinate 39,177,784 downwards.
AGATGGAAGATGAACCAAGATGGGAGGAATTAGAGGTTGACTGTTTGGTGAATGTATTTGGAAGAGTGGGAATGGAGTCATTGCTTTTGGATGTCCCTTTCGTATGCAAGTCATGGTACAGAGCAACCCTCGTCCCTTCATGCTGGCAATTTCTCAAATTTCCTGATGATCTAAGTGATCCTATTCTTGTCGATTTTGTTGGTCCTGGTTGTGACCCTAAACCCGGATATCTGTGTACGTGTACCTTTATTCGAAGATTTATAGATGAGTATCGACTTGATGGGAGGCGTTTCTCGGTGACTGCATTTCTTAAATTTATAATCAGTCGTAGCAAAGGAAAGGCTATGTCTCTCAGGCTACCTCGAGATGCCTCGGAAGATGTCTTGAAATATGCTGCAGATGAGTAAGTCTTTCCTTGTGTATTATACATACACAGACTTTGCTTCAGCTTTAATTTGTAACACTGCAGGAGTTTCGGTACATTAGAAATTTGATGTTCCCTTTAAGCCTGCCAAATAAAATAAAAAAACTTGGTTCTGTTTTCAGAATTTTGATGCATTAAAATTTGTTTCATTTTCTTTTCATGTAAATGAGTCGCGGCAAACTACTGTTGTTTGCAGGTGTCCTGCCTTAAAGCTTCTTTCATTGCCCAGCCGTTTAGTGAACCGTAATGCAAGCATAATTCAAGAAATGATTGGAAAGTGGACAAATTTGGAGTACTTGGTATTGGGAACCAGCTATAATTTGGAGAACATCCTTGGACAGATCTCCATTCACTGCAAGAACTTGCGTCTTTCGAGAGTGGCTAGTGCAGAGATTGGTAAAGATAAAGCAATGGCAATTGTTAGCTTGCTGCCTAAGCTTAAGCAATTGATCTTGAAGAATGCGTATATTGATCGCGGTGCTCTTGTGACGCTACTGCAGGGCTGCAACGAGCTTGTGCGTTTAGATGTCAGCAATTGTAGAGGTTTTAATGGGAGAGATGAAGAAATAGCAAAGCTTGCTTCTCATATTTCTAATTTCAGCTCTCGCGGTTCTATACTATTTGATTATGATGATTACGACGAGGGTGGAAGTTTTTACCATGATGAATTCTTTCATGGATATGGTTCCGATTAATCGCGCGATTAAACTCCTAGATGGGTATCCAACTAAACTAAGATTGTTTTAATATAATTTCTGAAGACTGTAAACATGAATTGGTCTTTATATTTGTGTATCAGTGAATGTGCTTAACTGCTCGATCTGGCATTTCTTGAGCCAGCAGTGTGCTTAACTATAGTATTATGCAATACCTACTTTTGGTATTCTGGATTCCAAGAATTTATCAGTTTATGTTTTTTTTATTTTTTACGAGTTTATGTGAGTTATTTAATTGACAAAAACTACTCTTATGGCACGTTTACTTACTTGGAATGGAAAATAATCATGAATCGGAGACAAGTGGAATGAGAGAAGAAAGGAATCGGTATTGATTCCGGATGAATGATTCCTAAACCCATCTCCCCCCTTCATAATCGAATTCTTGAGTATTCAGGAATCGATTCCTGATAAATAAGTGGGACCTACACCAATTCCGATTCCTTCATGTGTTAGTAAACACAGAAATTCTTTTACCTGGAATCATTCCGATTCTTTTATGTGTTAGTAAACACAGGGGCGTTTTTACTCCGTAATCATTCCATTACATTCCATTCTATTCCAAGTAAGTAAACGTGCCCTTAATTTTTATGGGTTGTGATGACGAGAGAACAAAAGGAAAGTAAGTGACGTTGCGTCTCCAAGAGTGTTGGGTTGGACGACATAGGCTACTTGTTGCACTTACAATCTCACCGCTCACAACATGCATAAATGTTTTCAGAAGTTGTGTTTAGATAACAGTGGTTCGTGTTGAAGAATGTTGACTTGTAGAGTGTCTTGTCAAACTAGGTTTACTTTCTATCGTTGTAATAGGAGAGAATGTTCATTCAAGTTAGAATAGAAATCTTTATACTCTAAGAAATTGTACTTTGTAATCCCTATGTATAGGTAATCCCTATGTATAGGGCTCCTATTATCAATCAAAGGACACACAATTCTCTCTAAAATCTCTCTTGCATCTTATTTTCTTAAACACGTTATCAACACAAGCCCTAACCCTAAGATCAAAAACCAAAAACCAAAAACCAGAAAAAAATTCATCACCATCAGCCTCGCTTCATTACCCTCCCTTGCACCTAGCCCGTGCTAGCCTCGCTACCCCTAGAGCCCAACTCTGCATGCGCCCCTGCTCCTATGTGCCCCTGCGCTCGTCCTCGCTAGCCTCCCGGCCAGCTAGACCAGCCACGTACCAACCATCTCGGCCAGCTTCGGTCAGCTTCGCGTAGCATTTGGCCAGCAACTTTCGGCCATCCCCTCCGACTTCATTTAGCAGCCCCGAATCAACCTAGCACGCATAGATCAAGACTTGTGAAACTACAAATCAACAAGTAATTACAATTAAAGTTCCTGCTTTCTGTACTTTAATTCCTTTTTTTTTTCCTTTCTCGGGGACTTGCAACCTCCCTTCTTCTACATCCCACCTTGCGTAACGTCGGTTCGATTCTCAAAGCAGAATAGTGGGGAGTTCACGCTATATATGAACTAAGAGGGTTTGTAAACTTTGGACTAAGAGTGTCCGTAAGCATCGATATTGACCATATAGACATCATTGTTTAGATCTAATCCAAATATTTTTGGAAATTGATTTTTTTGATAGCATCGAGGCTCGGAAATCTTATATTAGTTGTCATGAAAGTTTTGACTCCGAAACTAATATATTTCTCCTTTTCTTTTTAAGGATGTCGAATGATCAACAAAAGCCCGACTTTCCTAAACTTGATTCAATAGGCAAGGGTTACCATAGTTGGGTAACTGATGAGAACCATCTCACTACAAAAGGGATCTTACCCATAATTCAAGCACCGAACTCGGAAGTTTTGCTTGAACGTACGGCTACTAGAAAAGCCACAGCACTCATCTTGATGTGACACCACATGGTTGAATCACTTCGAATGGAGTACATGTCGATCAAGGATCCAAGAAATCTATGGGTAGCGCTAGAAGAGCGTTTTGGCAATGTCCAAGATTTCCTCTTCCCTGACTTGAAGGTACAATGGAACAATCTTTGATTCGCTGACTTCAAGTCTGTCTCTGAATATAATTCAGAAGCTCTGCGCATCAAGTCTATGATGGCATTCTGTGGAACCGAGATCATAGACCAGGAGCTATATAGAGGTGAATATAATGCTAGATGGATCATGAGGTTTTATCAGCTAATCAATATTATATCTATAGCTAAGAGACATGATAATATCCTCATGAAGAACTATAATTCAAGGCCCGTTAAAACTAAAAGCGTTCACAATGCGAATTATAACGCACCCAAAGGTGGGTGCAAGGAGCAGAACCCTAAAGATAAAGGACAAAACGGACGTGTGGGTCCATATGACCGCCCTAAAAAGGAAGGAAACTGCCAAACTGGAGCGAGATCACATGGCAACAATGGCCAATGTGGGAGAGGTGGCCGTGGTGGAGCCGCCATGGGCCGTGGTGGTGGCACCAATCCCCTTAGGGGATATGCCAACAAGGTGCACATCAATTAAAGGGAGGCAACCACAATGACGTTTGTCATAGGTGTGGATCAAGTGAGCATTGGTTCAAGCAATGCAATGCAAGCAACAAGTGAGCTGCACAATACAAGGCATATAGAGACTTGAGAGATCAAGAAGCCTATCTTGCCGCAGAAGGAGATGATGAAGATGACAATGACGTCAATCTCACAATTGCAGACTTCAAATCTGGCGAAGAAAAGCACAAGGATGCTGCAGATTTTGATTAGATAGTCTTTATTTTTCCAAGAATTATGTAATGGCAATTATGCCTTAATTAATAAATGACATTTGTTTTAGCTCTTTCTCGACTAGGCTCATCCAATTAATAGTGATGTCTAGAAAAGGTTTGATCTGAGAGAACGGTTTATAAATGAGCATTGCTCCACCAAAGTCCCGCCTTACCTTACCTGGTCATTACCATATTGGAGTTACCGAAAGGATTGAGTAATTACCTTTGTCTAAGTTTGATTTGTTGTTTTGGATTAGATTTTTGATCAAAAAACTTTGATGTAATCATTGGCCATTATTAATAAAGTCTCGATTTATTTTATTACATGTCTTGGACATCTATTTTAATTTCGAACTTTATTATTTTTATGTATGTTTCCCAAAAACCTAGAATGCCTCGTGGATAGTGCTACCACGCACACTATACTTCAAAATGGGCAGTTATTTCTTAAGATGACGTCGAGTCGATCTTCCGTGACTACGATGGCTGGGTCATCAAAATTGATTCATGGTCGAATACTAGCCTAATTTCTGTTGCCAATGGCACAATTATTAATATCACCGAAGCTCTATATGCTCCTAGGGCTGGAAGAACCCTCTTGAGCTTTAAAGATATAAGAGCCAATGGTTTTCATGTGGAAACACACATTATGAAAAGGGACAAGAGTTCTTTTGCATCACCTCTAATGAATACGGATAAAAACGAGTATTAGAGAAAGCTCTATATGTAACCACTATTCTAGTAATTGAATGCAATAATGTTATAAGAGATGATCTTTGGGATTCTGAAACATATAGGTTTTGGCATGATCGGTTGGGACATCCAGGTCATGACATGATGATCCGTATCTTAAAGACTTCACACAGACATCCTTTCTTCAGAACGAAGAGAAATAAGAATCAAAAATTGATTCGAGGAGAGAAAGACACCGCGGCCGTGCACCATGACCCCTATACAGTAAAATGGTGGCTTTGACGCCACTTATGATGATTTAGCTTCTCTCTCTACTTATAAAGTCAATTGTGACTTTGTGGCTCAACCAAAATCCTCATTGGTTGCTTCTAAAACCCATCTTTCGTTCTGCAAAGCCTGTTCTTTAGCAAAATTAGGATCGAGACCATCCTATTCAAAGGACACAAAAGAAAATATCCTATTCTTGCAATGAATCCAAGGTGATATTTGTGGACCTATTCAACCACCTTGTGGACCTTTCAGATATATTATGGTGTTGATTGATGCATCAACACGCTGGTCACATGTCATGCTCTTGTCCACAAGAAACGCTGCTTTTGCTAAACTCCTAGCCCAAATTATTAAGTTAAGGGCTCACCACCCAGATCATCCTATTAAGTCAATACGTCTTGAGAATATTGGGAAGTTTACATCAAATTTTTTTTGATAATTATTGCATTTCCATTGGTATTGAAGTTGAACATCCAGTTCCTCATGTTTATACCTGTACATGCATGTACATTTGCAAGCATAATTAGCTATAATGGGCCACGCTCATTGTACCGCCAAAGGTACTAATTCCAACTAAAGGAATGACATGCAGACACACCGCCAGATAGGCTACGGCCTCGGCGTCGGACCACCTCCAGATCGCCGCCGACGCGCCGCCACGCGCCACGCCAAGATGGCATCAGAAGCTTCTGAAACTGGGAACTGAAGCATGTCAGTCCCACATCGAAAACAAAGAGAAGATCAACCTCTTCCTCACCTATAAAAGGTTCTCTCCTCTCTCCTCATTAATTACGCATTCAATACTTACCTACTGTTACTTTGTCAACACAAATACATTGACTAACTTAGGCATCGGAGAGCAGAAGACCGCTCGGCGCGGTCTCCCTCTGACGCCCATTGTATTTCATTTGACAGGTGTCGGTAGCTTCGAGAACAACACAAGTATCGATCCGCCCACCGGATCAACGTTAGCTAGGGTCCAGCTACCGCTGGACTTTTAGACATCAACATTGGCGCCGTTTGTGGGAATCCTTGAACAAAAGGCCATCCCACCACACTCACCATGACTAACGGTAGCGGGGGAAACGCTGAAGAGCGGGCAGACCATCCCTCCATCCCCCAATCCTCCGACCCAGCGGTGGGCGTTAACCGCGCACTATTCACAACCCCGGTCAACCCCGGTGGTGAGGTAGATCCAAGCGGCAGTCGCCCGCCGGGCCAAGACCTCGTCACTATGTACGAGCTTGCACTAGCGGATCTCCATAAGGAAAATAGAGAACGTGAGGAGGAGCGCAAGGAAAAGGCCGAGGCCCAAAGACAGGTGGCTACGCTTATGGAACGTTTTGAGGAACTGAAAAGGACGCTGGCGGTCACCGCCCGCCCAGCACAGAGCGGGCAGTCACATAGCACCAGGCATAGTCGACCCAGCACCGGCACATTGGTACCAGGGCCGGCCATACAGATGCAGGTACTGTTGAACCCACCTGGGTTGTTGGGACCACCGCCCATACCTCAACTATTGCTGGAGCAAGTGGCAGAATCACTCCCGCACACCAACCGCTCGGGAGCCAGGGCAAGGACTGAAGGCAATCTGCCTGTGCCAAGGCGCATGCCATCCCAGCAGGACATTCAGGCTGATTCCGCTGGCGATGCAACCGCCCAGATATTGGAAAGGGTGCACCAACTGGAGCAGAGGTTGATTCAGGCGGAATCGGGCGTCCCAGCACCAACTCGGAATCCGCTCTTCACTTCCAAACCTGGGCCCTTCTCTACTGCAATTCTGCGGGCTGTCAGGCCGGCACATGCAAAAACCCCAAAGATGTCGCATTACGGCGGAATGTCCGATCCCTTCGTCCACATGGACACCTTCAAGAAGGTCACCAACAACAAGGGGTTCGACGACGCCACCCTGTGCCACTTGTTCAGCGAAACGTTGGATGGCGAGGCAATGAACTGGTTCTTTGAGTGTCCGCCGGGGTCTGTCAGCTCATTCCATGCACTATCACACGCTTTCCTCTCCCGTTTCATCTTGTTGTCCGCCGGTCATCACAACACGAGTCAGCTATTCAGCGTTAAGCAGGGGGAGGACGAATCACTGAAGGCCTTCGTCACAAGGTGGCGAGCGGCAGCGTCTCAGTGCCGCGACCTAGACAAAACTATGGCATCAGCGGCCTTCAGGAAGGGACTTCTCAAGGGACCGTTCCTCTATCACCTCAACTACAATCATCCCAATGCGACGTATGACCACGTCATGAGTGAGGCGGTCATTCACGCTCAGGCGGAATTCATCACATATGGAGAAACCCCACCACCACCACCAGCGCCAACAAAGTCAACACAGCCATCCTCCAGTCACCAGGAAACCGCTAACAAGAACCCCTCAGCACCACCAACTGACAAGAAAAGAGAGTGGCAGCAGGGCCACCACCAGAACAAGAAGAAGAAGGACCAGCATTACAACAGGGGAAACCGCCCAACCCATGGGGATAACCGCAACAGGCAGGCAGAGTCCTCGCAGCGGTATGCAGTTTTCAAGGTCTTAACGGCCTCGTATGAAGACATCTATAATCAGTGCAAGGATCTGATTCCACCGCCACCCACTCCAAAGTACCCAAAAACGGGTAAACCTAGGAACACCAGCAGGTGGTGCAAGTACCACGAGGACAGCGGCCACAATACCAATAGCTGCAATGCTCTCAAAACAGCCGTTGAGACCTTGTACCGCGACGGCAAGATGGAACAGTTCAGGGTGCGCCAACCACCACCAGTAATTGCCAACGTCGAGACCTTGGGCCGCATCAACACCATCGATGGCGGTGCTCCAATCACCAGCATGTCCCACAGGGCAAGAAAGCGCTATGCACGCGCTAATCATCCGAAGGAAGTCTGCAACATCCGCTACGAAAGATCCGCCAAACTCCCAAAATCAGGTTGGGAACCCATTACCTTCTCAGAGGAGGAGGAGCGCGGAGTCCATTTACCCCATGACGACCCATTCTTGGTCGATGCCATTCTTGGCAAATTCTCGGTGGGGAGAATCTTGGTGGATAGCGGGTCCGCTGTCAACGTCATCTTCAGCGACTGCTACGACCATCTCAAGCGGAACAAAAAACTACTCCAGGATCACGAGCCACTGCTCAGCTTTTCCGGTGACGTCACACAACCGTTAGGGTCGGATTACATGTGCTTGGTTGTTGGCACTAGTCCGTGCATGGCGGAGGTGCATACAGAGTTCATTATTGTCGACTGTTTCAGTTCGTACAACGCCATCATTGGTCGACCAGCACTTAACAAGCTCAAGTGCATCATTGCCGGGTACATGCTCCTCATGAAGTTCCCCAGGCCCAACGGCACGGGCTGTGTGAGGGGAAGCCAGCAGCTGGCACGAGAATGTTATTCAACGACTATAGCGCGGCCATGAAATTCTGACGGTGGGTAATGAGGCACCGCCACCAAACATCTTTGAGGATCCTAGAGACGAGGAGAAGAAATATGTAAAGAAGGAGCCGGTCAACCCGGACACGTCGTTGAAGGTTGTCTGCCTCTCAGACGAGCACCCTGAGCGGACAGTCCGCATAGGCGCCCAACTAGATCCAGAGGTAGAGGCAGAACTCACTCAATTCCTACGTGATAACGCCGCCGTCTTTGCATGGTCCTACGCGGACATGCCAGGTATCTCCCCTGAAATTATCACTCATAAACTGACCATCAAGCCCTCCTTTTATCCTATCAAGCAGAAGCGGAGGGCCTTTGATGAGGAAAAATACCTGGCAATCGGAGAGGAGGTCGCCAAACTACGGAACATTGGATTCATCCGCCAAGTCATCTATCCTCAGTGGATCTCAAATTTGGTAATGGTCAAAAAGCCCAGTGGCAAGTGGCGGATGTGCGTCGACTTCAAAAATCTCAACAAGGCATGCCCAAAGGATAGCTTCCCGCTACCTCGTATCGATCAGCTAGTTGATTCAACTGCCGGACACGAGCTCCTCAGCATGATGGACGCTTTCTCCGGATACAATCAGATCAAGATGCACCCTAGCGACCAGGAATGCACTACCTTCACCACCAATAAAGGCCTCTACTGCTACAATGTCATGCCTTTCGGTCTGAAGAACGCCGGCGCAACGTACCAGCGGTTGATGAACGCCATGTTCGCTGAGCATCTGGGAAAAATCATCGAGGTTTACGTGGACGACATGCTAGTCAAGAGCATAAAGGCCAATGGACATGTGGCAAACCTCAGGATCATAGTAACCATCCTCCTGGCCTATAATATGCGCCTCAACCCAGAAAAATGTTTCTTTGTAGTCACCGCTAGCAAATTTCTCGGCTACATCGTCAGCGAGCGAGGTATCGAGGCTAACCCGGAGAAGGTACAGGCCATCCTTAACCTGGCGAACCCCGAGTATAAGGTGGACGTCCAGTGCCTCCAGGGCAAGTTAACCGCCCTTTCTCGATTCATCTCTCGACTCACTGATAAGTGTGCCCCATTCTTCAAACTCCTCAAAACAACTCACAAGAAGGTCATTGACTGGAACCCAGAATGTCAGGCGGCATTCCATAGCCTAAAGGAATACCTGGCGGCAGTCCCTCTCCTTTCTGTCCCTGCGCAAGGTGAAACACTGTTCATATATCTGGCGGTCTCATCAACGGCGATAAGTTGCGCCATTGTCCGGCGGGAAGGCCAGGATGAGCTCCCAGTATTCTACGCCGGCAGAGGCATGAACGGAGCAGAAACAAGATATTCACCGTTGGAACAACTGGCCCTCGCACTTATCATTGCCGCCAGACGCCTTCGGCAATACTTCTAGGCTCACACGATCCATGTGTTAACCAATCAACCGCTGAGGCAAGTGATGCAGAACCCTGAACACTCGGGGCGCCTCAGTAAGTGGGCCATTGAGCTCAGCGAATTCGACATAGAATACAAGCCAAGAACCGCCATGAAGGGCCAGGCAGTGGCGGACTTCATCGCTGAACTTACTGAGCGTCAGCCGGAACCCGGTACTCAAACGGAGCCCGGAACAGAAATAGTAAACGGTGAAGAGGCAACTCCCACACAGTCAGATTGGAACCTGCATGTGGACGGCTCCGCCTGCGCCAAGGCCAGCGGCGCCGGAGTCATCTTAACAGGACCCGGGGGACTGAACGCGGAGTACGCGTTGAAATTCAACTTCAAAGCTTCAAACAACATGGCAGAGTACGAGGCACTTATCGCCGGCCTACTCCTCGCCATTGACTCAGGAGCTGACAGCGTCAACATATTCAGCGACTCGCAACTAGTCGTTAACCAAGTCAACGACAGCTTCCAAGCCAAGGACCAGCAGTTGGCGGCATATTTGGGGTACGTCAAAACGTTGCTAAAAAGGTTCAAATTTCACACCATCACACAGATCCCCAGGGAGAAGAACGCTAAGGCTGATTCACTGGCGAGACTGGCAACCGCCCAACCACATCAGAGTCCAGCGGACACAAGGGTGGAGTACCTTGACAAGCCAAGTATCACAAAGACCCTGGCGGAGATTTTCAACATTCAGGTCAATCCCAGCTGGATGGACGAGATCATGGCATATAAGCGCAACGGCACCTTGCCAGAAGATAAGGTCCACGCAAGACAGCTCAGGCGCAGAGCAACCCGCTACAACATCCAGGATGGCAAGCTTTACCGCCAGGGGTTCACCCATCCCAACCTCCGCTGCCTAACCCCAGAAGAGGGAAAGGTCGTCCTAGCAGAAATCCATGGCAGAGAGTGCGGAAACCACTCGGGCGCCAGATCCTTGGCCAACCGCACAATGCGACAAGGTTATTTCTGGCCCACGCTTGGTGATGACGCCCGGCGAATTTCGAGATCTTGCCACAAGTGCCAACAGTTTGCAGATCTCCCACACGCACCGGCGGAACCACTGTCAGTCATCATCGGCCCATGGATTCATTCGACGTGGGGCCTTGATTTGATGGGAAAGTTCCAAACCGCCAAGGGTCAGTTCAAATACATCATTGTTGCCATCGATTACAACAGTAAGTGGATAGAAGCGGAGCCACTGACGGCAATAACTACCGCTAAGGTAATCCGCTTCCTTTGGAAGAATATCTACTGCCGCTATGGTGTCCCACATACAATCATTACAGACAACGGCACACAGTTTAACAATAAGGAACTCATCTCATTTGCCGCCAACCTGGGCACCAAGTTGAGTTTTGCATCTGTCGCCCATCCCCAAACCAACGGCCAGGTCGAAGCAGCAAACAAGATAATCAAGAAGCTGCTAAAAAAGAAGTTCGACGGCACCAAGGGTTTGTGGGCGGAAAAACTTCCAGAAGTCCTATGGGCCATCCGGACAACTCCAACTACCGCCATCGGCGAAACTCCTTTTTGTATGATGTTCGGCACAGAAGCTGTCCTTCCCATTGAGGTAACTCAGCCTACCGCTAGGGTCGACGGTTACTGCCCAGAGACCAACAGCGACGGCGTCAACTTGGACAGGGACCTCCTAGAAGAAAAAAGACACAAGGCCCATTTACACAATTTACAAAACAAACAACGGGTATCGCGTTTCTACAACGCCAGAGTCAAGGCCCGGAACCTACAACTGGGGGACTCGGTCATGAAGGAAGTCATTCCGCCACCAACAAAACTCCACCCAACTTGGGAAGGCCCGTACAAAATCGTGGAAGTCGTTAGCCCAGGCACCTTCTACCTAATGGACAGGGACGGCGTCACGTCGCCCCACCCTTGGAATACTGAACACCTTCGGTATTACTACAAATAGTCAGACCGCTACCCAAGAGCATCTTGACTTAGCTAAATTTTTTGTTCAAATATTTAGCTAAGGGAAGCTACCCAACGGGTACTACCCCACTTTTGTACACTGATCCGTCAGTTATCAATGAAACGAGGAATTATTCAAACCATTGTTACCAAGTCTAGCACTGAGGGCAACTAGCAACGCCAGCAATCGTCGGTGGACTTCGTCCACTACGTGGTGCACTTGGACCAATCTTAATTCCTTTAATGTTTCATTGATCGACAGAAGAAATATATATTACTCAAAACATTAGCACTTGCAAACACATCATGGCAAACCAAGTCAGAAATTTATTTCACTTTCAATATTCTTTACAAGCTGTCGTGACTCAGCGGCCACAAAAAAAAAAAAAAAAAACTAGGAAGGTCTCCAGCGGCCTCAGTCGGCTTCAGGGGTTGCCTTCGACATTTTCTGCTTCGGCGGGCGGCGGCACGATCGATCGACTCACTTGGTCGGACCCTCGCGCCGTCGGACTGGGGGTCTCCATGGTGCCATCCGCCCGGGCGTGCGCCTCCAGGAATCCGGCACGTGACACCTCCGACGGGGTGGGGTGGGGAGTCTGCTGGGACCCTTCCGCCGGATGAGCGCCACTTTCTCCGCTGCCCGAGCAGGCACCTCCGGCTGGGACAGGCACTTCTGTCTCCGGCGGTATACTCTCAGCCGGCGGCGCATCAGGCTGTGACGCTTTGGTGAAGTCAATGGCGCCCTTCCGCTTCAGCATATCTATATTTGCTCGGGCCCCAGCCTTCGCCGACTCGGTCATTGCCTTCTTAAACTCCGCCGACTGCTTGAACGCTTCAACAGCGGCGGCGGCTGCTGTACTCTCTTCAGCCCTCAGGCGGGTAACCTCACCCTCCAGCCGCTTCACCTCAGTCATTCTGGCGGCGGACTCCCGCTGCACGATGATGAGTTTTTTGTCCTTGGCGGCTATCCCCTCCTGCAGCAGAGCGATCTCTTGCTCCAACTTGGAGACATGTTCATTCCTCTACAAGTCCCGCTCAATGGCCACGTTGAGCTTACCGCGGACGTTAGCGTAGTCACATTCCGCCTTGGCCAGCTCCCGCTCTACCGCCGCCAGCTTCTCCTTCGCCTCCGCCAACTCCCTCTGGAGACCTTGGATTTCCTCCCTCAGCTCCCCCTCCACCTGGGGCTGCTTCGACGCCGCCACGAACATGTCGTGCAGTCCCGCCGATATTTGACCAAACGCCGAGCTGAAAGGCGATTGGTCAATTGCCGTGGGGCGCGAGATACCCGCTAGGCCGCCGAACCCTAACCGTTCGCATAGATGGAAGAGGAACTCCCGCTCACCATCTGTCATAAAAGCAGCATACTCGGCAAACGAGTCCAGATCACTAACGGCGGGCGCCTCCCCCTCCACCGCAACAGTTTTCAAAGGAGCTTGGCGGGCCTTCTTCTGTCGGCGGGCCCCGATTACCTCAACCTCCTCTTCCTCTTCCTCGTCAGGAGAGTCGACCTGCCGGCGTTTTCTCTCCAGCGCCCTTTGGTTCCCGGCAGCCGTCCTCGTCACCCTCACTGGCGGATCCGCCGGTTGCACCACCTTCCCCTTTTGAGGGCCACGCCTCTGAGCAGGCACCCGCTCCTTCTGTTGCCCCGCCGCAACGCTTCCCCTCTCCCCGCCAGCCGCTTGGGTCCCCGTCTGCACTACCGGCAGACCATCCTCACCAAGATGGGAGTGGTGCGGCATAGGCAGCACCACGGGAACCTCGGACTGACTCAGTGCCAGTGTCTCGGGGTTCACCAGCGTCTGCTGAGCCGCCAGCCCCTCGGCGTACATGGCCTCCAGAAAGTCGTCTATCTCCGCGCGGTCCATGGCCTTTTCGAAAGCGTCGCGACTTGATTTATTACCCGGCGGAGTTTCTAAAAAAAAAAAAAAAAAGGGTACCAGTCAGTCCAGAGCGCACATACAAAAAAAAAATGATGAGAAAACGGTGTGGCGGAGATTTCTCACCAATGGAACGCGTTAGCCGCTGGTCGACCAGCAACTCCCAACCGGTCAGAAGTCGGAAATCTAGCAAGTTGCGGTTCCGCCAGCAACCTCTGATCCTCGCTACGCGGCACTCTTCTTCGGGCGTTAGCGTGTACCGCAGTCCCGCTGCACAAAAACGGTAATCGTTAGTGAGACTACAAATGCAAATACATAAACCCGCCAACTACGTTCAGCGGAAACCGGTTACCAACCTGGAATGGGTTGGAACTCCGACTTAATCCTAAATGTCGGCCCTTCCTCGTTCGACCTGGCGTGATACTCCCAACCCTCTGTGGCGACGCAGAAGGTCCCCCGCTAGTAGGACATTGAGTCCCTTAGATTTTCGATCAGTTTGGGGGCTCCCTGCCGGCGGCTCAAGTTCACTTGCCCTTTGCAACCTCGGCGCTTCACGTACACCAGCTCGTAGAAGTGAAGCACTTCCGCCACAGTGGGCCCCTCGCACCCGGACAACCGCCAGAGTGAGTTCATGGCCAACATCAACAGCCACATGTTGGGGCAAATCTGACCAAAGGCAAGGCCAAATTTGCACACCAGGATTTGGAGATTTGGCACCAGCGGGAATGTCACTCCTTGGCGGAATATCGCCTCGTGAACGGCAGCAAGTCCCGCCGGGAGAATCGAGGCCTTCTCATCCGCTGTCGGCGGGCGCAGCTTCACGGAGCCCGGCAACCGAAACGTCTGCTTCATTCGGTTAATACCGGCGGCGTCCATCCGCCCTCCTGCCTCATCGACGGCGGTGCCATCCGAGAGGAACCACGCCGACTCAGCATTTTGCCCCGCTGCTTCTCCTTCTCCAGCGGAGCCGCTAGCAGCACTGTTGCTCGCCAAACGCTCGTCGCGCCTAGCCTTGGCAGCAGCAGCCTCACCCGCAGTTGAGCTTTCTGGACGCGAACCACGACCCATGGCTACTTCCCAGGGGATGGTCTGGAGTGGCTCAACTTCTAGCGGTTCTGGCAGTGAGGTTCCTGCATGGGCAGACGGACGCAACGAGTCAATAAAAATCCTATCCGCCGCGCTGAACGACACGTCAGACCGGGAATCCTCACTGCTCGAAATCTCTATGACTGTAGCCATCCCAAACCCTAAAACCCACATCAGTTAGCACAAGCACAGATCTAGCCTATTCTCACATCAGTTGTAGCCAAGGACATTAAGAACAAAAAAAAAAAAACCCCAGAAAATGCCAAAACACGAACAAACGCACTCAATCCAGATTCGGCCACCTGAATCCCTAACCACTAACGCTTCGCCAACCTCAATTCAACCCCCCCCCCCCCCCCAAAATCTCATTTTTACACCTCAGAACACACCCAACAAAACCAGCAATCATCCCAGAAAGACAAACAACAAAACCCCAGAAATTAGCAGATCTAATGAAACAGGAAAAAGGAAGTCCGAATACCAACCTCGGTGGTGAAGCCTACGATACGATGACGCACGGTAATCCTAGGGGGCGCTACCGTCGTTTCTCCGGGAACAATATCTCCAAACTCCGGCAACCTCTTTCTTCAGTCTCGGACAAGTAGAGCGAGAAGAGCACGACTGTGGGTTTGAAGCTTTTACCAAAGTGTCAGATCTCGCTGGCTTTCCCCCCCTTTTATGTCAACATCAGCGCGTTCTCCGCCGTCCGCTACAAAACGACATCACACGACAGCCGTACACGTGTCACAAACCTCCACTTACTACCCGGATTAACCGAGGTGTCGCTTCGATTGCGAAACCCGTAACTACTATCATTTATGGTAAGCAGACCTCCGCACGCTAACCCCCTGCGGGTTGGACACGTGTCTACTACCACCAGATGAAGCGTCTGGTGGAAGTAACCACTGCGATAACTACACCAACCGTCCGAGTCTCCGCCGAGCGAAACCCCGCCAGCGGAACTTCTCCCTTGTCCAAGTGACGAAGTCTCCGCTGGGCGAAACCCCGCCAGCGGAAACTTCTCCCTTGTCATCCTCCAAGTGACGAAGTCTCCGCTGGGCGAAACCCCGCCAGCGGAACTTCTCCCTTGTCCTCCAAGTGACGAAGTCTCCGCTGGGCGAAAACCCGCCAGCGGAAACTTCTCCCTTGTCATCCTCCAAGTGACGAAGTCTCCGCTGGACGAAACCCCGCCAGCGGAACTTCTCCCTGGTCCTCCAAGTGATGAAGTCTCCGCTGAGCGAAACCCCGCCAGCGGAACTTCTCCCTTGTCCTCCAAGTGACGAAGTCTCCGCTGGGCGAAACCCCGCCAGCGGAAACTTCTCCCTTGTCATCCTCCAAGTGACGAAGTCTCCGCTGGACGAAACCCCGCCAGCGGAACTTCTCCCTTGTCCTCTTCCAAGTGACGACGTCTCCGCTGAACGAAACCCCGCCAGCGGAACTTCTCCCTGGTCCTCCAAGTGACGACGTCTCCGCTGGACGAAACCCCGCCAGCGGAACTTCTCCCTTGTCCTCTTCCAAGTGATGAAGTCTCCGCTGAGCGAAACCCCGCCAGCAGAATTTCTCCCTTGTCCTATTCCATCTGAGGAAGTCTCCGCTGAGCGGAACCCCGACAGCGGAACTTCCCCATAGCCATCCTGCAAGCGGGGTGTCTTCCGCTATACATCTTCGGCGGAACCCCCTTGCAAACTGCGTACTTTGTTCAACGCAATATCGTTCAACAAAATACCGACAGCCGCGTCTACCGGACGCTGCTTCCTGCTACATTGAGCGGGGGGATATCCGCCAAACTGCGAATCCCGAGGCCACGCCTCACTCTGACAACGACCGCCACGCGGCGTTACCGTCAGACCGTCCCTACGGGACACGGGGACTAGTCAACAGTCTACGACGGCCCTGATCAGGCACGTTGACCCCCGTCATTTGGGTGTCACATTGGGCTCGCTACCCAACACCCTCTGCTCCGTGCAGCTCCCCCTCAACAAACAATTTGCCGACCATCCGGAGGTCTATCTTCGCCGGGGAGTGGGGGACTCCCTGGGGGGCCCAGTAGGGGCTCACCCGAAAGGGTATAAAGCGTTTGCTCAGTAAAACCAACGGTTGACGACGCACTGACGCTAATTATGCTCTTGCAAGTCTAGCGGAAGAAAACGCTTCAAACCACCGAGCAACTCCCCAACCAAGATTGCCCTCCTTGACTGGGGAATTGGGGGACTTGTACATGCATGTACATTTGCAAGCATAATTAGCTATAATGGGCCACGCTCATTGTACCGCCAAAGGTACTAATTCCAACTAAAGGAATGACATGCAGACACACCGCCAGACAGGCTACGGCCTCGGCGTCGGACCACCTCCAGATCGCCGCCGACGCGCCGCCACGCGCCACTCCAAGATGGCATCAGAAGCTTCTGAAACTGGGAACTGAAGCATGTCAGTCCCACATCGAAAACAAAGAGAAGATCAACCTCTTCCTCATCTATAAAAGGTTCTCTCCTCTCTCCTCATTAATTACGCATTCAATACTTACCTACTGTTACTTTGTCAACACAAATACATTGACTAAGTTAGGCATCGGAGAGCAGAAGACCGCCCGACGCGGTCTCCCTCTGACGCCCATTGTATTTCATTTGACAGGTGTCGGTAGCTTCGAGAACAACACAAGTATCGATCCGCCCACCGGATCAACGTTAGCTAGGGTCCAGCTACCGCTGGACTTTTAGACATCAACAATACCCAAAATGGTCTCACAGAAGCTGCCATTTGAGACGGTGATTTTGTGTTCTGGGCTTTTGCAGCAAGACCCTCTTGATTAAGTAAGACTAGGCCCAGAATTGATCAAAGGTTAGACCTGAGAACAACTTTGGTGTGACCAGCTAGATGATAATAACAACAATTAGAGCTAATTTCATAAGAACAGAGCTTATAGGTGGATATGGTGTGGGAGCTTGATGCCTGGGAGTTTAGCAGAGAAAGAGAGAGAGAGAGTTCCAGCAATGGTATGGTTTTTTGGGTTTTGGATTAAGGTTGATTGGGAATTGACGGCTAGGGATTCAGAGATGAAGCTTGATCTCTTGCTTGATGTTTTTGGGTTGTTGTGGTCTGGCTTCCAACTGCAATGAACCCGCTTTTTATAGTGGAGATAGGCGGGGAAGATTGGTGGTAAGGACCAAGGGTTTTGAGGAGCTATCCTCAATTTTGGTAGGATAATCTTAAAGCGCTCAACTTTTGTCTTCTCTATGAAACCCAAAAGGGTTAAAGCTCGTTTTGGCTATGAGAGTGAAGGTCAGTGGTGTAGGATGACGATAATCCCAGATTATGCGCTGCTGTGATCTTTGAGGGATTCTAATCCCCTAATTTCTACTATTGTAAATAGTGATCACAAAGTCTAAAAGGTTATTGGAAATTGCAGCAGGGTTGCTGGGGATATGAATTCGAATGCTTCTCCATAGATTTTGGGTTCTTACCAGAAATGTTGAAGTACTAATCCTAGTAGCAGTTTTGATAGAACGATATTTCTGGTTTGGGGAAGAAGATGACTTCAACAGGTTTTAGGCTAGAGACTAGCGTAATGGACTTTGGGTAAGGAAATCATTGGTGGGTTTTAAGTCTTGCTGGGCTTGCTTTCATCTCTCTACTAGCCCATGTTAAGATTTCGGTCATTCAAGCATGAATTTTGGGCCCCAAGTCCAAAATTATTAATGGGCCTTATCTTAACAATGGGCCTCGCAGAATCCGTTACCTTCCACACCACATCCCGCCGTATAAGCCCCAAACGTAGCTTGGGTCTACGTGTATGGCGTGGTAATTAAGCTAGGGTGAGGCGAAATGACCAAAATGGTTGGGGGGAGGGGGAGGATCTGATCTAATTAAGCTAGGGTGAGGTAAAATGACCAAAATACCCCTCACACGAAAATACTCATAACTTTCTAGTTACAACTCCGTTTAACGAACCGTTTGCGTCTACACTCTCGTATTGTCGTGCTCTATTTTTCCATGCTAAGAAAGAAAGAAAAAAAAAATTTGGAAACTCCAAAAAAAATAATTTCCTATTAAGAAGGCTAATTTAACAATACACTGAATTGAAATAATCTAAATGCAATACAAATAAATTCAGGGATAGTATTTCCGGGTAAGGGGTATTACATTACACGATATCAATCTCTGCCTTCTTTTTTTCCAGATCGCCACAAAGAGCAGTTAGAATTTCAATCTCTGCCTGCTTTTCAATGGTGGCCTAGATGGACTTCGCCGCCGCCGCATTTGGCTGGGCTAGGGTTTCGTTCACTGATGCTGATGCTTCTCCGCCATGGCTGGTATTCGAAACAATCAAAAACCTCTTTTTCTTCTCCCCAACAGGCTTTACCAGAGCAGAGCTTGGGCTTGTGCCTCTCGGCGGTGGGGTGAAGTCACATAAGGTGGAGGAGCCAACGACTGCGCCAATGACTAAGACAACATCGTTGAGGAGGTGGAAGTTGATGCTGTGGCTAGGTCCGATCAACGATCTACGTTGACCAGAAAATAGGTCACCGTTTGTGGTGTGGGTAAACTCGAGGTCAGAGACGAACTGGGGGGAGAGGTCTGTTTAATTTTGGACAGAAAAAAGAGAAAAAAAAAAAGTAAAAAAAAAGAGAAAGTGAGGGGTAAAAATAGATATTTTGGATTCGACCAAAAAAACGAAGTTATTTTGGACATATTGTGTGAGAATTAAAGAGAATAAGGACTAAATTGTTTAATTTAAAAGGCGAGGGACTGAATTATTTTACGGAGTAAAGTACAAGGAGTAACAAGTATTTAATCCTAATAATAAATATAGAACAACAAATCAAAAACTTAAGAGGTATCACAACTTGTACACTTGAAAAAATCTTGTCACTAGCCTTCATAATAGCTAGGCAAAAGTGTGACTTTACCTCGGTCGACTGCAAATATGAAATATTAATTGTCAGCATTCCTCTGAAGCAGAGCCTTTACCATCTTTACAATAAGGGCTTTTCTAAAGGCCTTGGCACTGAATGATAATGAACTTGTCATCAGCAAATATTTTGTAGTTTTTAAGTAATCGTGCTATCCAGTTATGTCATTATTGTCTATGTTGTAAATATAAGTTTAAACTTTAAACAAGTGTATCTCATAGCTACGATAAAAAAGGACATCAAAATCGAGGCATTGGAGAGAGAGAGAGAGAGGAATTAACCCTTTTTTTCTCCAACAAACAAGCACTGTATTAGATCAAACGTAAGGTTACAACTGAACAAATACAATGCAAGGCCCAACCAACAGGCAAACTAAAACAGATGAAAGAAAAAAGCAAACAAACTCGACTTCCCAAACTAGGCTGACCGAAACAAGAGCCGCCCAAGTAGTATCTCAGTAAGGAGGACGACACCATGACATCGACTGCATCGCTGCCATGGAGAGAACACCAAGCTTCACGACCAGGAAGATCGAGATATCTCAGAAGGCACCACCAAAGAAAGACAAAAGGGCCTAAACCAGGCACACCCATCGTAGTTCCGATCAAACACAGAACCAACAGCAATCCAGATTCAAAGTCAAGAAACCCAAATCTCAAACCATCTTCGAATCGGAGAACATCTTCTGCCAATAGATCAATCATAAAAACTAGTTGAAGAGAGAGGGAGGTGAGATCTACAAAGGGATCTAAGGGACAGGCATCCAGAGGATGTTCAGACCCTTGTAGCATCACCCGGTGCACTAACGGGCAAACCCCGTTTTGAACAGAGCTCCAAAGAGCATATTTACAGGTCAGGGTAGAAGGAAAGGGATAAGAGTCACCGGAGAGGGCGACCCACAGGGACAGTAACCGGTTTAAGAGAAAGAAGAAGAAATCTGGAAATTTGGGGGTTTGGGTCTTGAGGAATAGACCAAGAAGAAGACGAAACAGGGAGACAAAGAACATAAAGGGAAAGGAGAGGCACAAGACCTCAGATCGGAGACGAGCTCCGGGCAAAAGCGCCCATGGTGGGCGAGATGAGCGCCACCGACTCTCAATGTTTCTAGAGAGAACGCGCGGAGGGGAGTCTTCTTCTTCCCTTTCGACCTCTGAAAATTTGAAATGATAATGTTGTTAATTTTCCAATCTTTGCTGCTGCCACTAGAAGATCAGTATGTCATCATAAATCATAATTGAAATCTTTTGGTACTTAACATGTGCTTTTATCCTTTCAAAAAAAAAATAACATGTTGTTTAAGGATATCTCTATTTGTGTTTGGCCCAAACTCTAGATTACTTGACCTAGTGGTAATAGGGTTAAATTAGAAGGATCTAGATTCCTATTCAATGTACGATTACTTTCCTTGTATGATTGAGATTATATATATTGTAATCCTCTATATAAAGATGCCTCTATTATCAATGAGAACACACATCAATTCTCTCTCAAATTTCAGTTTCTCTACAACACATGTGCTTTTATTAAGTATTTTCTGATATATTATTTTGAAGCCTTGACCCACACTTGTCCCAGCCAAAAAAAAAATATCTTCCTACTAACCCAATCAAAAGTAAATGACAATTTTACCCACAACTTAATTAATAAACTACATTCATGCCCTCTCTCTCTCTCTCGCCAATGTGGCCGGCATGTCTAGGACCTCGCCTTGATCCACCATGGCCTACTGTTGCCGCGTATTTCCACCGTCAGATTTACGAGACGATGGTGCCTTGGAGGTCGAGAGCGCCGCAGAAGCTGGAGATGATGCCGCAGAGGCTGGAGATTGGTGGGTTCTGGTTCTGCGCGTAGGGATATATGACTCAGATGACCATCGAACAACAACGAGCACAGTGCGCTGAGTCAATTCGGGCAGAGGCGTAGAGGCTGAAATCGGTGGCATTACTTTGCCACGCGTCGTAAACAGAGGGCATAGGACGCTAGCACTTTAGAAGAGAGAATGAAGTTGCCAATACTTAGATCAAGTCCACACATCAATTTATAAAAATACTTTGATATAAGAAAAATAGATAATTATATAAATAATATATGTTAAATTTCTAAAAATAAAAAAATAAATAAAACAACTCAAATTTATTAATATATATATATATATATATATTTATCACATCAACATTATCAACAACCTATAATTACAACAACGTGAATGGAACCCACAACCTCTTACTTAGAAAAAAAAAATATATATTCCACTAGCGAACTAGACCAAATAATTAATTCAGTTGGCAATGTTATATTTTTTCTTCTCCACAAAGGCGTCGAACTCAGCTTATCTCAGTCAAGAATGCGTGGGACTGAGATGATGGCAGCCAAGAAAATAGGTCGCAGCGTCAGACAGACCGGACTAATTAAGACTTTTAAGAGGGTATGTAGAATTTTGTAGGGCTGGGCATTTAAGCCCGAAAACCCGCAAACCCGGACCGGCCTGTCAAAGCCCGACCCGTTCGGGCCGGGCCCTATTTTTTGTGTCACCAAAACGGTTCGGGTCGGGCTTGCACTTTCAAAGATACGGTTCGGGCTGGGCCCTGCCATTCAAAGTTAAGAAAGCCCGTTTAGGCCCGTCTAAGTTAAAAGGATACATATGTCCATATATTATTGGACCTCATATAAGGCTCAGAATTTCTACTATAGGATCAGATACACCAAATTCTTCCTCACTCATATACCTAATGTCCAATACGACTAACCTAATCAATCTCAGCCTTTTCTTCAAACCCGATCTGAATCTCTAGGTTAGAGGCCGCCTCCTTCACCTTCAGTCACAGTCCTTCCCAAACGGTCAAACCCGATCCACCAACGCCGAGACAGCGAGACTCACACTCTCTCTCTCTCTCCACTTCACCTACACTGCGAGACGCCGAGAGCCCGCGAACCCAATCTGAACCTAGAGAGTAGAGAGGCCGCCTGATCTGAACCCAGCGCCGAGAGCCCGCAAACCCGATGTGAACCCAGCGCCTCCGCCTCTGCCATATCCACCAACGACGAGACTCACTCTTTCTCTCTCTCCTCTTCACCTGCACTGCGAGACGCCGAGACTCACTCTCTCTCTCTCTGTCTCTCTCTCTCTTTTCACATCAAGCTGTGAGTTTGTGAAGGTGTTCTTCTTCGAACTGGTGGCTCCGGAGGTGTTCTCCTTCGAACTGATAGTCTGATTCCTTCTCCTCCGAAGGTAAAAATTCATCTTCCTTCTTCTCGTCCTTTTTCTCAAATATACAAACTTGTTTGTCAATGTATAATAACTATGGCTCGTAAATCTGTAACTCTGTAAGCCTAAGTTCTATGCACACCAAGTGTTTGATGAAATGTCTGAGTAGCTGCTGAACCCTTTTTTTTTTTTCCCTGATTTATTTAGGTCTGATGTCGCTTCTGCTGCTGGCTGGGATTCTAGGGTCTGCTTCCAAGTTGGAGATTATATCACTTACTGTATGTGGTCACTACTTCAATGTGTTTCTTGCATTTACTATATTATGTCATTGGAACTCTCTACTTGGCTACTTGTCTCTGTTTCCGATTTTTTGTTTAGATGCAAGCATAGAATGTAGCTATGTTAATGAGTTGGGAAAATTGAAGATGATATAACTACATTGGCCAGGATTTGAATAGTATCAAATGCCATAAGGACAGAGAACTGTACTAGCTAATATGGAACTGATGATTTTTCTGAAAAGACGAAAGTGGAAAGTTTCAAGTTGAACCTAAAATGCATACTGGCCAGTTTGAGCTGTTGTTTGTGCATTGGGTTGAGTGTTATTGTGGCTTGTTCTGTGCAAAAGATTCATTCTTTTACAGTGATAACAAAAACTGCACTTTGATGAGTTTGATCTTTATTTTGGAATTTATCCTTTGCTCGAAGCTGTTCATATTGTGACTAATCTAATAACTAATATTCTAAGCATGTATGCGAAGGAGAAATCCAGTGAAATGGCAGATTATGCGAAGGAGAAATCGAGTGAACAATCAGCAAAAAAGGCTGCTAGTAAGGCAAAAAAATCGAAGCTGGCTGAGCAGTTAGGTGATATTATCAATATTCTTACAAACTGATTATTATGTTCTCTGCGATATTATCATAAACTGATGTCAAGATTAATTTGTCTTCACTTTATTTTAAACTTCTGCTCTAGTTCTGGGATGCTCCAGTTTTGATCTGTCTTCACTCTATTGAGTCACTGGTTGATAGTTTTTGACTTTTTGTATATTGGCTGGTGTAGGGATCTTGATTGCCAATTGATGGAAGGCTTTGCTGAATAGCTGCTGAATGCCTAGAAGACTGGAGAAAAGAAAAACTGCTGAATTGCTTCTTCCAATTTGGACTTTCTATTTCAATTGTAACTTTGTATTTGAATTGGGACTTTGTACTTGAATTGGGACATTGTATTTGAATTGGGACTGTGAGTGCTTTGTATTTGAATTGGGACTGTGTGTTGAATTGGGACTTTGTATTTGATTTCAATCAATATTCTTGCCTTGTATTTTAATTTGGATAATGAACTCTACATATTTGGATATTTGAATGTGCAGGTTGAATTTTGGATATGGATAGTGTGTTGAACTTCAATTTGTTGAAATCATGAAATTAATGGAATGTGGATTATATATGTGGGAAGAGACTCAGAGAGTAAAGAAAAAACTCAAAAAAGCTGGTATTTGGGCCCGAAAGCCCGGAAACCCGGCCCGAAAGTAAACGGGCCGGTCCCGGGCCGGTCCCTGTAAGTGTCAAAACGGGCTTTAGGCCCGAACCGTAAAAAACGGGCCGGTTCCGGGCCCAGTGAAATAATAGGTGGGCCCGGCCCGTGCCCAGCCCTAGAATTTTGTATACTGGGGTTATTACACAACTCTGAGCTATAAGGTGCCGTAAGATCGCCTCCCATATCGTTAAGTTTTAAACGTCCTTCTCACTCAACTGGACTCTTCTTCAGGTTTTGGTTCTGCCATTCTATAGGTTCTGGTAAGTTCAATTTAGGGTTTAATGGTTTTGATTTTCTGTTCTTCCCCTTTTCTGTTTTTTTGAAGTGTCATCTTCTCAGAATTTTATTGCTTACTTAGTAGAAGAGTTGACAACAACGTACGTTCTGTTG
Organism: Rosa chinensis; assembly: GCF_002994745.2. Lineage (NCBI taxonomy): Eukaryota > Viridiplantae > Streptophyta > Magnoliopsida > Rosales > Rosaceae > Rosa > Rosa chinensis. The sequence continues at coordinate 39,153,177 of NC_037091.1, read as the reverse complement.
TAATCTAGTTGTATAGGTTATATGAAGTGAGTAACAGATCACTGTGATCTTTGGTTTAGAAATTTAGACTTTACCTTTTACATGATTGACATTGATATTTGCAAATGTAATGTTTTATCTTTTCATCATATGGTTCTTTGTCAATTGATGTTAATATTCCTTTCGTTCCCAATAGAAGATTTTAGTTCATAGGAAGTGGGATTCATGGGGTCTTTCCTGTTTTGTAGTCATTCAGAATTCTGACTTCTTTTACCCGTTTGCATGAATATCTTATTTTCAGACAAAATGATTTACTCAACTGACCACCTTTTTTTTTTATTGATGAATTATAACTCTAGATGGAGGAAAATAATTAATGGTGTATGTTAAAAATAGTTGGAAATTCAATCTGCTTCAATTGCGAGTCTCGGCTCCATCTATAAGAAGCAACAACAAGCTATGATCAATTACCTAGCTAGAAAGGAACAAAACCATATTGGAGTTCTTTTAATGAAGTAATGTCTAATATTATGATGTTTTGGAATTGGTGGTCAATGATCTAATGCAATTTAATGAATTCCCACGATTTGTTATATCTTCTGCTTTTAGGACTTGAATTTCATTTTCTTTTGACAAAATAGCCAAATTACCCCCTAGTTTTTCTCATGACTGTCGATTTACCCCATGACATTTCAATTTTGATTATTTACACCGGCCCTCACTTTTCTAAATGTTGCCAATTAACACCCTATAGTCAAATTTTAGACTTTCCATCTAATTTCTCCGTTAACTTAGTTAGCACATGAGGGATCTTTTCGTCTCTGCAATTGTCATCCAAAAAAAAAAGAGTGTTGCTATTTGTACCGAATAAAAATCTTAGTACACCCCGGCCAACTATAAATTTTTTGCCTCTAATGTTCCAATATTACCCTCATATATTAATAAATCAAGAAAAAAAAATACAAAATTACTTTGTTAAAAAAAAAAAAAAAATACTGTTATTCGTCTCCCACAACTGTTTTTTTTTCCCTCATCCTCTCCTCTTCTTCTCTGTCTATCTCTCAATTATCTTCTTCTCAACATGACCTCTTCCTCTATGTTCCTTTTATCGAGATCAATATAACACAATCCCAACTTGGATAAATCAAGATGACCTTCACATGCTTGCTGTAATTTTAATTTTCATATTCCATACATATACATACTTTAGTTTGTTCGATGGCTCCTCGATCTTATATACAATACAAACCCCTCTAACTGGAAACATGGAAGATCAAATTCTCATATGAGAATGTTTGAAATATTAATCCAGTCTGGCCTTCAAAGAAAAAGAAAACCAGAAACCTAAATGATCAAAGATAGTTTCTCCTTCAGTGATATGATCATCCATTTCTTTAAAGATGTATGGGTTTGTTTATTTTATTTTTTTGTGATAGTTGAAAAGACGAAAAATCCCCTCACGTGCTAACCAAGTTAACGAAAAATTGGATGGAAGGTCCAAAAAATATTGATGGAGTGTAAATTGGCAACAATTAGAAAGGTGAGGGTGTAGATAATCAAAATTGAAATATCAGGGGGTAAATCGACAGTCATGAGAAAAGTTAGAGGGTAAATATCTTTTCTTTTGTTTCGTCAATCATGTTTGTTCACCTTTTTTCTCTTTTTTTTTTCTGTTTTTTTCTTTTATTATAGGGTGCTGTTAGCGGCACGGAAAAAGAAATCTTCCATTATTGCCAAAGTACCATCCACTCATCTCATCGCCCCCATTGCTCTAGTGTTACCGCAAAATACCAATCCCTGATTCCATTTCTTTCTATCTATTTGCTATTGAGGGTCGGACAATCTCATATATACTTTCCATTTTCAACTCCCACATCCTCATCTCCCAATCTGAACTGCTTGCGCATCATCAATTTGAAAGATAGGCCTGTTAGAAAGTCCCTTACAATTTCTCAAATTAATGCTATTTCAGTTCGTTTAGATTTGATTTTCCATTTAAGACTGCGAAATGATACTGAAGCCCACTATAATTTATCAAACCTGAAGAGGCCTGTAAAATAATTGGGTCATCTGCAGGTATCAATAAATTACCTTGTAGATTTAAGTCATTTAACTATTTGTATTATGAAATTCCTTTCTTTCGGTATTGCGGATTTGACTTATGCATGTTGTTTGCAAACATTCAAAAATCTAAGATTTGCTCCTCTTAAATTTTATTAGTCAGCATATAAACTTAAATATATATTATGAGCAAACTATGTTGCATAATCAAAAGGGAAAATCGTCCTTACAGTACCTGACATTTTCCCCATTTTAAACTTCAGTACCTCACATTCAGAAAATATCAAAACGGTACCTGAGGTTTTGACCCCGACCGAAGATTGGTATCTGGTGCCGTTAGCTCAGTTACAAAACTTGACAGCTGAATGATATTTTCGTCTTTTCATGTCTTAATCCATTATTTTTTATCTAAACATTTTTTTTTGTATTTTTCTCTCTCTCCCTACTGTTCCTCTCTCTCGTCCCCATTCAAACCCAGAACTCTCTCTCTCTCTCTCTCGTCCCCTCTGGTCTATTCAAGTTTGGAGTCCTTGGACTAATCAGTCCGCTATCAGTTTCCTCTATTTCTCTTCCCTCAATCAATGAATCTGTATCAACTATCTCTCCTATCTGTTTATTTCACACAAAAATCAAAATCCAAAGCATATTCTGATTCAAGAACACAGTGGCCCAACAAATCATAGTACCCAAATCTAGCCATTATACACTGAAACAATCAAAACCCAGAAAACATAATCTTCAAAAGACAATAATTGCAAGCAAACTAAAACAGATTGGTCGGCGAGAAGCTTGGAAACTTGCCGGAAATCCCAAAATTATTCTCCCCTTCGATTCTCTCTCATGTCTTATCATCTGGACAAACCAACACTATGGATAAGTCGGCGAGGTCGAAAGGAAGCTTCTGACACCAGTGAGACGCTATGACCAAGCCGGAATCGGAAAACCCGACGGCGAACCTGAGAAGTTTTCGGGCTTCTTCCTGCCTCCGTCACCAGTCATTCGGAGCAGGGACGACCGAGCTCCAGTTGGCGATGCCGAGAGGAGTCGAACGACGCCTGTCTGACGTCAGGTGCTGGCCGGAAAGTGGAGATACCATCTGTCTGAGCCCATCGTTACAAAATTGTCGAGACCGAGGTCGGTCTGGGCTATAATCTGGTGCTCCTCAAGCTAGTTCAACTTATATATACTCAAATCCAACGGCTGAGATCAAACGGTGATTAAAATGGACGCTCCAGATTAAACCGCCTCTAATTTCTATTTTTAATTATATTTTTGGATATTACCAACTTCCAAAAATTATTAAAAATAGCTCGGGTGTACGAAAAAATCGTCCGAAAGTTCTACAATCTCGAAACGACATCTAGTTTAATCCTACGGGCTCGAGAGATAAAATTTGACAAACCAAAATTTTAAATAATTTTTGAAAAATAATGGAATTTTTTTTATTATATGAAAAAAATAAAGAAAACAAAAACTAAAGGGTAAATTGGTCATTTAATGATCAAAATATGCCAGCGGTCAGTTTTTGTAACGGAGCTAACGGCACCAGGCAGTGGCGTAGCCAAAGGTCTCTCTTAGGAGGGTCAAACTTTATTAACTGACAAATTATATTCATTTCTAGTCGTCCTCTAAAAATAACACAATCTTTTGCCCAAAATATATATATATATATATATATATATATATATATATATTAGTATAATTAAGAAAATTTAGGTGTAATATTTCTTGTACTAATGCTGAAATTGAAAGATCCTTAAATCATGTTGAATAAATTTTGGGATTTAAGATGAATCATAAATATAGAAAAACTTATGTGTTACTTCAATTTAGCATATTAATAAAGAATCGTAAATATGCGCATATGGGCATATATCGATCAATAGGGTAAGAAAACCTTGAAAAGATTCATATTAATTAGATATAAGTAGTGTATTAATAGTGTAAAACTGTAAAATATTATTTCATTCCATTAAAGTTCAAGGATAATTAAAACTAATTAAGATAAATTTGTATTGAATTTTAAAAATTGAGACTAGTTAAAGATTTTTCAAAAATTGAGAAGGGTCAATTTTATTTCATTCCATTAAGATTCATAGATTATTAACACTAATTAAGGATTTTCTAAAAATTGAGAAGGGTCAATTGACCCTTCTCGCCCTAGGCTAGCTACGCCCTTGGCACCAGGTACCAATCTTCGGTCGGGGTCAAAACCTCAGGTATCGTTTTGATATTTTCTGAATGTGAGGTACTGAAGTTTAGAATGGGAAAAGGTCAGGTACTGTACGGACGATTTTCCCTAATCAAAATTAAATGAAATAGTACGAGAGTCCCAGAACAAACAACTTGCCTATTTCTTTAATATTTGATTTTTGAGCAGTTTTTGTAGAAATACGGGTAAAATACTTTTGAAATCATCAGTTATATGTTGCTTTGTCTTATATAACTCTCATTTCCAGCAGATCAAACCTCTGATATGCACTGCACAAAAAAAATCCTTGTGCTTGCTTCTTAAGATAGGTATCTACTTTATCAAAAGAAAAAGGAAAAAAGAAAATGTATCTCTCCATTATTGCCTTCACTTTTACTCTTCTATTTTACACTGGGTATAACTGTATAAGTCATTTCCTAAGCTTTAACTTTTTTCTCATGCTATCCATTGGATATGAGGTTATTATTTTGCCTTTAGTCTGTTTTCGCTTTTATGTTCGTAGGTGAAAGCATTTTCTTTAGTGATGGGTTTGTCGACTCACTTGTGACAGGTCTTTTACCCTACTGGCTTGAGATACCAACAAATGAAGATGCTGGTAAAACTTTATATATATTTGATGATTTTCCAAGCAATGAAGCACAAAAACCGTTCCGGGAAGATCACCAAGCACAAAATACTTATTACGAGGTAAGAGCTTTTCCAGTAGTTATTTGATTAATAGGACTCTAGTCTCTAGCTATCAATTAATAAGCCAGTCCAGCACTCCAGCTTCAAATTTTTTTTTTTTATAAAAGGGTGAGCAAAGATTGTGAATTGTTTCCTTCTTCCTTATGTTTTCATCTGGTCTGGGAATTCCATTTGCATTTAACTGGCTTTTACTTTATTATCTCATCCCTTTGATTATTTCAGGTGATTGTTTGCTCATTTATCTCTTTAACTTCTAATTTATGGTGCTATCTTAGATTTTCTCCTATGTGCGCAATAGCAATGTTCAATGGTACTTTCACGTAGATCGATCAATTAATAAACATTATGTATGTCATTTGTTATAGATGGAAGATGAACGAAGATGGGAGGAATTAGAGGTTGACTGTTTGATAAATGTATTTGCAAGAGTGGGAATGGAGTCATTGCTTTTGGATGTCCCTTTCGTATGCAAGTCATGGTACAGAGCAACCCTCGTCCCTTCATGCTGGCAATATCTCAAATTTCCTGATGATCTGAGTGATCGTACTTTTAGTTATGACCTTAAAGATCTATATTGGTGTACCCTTATTCAAAGATTTATAGATGAGTATCGACTTGATGAGACCCGTTTCTCGGTAACTGCATTTGTTAAGTTCATAATCAGTCGTAGCAAAGGAAAGGCTATTTATCTCAGGCTACCCCCATGTGCTTCAGAAGATGTCTTGAAATATGCTGCAGATGAGTAAGTCTTTCCTTGTGTATTATACATACACTGCAGGAGTTTCGGTACATCAGAAATTTGATGTTCCCTTTAAGCCTATCAAATAAATAAACCTTAGTTCTGTTTAAAGAATTTTGATGCATTAAAATTTGTTTCATTTTCTTTTTATGTAAATGAGTCGCGGCAAACTACTGTTGTTTGCAGGTGTCCTGCCTTAAAGCTTCTTGCATTGCCCAGCCGTTTAGTAAACCGTAAGTCGAGCATAATTCAAGAAATAATTGGAAAGTGGACAAATTTGGAGTACTTGGTATTGGGAAGCAGCTATAATTTGGAAAATTTCCTTGGACAGATCTCCATTCACTGCAAGAACTTGTGTCTTTTGCGTGTGGCTGATGCAAACATTGGTAAAGATGAAGCAATGGCAATTGTTAGCTTGCTGCCTAAGCTTAAGCAATTAATCTTGAAGAATGCATATATTGATCGGGATGATCTTGTGACGCTACTGCGGGGCTGCAACGAGCTTGTGTGTTTGGATGTCAGCAATTGTATAGGTTTTGATGAGGAAGATGAAGAAATAGCAAAGCTTGCTTCTCATATTGCTGATTTCAGCTCTCAGGGTTCCACACTAGATGATTATGATGATTACGATGGACATATTTCCCATGATGAAGATGTTTATGGATACGGTTCCGATTAGTCGCGCAATTAAACTCCTAGATAGGTGTCCAACTGAATTATGAGTGTTTTAATACAATTGCTGAAGACCTTTAAACATGAATTGGTATCTATATTTGTGTATCAATGAATGTGCTTAACTACTCTGGCATTTCTTGAGCCAGCAGTGTGCTTACCTATTGTATTATGCAATTGCTGCTTGGGTGTGGCTATTGCCACCTTACCATTTTCTTAGTTCACCCTACAAGCATTTGAATTATTGAAAGACTATATTACCCAAGTGCAAAATGACTAATAAGTACATTAATTTTCTAAAATCCAAATATGTAAGAAAAAATAAATATATAAGTAATTAATTAAATACAAAGACTGCTTAATTTCTCATTCGATAACATTAATCTTTATCTTCTCCACCCAAATTTGAATTTATTACTATTTTTTTGTCTTTTTGTTGCCTCCTCATCGTTAATTCGTTATTCAATTCACAAAACCATTACCTTTAACTTCATCAAAATCTTTGCAATATTCTTTGTGAACACCGAAAGTAAAAATTTAAAACACGAAGAAAAAAAAATAATCTCTTCTTTATTGATCATAGTTGTAAATCTACTAATCTTTTTACATAGATTGAAATAGAGAACATTGAAATTGAAAGAAGAAATTAAAAAAATGGGAGTAAATCAGATTATGATTTTATTAGGAAACTTTAATAAATTTTAATTTTTTTTATGAGTATAAATTAAATGAGAGATTTTTGCTAAAAATATTTATTTTTTTAATTGGATATGTTATATGAAGATATTCTTGGAAAGAGAAATGAGTTAAATAAGTAAATTTAATAATTAAAATTAAAATGTAGGGTGTAATGAGCAAGTAGGTTGAACAAAGAAAATGGTAGGGTGGCAATAGCCGCACCCTTCTTGCTTTTGGTATTTTGGATTTTTATATGGTCACTGTTGAGAAAGTCCAGGAATTTATCAGTTTGTGGTTATGTTTATGTTTTTTATTTATTATGATACTAATACCCATTATCTATACTATTATTAAGAGAAGAGAGCTTGCTCTCCAAAATTGAAATTTTTTATCAATTTAACCTTTATATATTAAAAAACTATAAAATATAATTAATCAATAAGGATAATATGGTAAATTACAAAATAGAAAAAAAATAAAAATAAAAATATAAAAATATGGTAGTTGTACGGGAAATTTTTCCACTATCTTTAATTTCTTTTCACACACATAGTGAGTGGGTCCTACTAGTTTCATACGAAAGAAATTTGATCCTATTGCCCCGTTGACCTGATCATCTAAAGTCTAAACCACGTGAATTCTTAGAATTCTGTTTCCTTTTATTTTCTTTCATAGTACTATTGTTGCGGTTAGGCTGCATGTGTGTTGTCACTGTACTATATATAGTGCCTTGCATCTAAGCTTGCCAAATAATTAAACTAACCTCAAGTTCAGATCACATATAATTTGGAACTGATTGGAAAGCGGAAACATTTGGAGTTGTTGGTATTGGGAAGCAGCAATAAATTGGAGAATTTTCTTAGACAGATCTGCTGTCACTGCAACAGTTTGCGTCTTTTGCATGTGGAAACTGCATTCATCGGTAAACATGAAGCAATGACAATTGTTATTACATTCTTGCCTGAGCTTAAGGAGTTGATCTTGAGGCAAGCAAACAATAATCGGGATGAGATTGTGACCTTTCTGCAGGGTTGCAAAAAGCTTGTGCATTTGGATGTAAGTGATTCTGTTGGTTTTGACGGGGAAGATGAAGAAATAGTAAAGCTTGCTTCTCATATTGCCAATTTAAGCTCCAAGGGTTGTACAATATTTGATGATCGATCATGATGATAATTATGATGGTAATTATGAACATGGTACCATGCACTTTGGGAATACAATTCTAGTCCTAACCTCCTAGCTGGCCAGCTAGGTAGTAATTTGTTTGAATTAAGAGGCCTTATATAATCTATCTGTCCTGAAAGTGATTCTAGTGAACATGAATTTGGCCCTCGATCGATCGACCTGCGGAAACTATACATGCATGCGGAGGTGTCAGAGAAATTAAGTTATAGGTATTGGGTTCATTTTGTTGTTCTGGCTCGAAGATTTGTAATTGTCTATTGTTCTATGGCTGGTAGCCAATGATGAACTTATTTACATAGTGACTTATGTATTTTGTACCTCATAATAGGATCATTTTATCTAATTTCACAAGATTTTAAATTAATGTTCTCTTCGGTAGTCAATCACACAAAGAGGACGGTATTAATAGCGGTATGAAAATACTAGGATGAACGTGTTTCTAGGTATCGGAGATTGATAGATACGTTGCAATTACTACTGGCCGGGTAGAAAACGAAAAATCACACAGAACAACACAACTTTGGTTACACAGTGAAAATCTCAATTTGAGATTAAAAACACTGCAGCGCTCTTACTCTTGAGAACCCAAAAGAAAATCAATCCACTAATGATGAAAGATACGTTTCTTTACAAACACAATTAGCACTGTTCTCGGCTACAATCACCAGACTAACTAATGAGGTGTTTGTTTTGAACCTTGACTGCCTTCTTCACTTGAACGATCTTCAATTATCGCTCTTCTTGCATCCACAACTTCTCTACTGATCTTGAGAGAATCAATGCATATGAGTGAATGAACAATGAGACACCTAGACACGGAACAAGTGTTTCATGAATTCCTATGAGACTCTTTCTAAGCAAGCAAGATGCACATAAATTCTTGCGACAAAGGCGCACACAAATGAACGTCTTCTTTCTGAATATATTAAGGAGAAAAACAAATCCTCAACAATCACAACTTAACCCTAATTGGACTCCTAATAAGGAAAGATCTTTTAACAAAAGATATCCAATTAAAATAACCAAACCCTAAAACAATTAGGACTTCAATAGCACGATTTTACAGCTGGAAAATATGTTATAAAATAATATCCAAGAACCAAAAGATACTTTCCAAAATCGAACTTCCTAAAATGTAGGACTGACTCAAACTGACTCGGAGATTGCAACATGTGTTGCAATCCCAGTGCATATGCTGACTCATAAGATGCATTTACCTTTGGGGTTTCTCCGAGACTAGTTTTGATGAGCTTATAGGCTTCTGCAGTGCTTTGTATGGGAATGCCAACACAACACGTACAAACCTTGTACCTACAATATCCCCCTTTGGCATTCCTATACAAAACTACCATATTCTAGGCAAACTCCCCCTCAACAAGTAATTGAGGATCCTCACTTGGGAAGAAGCCTTCAATTCCTGAAACACTTATCACACACACCTTGTAAAAAGCAAGTTAAAGATAACGCATAGGAATGTCAAGTCAATTTTTTAAGATCAATTTCAAGCAAGTTAAACATTCAAAGCACAAGTTGATCAAATTCAAATTCACAAATATCTCCCCCTTTTAGTCTAGGAATGACAAAGGCAACTGAAAAGAGTAGCAGAAGCTATGCAGAAGGAGGATCACCAGTAGATGTTGCTCAATAGAAACCACCCCAAGGAGAATCAATCAGAGGAAGGTAGTCCAAGTATCAATACACCCCCTAAGTGTGATCATGTTATGAAAGATGCAAGAATGAAAACCACACAATGAGCGGGTTTGTATCCTAGTATAATTGACAGAGGAAAAAACATAGCTTTTTAGACAAGAGTGTTAGCACCATTCCTCAAACATGAATGCAATAAGATAAGGTCACATGAGTGAAGAGATTTTGACAACAACAAAGTAAGCAAGAAGATGATCGAGTATTCTATACCTTTGTTGTGTAAGTGAACATAGCTCAAAGTGGGGTGTGTAAGAATCTCAGAATCAAAGAAAATAGAACACACATAAGAAGTGACAAAATAATCACAATAAACTCAAATCTCCCCTTATGACACCGTGTGGGCATAATACTTTTTCATTTTGCCTTTCACACATTATGAAATTTTCACAATATATATATATTTCACAAGAAAAGTAAGACTCATGTAGAAAGTTTTATGCCAGCAACTCCCAAGTCAGTTGACTTTAGGGTACTAGATGTAACAAGGACATCCCAAAAGACACATCAACTCGAGTCAATAGTTTCACAATCCACTGGGGTGACCAAACCATTCCCTTTTCTTCTCAAACCTCATATCGTTCACCACGACCAAGCCCAGTTTACTTCAGGAATAGCCTGGTCTTGCTCCAAATAATTGTACCTTTTTATCAGGGAGCAACTACTACAAACACTCACTTCATACGTGGGACTAAGATCAAATCAACCAAGAGTATGTGTGCATGTGAGAATACAAAGTGATGAAGAATATGTTGTTCATGCTCAAGATTACAGAGTGATGCAAGAACCAATTCAAAACATGTTATTCAACTCATCACAATCAGATTTAAGGAAGATATCAAAACACTTGTCAATCTAAGTTCAATTTGATCTGTCAGACATGTTGGGATACAAACCACACATGCAATCCTGATGTTCCAGAAAGCTGGAAACAAAATGCAGAAATAAAAAGAGCAATGCACCTACACTAATATGATATCATACACTATGAATTCATGCAAAATGGATCAAGCGAAGTGAGAGTATCAATACTTAGAGCACCTATGGAATTGATTATGAAGAGACATTTGCCCCCGTGGCAAAGATCAATACTGTTCGGATCTTGATTTCACTTGCAGCAACTAAAGATTGGCCTCTACATCAATTTGACGTGAAGAATGCTTTCCTTAATGGAAACTTGGAGGAAGAAGTGTATATGGACATGCCGCCAGGAGTCAAAAATATGCCTTGCGATACTAGCAAGGTTTGTAAGTTGAAGAAGTCTCTATATGGTTTGAAGCAGTCTCCTAGAGCATGGTTTGGAAGGTTCTCCAAGTCTATGAGGGTGTTCGAATATAGACAGAGCAACTCGGATCATACCTTGTTCATCAAGCGTAGTCAGGGTAAGATTACCGCACTGATAGTATATGTTGATGATATGATTGTCACAGGAGATGATCCAAAAGAGATGGAGGCTCTACAGGACTATCTGTCTAATGAATTTGAGATGAAGGACCTTGGGCAATTGAAGTACTTTCTTGGAATTGAAGTTGCAAGGTCTAAGAAGGAGATTTCTTTGTCCCAACGTAAGTATGTACTTGACTTGTTAACTGAGACTGGAATGCTTGATTGCAACCCCATTGAGACACCGATCGAGATGAACCACAACCTCGCCATCTATTCAGATCAGGTTCCAACTGATAAAGGAAGGTACCAACATGTAGGAAGACTTATTTATCTTTCTAATACTAGGCCTGATATTGTTTATGATGCGAGTGTGGTCAGTCAATTTATGCATTGTCCAAGTGAAGAGCATATGGATGCAGTGTATCGTATTTTAAGGTATCTTAAAATGGCACCTGGAAGGGGTTTGTTGTTTGAAAAAAAGGATGAATTGGAGGTTGTGGGGTATACAGATGCAGACTGGGATGGTGATAAGATAGAGAACAATTTTTGAAGCATTATACAATTGCTTACACTTTTCATTTGTTTCTTCATCAAGAGTATCATATTCCAAGTCAGAATCATAAAAAAAATCAATATTAAGAGAGGAAGTAAGAGAAAGATTTACCTCTTCATTCTCAGATTGAGAGCTTTCATCGCTGTCACAGTGGCTGGTTCTCACCCTCTCTTTCTTGGATAAAGCTGTGAATAAGGAATTCCGTGCCTTGAAATCACAACTTCTGTTCCGAACCTCCTTTTCTGTCCATTCCTTCCTAGGCTTAAGAACTCTTGCAGATGTCCCTTCTAATTTCTTTGAGTCTTTTGCCTTGGTTGGGTGTTCTCATCCAGTCTCAACTATATTCCACGTGTTTTCATCCTGAGAGTAGAGAAAAGTCTTCATCATTATCTTCCATTGTGAGTAATCTTCACCATCAAACAAAGGCGGACAATTTATGGAACTAGAGGCTCTATTACGTTCATGTTCCATCCTGTCCTCAAATCAACTAAAAAGCTTTAGAACTCGCTCTGATGCCAAATGAAAATACTAGGATGAACGTGTTTCTGGGTATCGGGGATTGATAGATACGTTGCAATCCTTATTGGGTAGAAAACGAAAAATCACACAGAACAATTAACACAAATTTGGTTACACAGTGAAAACCTCAATTTGAGATTAAAAACACTGCGGGGCTCTTATTCTTGAGAATCTAAAAAAAAATCAATCCACTAATGATGAAGGATACGTTTCTTTAGAAACACAATTAGCACTGTTCTCAGCTACAATCACTAGACTAACTAATGAGGTGTTTGTCTTGAACCTTGACCGCCTTCTTCACTTGAACGATCTTCAATTATCGCTCTTCTTGCATCCACAACTTCTCTACTGATCTCGAGAGAATCAATGCATATGAGTGAATGAACAATGAGACACTTAGACACGGAACAACTTTTTCATGAATTCCTATGAGACTCTTTCTAAGCAAGCAAGATGCACATAAATTCTTGCGACAAAGGCGCACACAAATGAACGTCTTCTTTCTGAATATATTAAGGAGAAAAACAAATCCTCAACAATCACAACTTAACCCTAATTGGTCTCCTAATAGGAAAGATCTTTTAATAAAAGATATCCAATTAAAATAACCAAACCCTAAAACGATTAGGACTTCAATAGCACAATTTTACAATTGAAAAATATGTTATAAAATAATTTCCAAGAACCAAAAGATACTTTCGATCCAAAATCGAACTTCCTAAAATGTAGGACTGACTCAAACTGACTTGGGGATTGCAATGTGTGTTGCAATCCCAGTGCATATGCTGACTCATGAGATGCATTTACCTTTGGGGTTTCTCCGAGACCAGTTTTGATGAACTTTATAGGCTTCTTCAGTGCTTTGTATGGGAATGCCAACACAACATGTACAAACCTTGTGCATACATTCACCTAATTCGATGTGCTGCTAGGGCGCTAGGCTACGTCTACACTATGAGTAAAAAGACTACAAGGATCAAAAGAAGGATCTCTAAAGAGTGGAGTAATCCATGTCTAATTGTGTGAGGATGTCCTTCTTAAGTTCTTATATAATGGTGGAGGATCCCTCACACAATAATTAAATACTTCCCGTTTTCTTTAAAATTCTAGATTGGAAATAGTCGTTCACTATCCCACTTCATGAAACTGAAACTTAATAGATTGGAAATAGTTGTAAAGTATCATTATGCTTCCCTCTTCTTAATATATCTCCCCCATAATTGGCTTTAATTGCTATTCTCTCATGCATTGGATATAAGGTTAATCTCTCATCTTTAGTCTCTATTCCCTTTTGCAGCAATGATATTTGTTAACGTTAGTGATCCGTGGGATCTCTAGTTAGCTTTAGAGAGAGAGAGAGAGAGAGTGACACAAGCGAAGTATAGTGGTTCACCTCCCGCCTTAGCGGGAGACTACGTCCACTTGAAAGCTTATACTAGTGTGTCGAGCCTTGCGGCCTAACAAGATTACAAGAGATGTAATGGGATGATGTTTAAGTGGGAGGAGGCATTCCTTTTATAGGTGAAGGAAGCCATCTCCTTTACATTTTCTTAGATGTGGGACAAGCAAACAACTATTCTAGTATAGAAATGCATATTATGGAGGCAACTTGGCAAGGCCGGAAAGGTGGCTTCCCGACGGCGGATTTGCGACTTCCGGATACCGTAGCGTAGCTTGAACATAGGGCTACAAGATGCAAGTAGCGGTTGGGCCTCACCATGGCTTGTGGGTGTCCCAAAGAGGGTGTTAATTATGCTTGGTGAGATAGCAAACTAGTCATGCTAGTAGGTATCTACAAGTCCCCGAAGTCCCCAAGTAAGAGGAGCTTCTTGGTTGGGGAGTTATACACATGATGTCACCAAGCATAAGTAACCGGGCGGTACGGAGCCCCTACAAGTCCCCGAACTCCGTAAGCAAGAAGGGACTCATTAACCTGCACAACAAAGGCAAAAAACAGGCATACGTAGAATGCTCGTTGCATTGGGCAACAAATGTGAGTTGCATTGATATGCGTTGGCATATATGAACGTATGGGGTGCGTGATACATGGTCGTGTGAGCATATGGATTGCATATGATAAATGTGTGACTCGCGCAAAGAGACGAACGAAGTCGAGTTTGACGGGGTTACACTCGTGAGATGTAAGTTGCATGAGTGCCGCGAAGGTACGCATTTGTAACTCATGAACGATGACCGCGCGTACGGTTTGTGTATGTTTGGTTTTCGGTCGTATTAATGGAACGCGAAAAGAATTTGATTTGTCGCGGTCGGTAAACGACAAATGGTAGAAAAATTCAATGTTCCATTAACGTGTGGTGTGTCGAGTAGACATGAGCGTAAAGCTCGAGGATTGCCGGGAAGGTATGAGCGGAAAGCTTGTGAGCGGGAAGCTCGGGGTTGCCGGGAAGGCATGAGCGGAAGCTCGTGGGTTGCCGGGAAGGCATGAGCGGAAGCTCGTGGGTTGCCGGGGAGGCATGAGCCGAAGCTCGGGGTGCCGGGAAGGCATGAGCGGAAGCTCGGGGTGCCGGGAAGGCATGAGCGGAAGCTCGGGGTGCCGGGCAGGCATGAGCGGGAAGCTCTTGAGCGGAAGCTCAAGGGTTGCCGGGAAGGCATGAGCTGAAGCTCGAGGTGCCGGGAAGGCATGAGTGGAAGCTCGGGGTGCCGAGAAGGCATGAGCGGAAGCTCGGGGTGCCGGGAAGGCATGAGCGAAAGCTCAAGGGTGCCGCGAAGGCATGAGCGGTAAGCTCGTGAGCGGAAGCTCGTGGTGCCGGGAAGGCGTGAGCGGTGAGCTCGAGGGTGCCGCGAAGGCGTGAGTGGTGAGCTCGTGAGCGGAAGCTCGTGGTGCCGTGAAGGCGTGAGCTGTGAGCTCGAGGGTGCCGCGAAGGCGTGAGCGGTGAGCGGAAGCTCGGGGTGCCGGGAAGGCATGGGCGGGAAGCTCGGCGGTGCCGCTGAGGCACGAGCGCGAAAAGATCGGCGGTGCCGCTGAGGCACGAGAGCGAAAAGTTCGGCGGTGCCGCTGAGGCACGAGAGCGAAAGCCTGGCGGTTGCGGCTGAGGTGAGAGCATGAAGGTCGGCGGTGCCGCTGAGGCACGAGCGCGAAAAAGTTCGGCGGTGCCGCTGAGGCACAAGCGCGAAAGGCTCGGCGGCGCATTAACGGGTAGCTCGAGGCGATGCCCTAAGGCATGAGCATGATCGTTGCTAATTATGCTGGGCTGTATGTACAAGTCCCCGAAGTCCCCAGTCAAGGAGGGTGTTCTTGCGGGTTGATACCAAAGCGTAGCTTTGTGCCGTATATCAAGCATAATTAGTGCGAGTGCGTCGTCCATCTAGAATTGGTCGGAGCGAACGCTTTTGCCCTTTCGGGTGGGCCCCTGCTAGGCCCTACGAGGAGTCCCCCACTCCTGGCTATAGACCTCCGGATGGTCGGAAAATTGTTTGATGAGGGGAGCTGCGCGGAGCAGAGGGTGTTGGGTAGCGAGCCCAATCTTTGGTACCCAAGCATCGGGGTTAACTGCCGGATCAATGGCTGCCGTGGGCTATGTTAACTAGTCCCTTTGCTATTTCTCAGAGGAGAAACTTGACTGCAATGCCGCGTAGCGGTCATTGTCATTATGAGGCGTTGCCTTACCGCTTGGCGGTTGGTCTGAATGAAAAATGATAAATACATAGGGCAAGTAATAATATTTTGTTCGAGTGCCCCATGTTTATTTAATTGAGTTGCAATTAAAAATAGAAGCATGGCATATGTATATAGCATGTACTTGTAATGTGGATGCTAATATCATTTTTGCATTTTTGTAGATATGCTAAAGGATCATTGAGATCGGTATGTGAAGCATGGCATATCTAGTACGTGAGATCTAGAAAGTGTTGCCAAATCTATGAAATGTTGTAGGCATGCTTAAAAGTTATGGAAGCATGTAAAGATATATCAAGTGTGATATTCTATAAGCATGCTTAGAAGTAGTAAAAGCATGGTATTGGCATGGCGGTAGCTCAAATTGAAAGAGCGTAAAAGATAAGATATAGTTACTTATCTTATGCCGCTTTGGAGCGAGTTGGATTTGGGAATGATGTAAATACCCAAATCATGTTGGAGTTGTTCCAAGCATGACGCTCCTTCGCTTTGGTGGATAAAGTGCTCCGATAATGTACGTCAACGCGTGGTTGCGGTTTGCATGGTTGATGGAAATAGTTGAATTTCCCTTTGTACAGCCCAGTGGCAGTCGGTGCTCAAATTTTTTTTCGAATGTGCTGCACCAATTAAGAGTTGATTGTTAACCCAGCCTTTGGGTGGGTCGACGACCGTTGGACTATGCTCGGAGATCGGGAGGGCGGTGGTTATTGCTTTGTATACCGCCAGCCTGGGTGTCCATAGTATATCTCTAGGTGGCTGAAAGCCTGAAATATTGAAGGGCCGCCCGGAAAATTGAAGCTCTGCAAGGGGTCGAAGCTCCGGGAGGATTAAAGCTTCGCTGGGTACTGAAGCTTTGCTGAGATTGAAACTTAGCTGAGATTTAAGTTCCGCTGGGGACCGAATTTCCGCTGGGGATTGAAGCTTCGCTGATGGCTGGGAGTGAAGCTTCGCCGCGTGCTGTCGCTGTCCGCTGGGCCTCGTTGGCGAAAGTTGCTGGGTTACCGCTGGGTGGCCGCTGCACATTCTGGAACTGCAGACATCGAGGTCGATGATGATGAGTGAACGAGAATGAGCCCGAGAAGCCATCGAGCCTAGCGGGAGAGTTGCCACTGACAGGGATTAGCGGAGGAAAGTGCCGCTGATGGTGCTTAGCGGAGGAAGCTCGGGTCAGCGGTGGTGAAGTTTTTGGCCAGCGGAGGATGACTCGGCGGAGAAGCTTGGTCGGAGGTTGCCAAGCGGAGATTGTCTTGGTGGGCGGAGGTTTTGCCGCTGGTGCTCAAGAGTCCGGCGGAGACTCAAGAGTCCGGCGGAGATCGAAGAGTCCGGCGGTGGCTGAAGAGTTCGGCGGATGCTCAAAGTGTGGCAGAGATTTGGAACTCAGCGGAGCGGAGCTCTTTCCTAGCTGAGGTTTTGCTCGACGGAGGCCTGGCTAGCGGAAGAGTTCAGCGGAGACCCTTCCGGCGATGAAGCTCAGCGGTGGTCGGTGGAGCGGAGAAGGATAGTTGGGCGGAGCTCAGAGCTCAGCGGAGATGGCAAACCTGGAGCTCGGCGGAGACTCGCTTGGCGGAGGCCTGCCGGCGGAGGTGAAGCTCAGCGGTGAACAGTCCAGCGGAGGCTTGGCTTGCGGTGAACAGTTAATTTTTAGAGAAAATCATTTAAAAGAACATCACAACAGAAATCAAACCAAATTCAGAAATCAAAATAGAACGTATACCTGTTCTATCTCTTCAAATTCCCTTCAGGGCTCTCAATTTACATGAGAAAAGACTCAAACTTTGTTCAGCAGGACACACAGCCCGTTTTAACTAACAACAAAAACCCCATTTCTTCAAACTCCCATCAATCCCCTCAATTTACATGAGAAAAGAATCAATCTTTACTCTTCACAAACTCGAAAGTAAACCCCAAAACATAGAAGCAAGCAATATCAGCAACAAAAGAACAATTTAAGAACATAAATTGTTGAATGCCAATTTCAGAACCAGCTAACCAAGCTTGATTTCAGCAACTAACCAAGCTTGTTTCAGGCTTTCTGCTTTGCTGCTTGAGGAAGAGAGCAACCAAGTTCAAGACTTCGAGGCTATTCGACTGAAAACCCAGAAAGTAGTCGAGATGTTCATGTGATACAGATCGATTGAAAAGTAAGAGCCGACTTACCACCGTTAGTTCGTCACCGTCGAGTGTAGAAAGGGCCATCGACGCCTCAACGATCGAGGAGACACGCTGAGACGGAGAGGGTCTTTGCCGCACAGAGAGAACCCGTGGGCTGGAGGCTGAAGACGACTGGATGAGCAGTGGGGAGGCAGAGTCACGCACAGAGAGAGAGAGAGAGAGAGAGAGAGAGAGAGTCATGGTGGCATATCATATGAACCAGTTACCCGCTAAATAGGTTAACTTGATTCGAATATCCACGACTATTCGATATATTGTGGATCTGACGGTCACAAATATTCATCAAACAAACAGTATGGGATACACCCCAGTACTGTAGAATTTTCCCAAAGGAGGATTTAATTAGGCTTTCTCTATTATTTGGGTATTTACAACTTACCATTCATGTATCGGAGTCTAGCTATCTGTATGTTAATACTTTAATGATGGATTTGTAGGTAACGTTTCTTGATTAATTTTGAAGAGAGGCTAAGGGGGATGAGAAAGAATTAAAATAAATTTTTGAAAGAATTATTTCTTTCATCAAAGGGATTGCAAGATGTGTCTTTGTGGTTGGAATTTGCAATTCGCTGTTTGTTAGTTCTCTGTTTTCTAATGCCAACTCTATTATGTTTTAGTGATGGGATGGGGTGTGGGGATCTCATGGTCTTTTGTGTTTGGAAATTTGATAGAAAATACCCATCTTGCTTCCACCTACAAAGAAGCAAGCAAATGAAAGGAAACAAAATACTTCATGTAGATGAGATTAATGTGTCCTAAATGTGTTCTAGATTGACTTGCTGCCCTGGCTGAATTGATTCCTCTATTGATTTGTTATGTCTTTCACACTGATTGATTGATTGATTCTATAGCCCTGTATGGATTCTTTAACTAAGTCCATCTCCACTTTCAAACAAGAAAAGATATACAGAAATTGATGTGGTATGGTAGCTTTGTCTATGACAGGAAAAAAAAATTGCCTACTGAAGCCTCTGCTGTGTTAATTTCTGCCTCATTTTAGTTCTTGTAGATGGATGAAATAAAATGGGAAAACTTGAATAAAGATTGTTTGGAGAATGTGTTTGGAAGAGTTGGAATGAAGTCACTGCTCTTGGATGTCCCTTTCGTATGTAGGTCATGGCACGCAGCAACCCTCGATCCCTCATGCTGGCAAAGTATCGATATTCCAGATATTGTAACTGATCGATATAGTTTTGACCCGCTTGAAATGGAATCTTGGAAATTTTACCCCTTTTTAAAAAGATTTGTACAGGAATATCGAATCGATGAGACTAATTTATCTGTCACAGCATTCATAAAGTTTGTCATTGATCGTAGTAAAGGACGTCCTACTTTTGTGCGGCTACCTCTTTGTTCAGAAATAGCTGTGGAATATGTTGTAGATATGTGAGTTTTTCGTTATCTAGTAGTCCAGTTTGTTTCGTAAATGAAGAGGGCTTTCAACTTTGTTTATAAGCCTCAACTATTTTCCTGCATAATGTTTTTCTGATCTTGAAATTGCAAATGTTCACATGCAGTTGAAGTCTTTCTAATTCATTTACTTTTTGTATATAGTGGCTTTATGTCACTCTGATCCGGAAATCAGCTGTGCTTAACTGACTTGTTTTCCATTTGCAGGTCTCCTGCCCTTAAGGAGTTGTCTTTGTCACATATATTAACTACAATTCAGCCATGTCTAATTCAAAAGTGGAAACATTTGTAGTCACTAACACTGGGGAGCAGAATTGGGAAGGAAATCGTTTCACAGAATATTCATCGTTTACATGTAAAAGCTTGCATTATTGAAGATGTGGCCTTGGCGATTGTCAACTTGCTTCCTAACATTAAGCACCTGAGCTTAAGATCTGCTTATATTTATCGAGAAGATCTTATCACTTTACTGCAGGGTTGCAAGGAGCTTGAGCTTTTGGATGCCAGGGATTGTGTAGGTTTTGATTAGGATAGGATGATGATGAATTATTAAAGCTTGGTTCTCGTATTACTAGTTTCAGCTGTGAGGGTTCTAGAATATCTGATTGGGATGATTATTGAAATTATAACAGATGAGATTCTAATTAAGACCAATGGATCTGTGTGTGTGTGTATCCATGTATAAATTTTGATGGTTTATCACTACTTTATCAAATTTATAGAGGCCAGATTGTTCTATTCCAAGGCTGTCATAGTCCCTTGCAAGAGTGTGACATTCAAATGTCATTTTTGTGTGGTTCTGTGTGGTATGCCAATTGAATAGAGCGTGGTATGCCAATTGAATAGAGCTTAAGGCCTATTACGCTTAAAAAGTAAAGCAAGGCCGCCAAACTACGAAGTAATGCATTTTTCCTTTATTATTATTATTATTATTATTTTATATATATATATATACTTTGTGGTTGAGGCTTTTCCACAAGTTGGAGAGATTTGAAAGCTAGTATGGTGTGGTGCTATTAGTGGCGGTTAACTGGTTGTTGTGTCTGTTCTTATACCTTCAAGGGAAAATTTCACAAATTGTCGCTCAATTATGACTCATTCGACACTTTGGTCACTGAAGTTTCAAATATATCACTTTGGTCACTCAGCTATTACATTGTCAAGCACTTAAGTCACCTTGTTAATTTTTTTTCATTAAAAAAATTATAAAAAATACTCTTTGGGTGACTTAAGTGATTGACATTGTAATAGTTGAATGACCAAAGTGA
The DNA here is from genome assembly GCF_002994745.2 of Rosa chinensis. Classification (NCBI taxonomy): domain Eukaryota; kingdom Viridiplantae; phylum Streptophyta; class Magnoliopsida; order Rosales; family Rosaceae; genus Rosa; species Rosa chinensis. Next base: position 39,132,315 of record NC_037091.1, on the reverse strand, counting down.
TATATTTGAAACTTCAGTGACCAAAGTGTCGAATGAGTCATAGTTGAGTGACCATTTGTGAATTCTTCCTATCTTCAAACCCAAAACACTTTTTTTTCTTTTGAGAAAAGTGGATGTCATAGGATCAGAAACCTTTTTTCAGTCATGACTAGTAACCAATACCCAACCCAACCCAACCCAACCCGTATCCACCATTATGACCCCTCCCAAAACATTGCCTTAAGAGCACAACATGGCCACTTTAGATTTAGAACCTCAAAATCCCATATAGGTGTGTGTGAGATTCATTTGCTTCTTCTTTACAACATAGAGGGAGCGAGCTAAGATGTAAACCCGAGTTATTGCCTCTCTCATAACAAGAGAACCTAAGATGTAAACCCGAGTTGCCTCTCTCATAACAAGAGAACACGTTGAGACTAATTTACATGTCTATGCTTCATCTAAAATAACTAGAAGCCAGTGAGTCATACCCTATTGGTTAGCTGGCCTCATTAATACTAGGGAGTTTATAGTTTCAGATCTCACAGCCACAAAGGTCTACATATAGTCATTGGTCTTAATTACAATATAAAACCAGTGTTGCTAGTTGCTACTGCACCATTGTTGGAGGCTTGTCGGTTATAGTTTTGTTTAGTGGTGCTTTGTTGCTTTGCCGTGACATGAATAAAATATCGTCCCATAAGGTCTTTTTTGTTTTGTTTTGAAACTTATTAAAGAAGTAAAAAAAAATTAATCTCTTTTAGGCTGTGTTTGTTTCATGGGACTGGACGGGATTGGACTAGCTTATGTAATAAAATTAGACTTATCCCACGTTTGGCACACATGAGGACTCAATTAAATGAGATAAGAGAGTCCCTGCATCAGCTCTTGACCTTCTTATAAAACTCACCAGACTGTAGAAGTAAGGGCTTCAACAACGCTCATTAGTATCTCCATCTCTTTCGCGCTTCAGCCTCATCTCTCCACTCTCGATAGCAACTACTCGTTCAGGTTCAATTTCTTTCCTCTCTCATGCTCTTTCTTTTGCTTTGATCATTATTGACTCTTCCCTTCGCCCCCGTCTACCTTCTTCTTCTCGTGTATCTACTGTGATTTGTAAAATTAAAGACTATGGATTGATTTTCTATTAACAATTGTTTATGGGTTGTAACAATTGGTGTCTGGGTAGCTTGATTTGCTAAGAATTGATCAATTTCAAGATTGGGTTTTTTTTCTTCTAACAACGTCTGTGTTTTTTCTTCTTCTTTGATTGGTTGAAGGGTGGCACCTTCACCAGCTTGATGTTAACAACACCTTTTTGAATGGAGACCTCACTGAAGACGTGTACATGAAGCTACCTCCTGGTTTTGGAGGTAAGAGGGAGAATCAGCATGTTTGCAAGCTCCATAAATAGTTGTATGGCCTCAAGCAAGCTTTAAGGCAGTGGTTTTTGAAACTCTCAAGTGCCTTACAAGCTAGTGGTTTCACTCAATCTTGGTTAGATTATTCTATGTTCATTCGAAAGTTTCAAGACAAGATCACAGTGCTACTTGTATATGTAGATGATGTAATTGTTGCAAGGAATACTCTACAAGACATAGAAGCTACAAAGCAGTTTACAACAGCACGTTTCAAGCTCAAGAACATGGGAGCATTGCATTATTTCCTTGGGATTGAAGTGACACGTTCACCGCAAGGTATAGTACTTTCACAGCGCAAGTATGCACTGGAGGTGCTTGAAGATGCCGAATTCTTGGGTGCCAAGCCATCCAAATACCCTATTGATCAGAACTTGGTCTTAACTAAAGATGATGGAGTTTTGTTACAAGATGTTTCTCAGTATCGAAGACTCATTGGTAGGCTCATTTACCTAACGATTACAAGGCCTGACTTGGTTTATGCAATACACATTTTGAGTAAATACATCTTGAAGCTGCTTATAGAGTTTTGAGGTATGTCAAGCACACACCAGGTCAGGAAATTTTACTACCTTCTCATGGACGCATAGAACTTACAGCATATTGTGATGCCGATTGGGTAAGGTGTAGAGACACTAGATGCTCTACAGCTGGATACTGCTTGTTTCTAGGGAAGGCACCGATTTCTTGGAAGAGTAAGAAGCAAGGAACAGTCTCTAGATCAAGTGCAGAGGCAGAGTATAGGTCGATGGCTACTACTTGTTGTGAGATCACCTGGGTATTGGCATTAATGTTGCGTGATTTACATGTTGATCACAAAGAAGCAGTTAAGCTCTTTTGTGACAATAAGGTGGCAATCCACATTGCTTCAAACCCTGTTTTTCATGAGAGGACAAAACACATTGACATTGATTGTCATGTTGTGCGTGAGAAAGTTCAAAGAGGGCTTGTGAAGATCATTCATGTTCGGATTAATGAGCAGACAACAGATTTGTTCACAAAACCTCTTGGTTTGAAGCAGCTTACAGCTCTATTAGGCAAGTTGGGTGTTCTTAACATACACACCAACCTGAGGGGGAGTATTAAGGAAATGAATCAGAGATGATACTCTAGGATATGATTGAATAGCTGTAAAGATATGTATAGTTAGTTTATGATACTTTACTATAGTTATCCTTACTTTCACATAGGAGAGATTAGCATAGAGTTATATATAAACTTGTAACCCACTCTGATTCAATTACAATATTGGAAACATATTTATCTCCAAATTCTTTATTTTCATTGATTTTGGATGTTACTGTGAAATCTTAGATATGGATCGAAGACAAATTATGTTGTTCTTATTGGTGGAGTTGTGGCACCTAGAGACAATGTGTGCTTGTACTATGCTTGTGCTACTGATGTTTAATTTGAGACTAAGACGTGCTGAAAGACATGCTCTAAATAATCGTTCATTCGTTAGACGTGAGACTCGCTTGAGTTATCTAGATAGTATTATAGGCAATAGTGACACCGATGTGTACACGAATTAAGAATGGATAGAAGGACTTTTGGCCTTTTGTGTGAACTGCTTCTCACAGATGGAAAGATAAAGAGTGATGGTTTGGTGTATGTGGAAGAGCAAGTATGTATGTTTTTACATATACTTTCACATCATGTGAAGAATCGTACTATTAGAGGTAGATTTTTTTCGATCCGAAGAGACTATTAGTAGGTATTTCCATTCTATACTACAGGTGTTTTACGATTGCAAGGTAGTTTGTTGAGGGTACCTGATCCGATACTTACTGACTGCACAGATCACAGATGGAAATGCTTTAAGGTTAGTTTATTGTAGGGACTGCAGTTACGCCTTTTCTGATTGTTAAAAGTTCATCTCTATATGTGCAATCTATAAACTTCATGAATATATATTTATTTTTTTTAATAGAATTGCTTGGGGGCACTAGATGGAATTTACATTAGAGTGCTTGTACCTGCAATTGACAAGCCAAGATATCGCACAAGAAAGGGTGAAGTTGCTACAAATGTGTTAGCTTCTTGTTCTCGTGATATGCAGTTCATATTTGTCTTACCGGATTGGGAGGGGTCGACATCGGACTCTAGAGTTCTTCACGATGCAGTGACTAGGCTGAATGGATTAAGAATTCCCACTGGTAAGGCTATTGGATTAGTTGTGTAGATTAAATTAATGCAGTCTATGTGCCTTTCACACACTAATAGGAATTTTTTATTTTGGCTATTAGGTTATTATTACCTTGTAGATGGTGGTTACACAAATGGTGAGGGATTTCTTGCACCATATAGAGGAACAAGGTATCATTTGTCGGAATGGGATGAAAGAAATATGCCTAGGGATCATGTGGAATATTTTAACATGAAGCATTCGAAGGCAAGAAATGTCATAGAACGGTGTTTTGGAATGCTAAAAGGAAGGGAAGACTAAGGAGTCCATCATGTTATCCAATAAAGACACAATGCTGCATAATTACGGTTTGTTGTCTTTTACATAATTTTATTAGGAGTGATATGTCCATTGATCCGATGGAGTATGCAGTAAATGAATTAGATGAACAAAATGGGGAAGAAGCTGATGTAGTTGGCACGGTTGAAGCGTCTAATCAATGGACTACTTGGAGGAATGAATTAGTTTTACAAATGCATAATGAATGGACAGGAATTGAAGAAGGGCTGTAAGGGCTGCCGGAGATACAGGGGTTTCAGGTGCAACTGCAAGGGCTGCAAGTGATGCAAGAGCTTCAAGAGAATAAATCATGTAGTTTCTTCTTTATAGGCCTTTTAGTACTAAGGATCATTAGTTATGTAGCTTTTGATTTGTTGTGAACACTAGATGAGACACTAGCTAACTGATTCTCTACATCAGTTACTTGCATTGTTAGGAGCTATTGCTTAGCAGAGTTATAAGTATGAATACATTAACGCATTTTAATGCTTAGGAGTGTGATGACCTAGTCTTAATTAAATTTAATATGAAATTATTTTCCTTATTCTCATTCGTTTTTGTGTTTTACTTGTGTTGTTAAAATTGGTTTATTATTTTTAGTTTGGGTTATTAGTTTTGTTAATAACCCACAAAGAAAAACACAAGCAAAGAGAAAAAGAGGGAAAGTTGTGGGACTGTGTTTGGTGGTACCTTTTCAACTTGCTTTGTTATGCTCTTCTTGCAGGCTTGGATTCAGTGCTCTTCTTGCAGGTTTTTCTCTTCCCTCTGCCTTTAGGAATTGAAATTTGGTTTAATAAAATGTAGTTTGTTGGCACTGAGGATATAATTTACTGATCAGTTTGTTGGCATTTAGGATATAATTTACTGTTTTACCAACTAAGAATTGGCTGAGTCTGGAATTCTTTTTTATTATAATAAGAAACAAAAAGAATGGTAACAAAAAAAAAAGACTGTGTGGTTCTGATGTTGACTAAAATTGTTGGTAGTGTATTTTTCATGTTTACTTCCCTTATTGTTTTTTCAATTCACACACTAATTGTTTTTTCTGGTAATACGATCTATAATTGGGGGTTTCAGATTCTTTGTTCAATAATAAGTTTCATTATTCATTTGGTGAATATAGTTGTGGATTGAGTTAGAATCTCATTTTTCTAAGACTTGCTGCTAGTTCATAATCCTGTTAATTTTACTCATGTTTCATTTAAAATGTTTTGGAGTTTAATGTTTTCTCCTTTTTTGATTTGTTATATTCTTTAGGAGTTACAAGTATCCTCGAATGCATTTGATGTCATGTGTATCACTTGTCTCCAATAGTTTTGTTGTATGTATAAGTTCTTGTTTCATATTGGAAGAATTTGTAGCTTGATGATGTTATTGTTATCTTCTGTAAAGAGAGAAACAATTTGCATGTTCAATTGTTTGGGAATCTACTATGCTGCATAATGGGGAATGATTGCATTTCTATATTGTGGATTGTTCGAATGGAGGAGTGGTTGCACTCCTTTTTGCACTTTCAGTTACAAAGCAATGGGATATATGGTTTTGCAGGGATGCAAGAATCGATATTAGCTCTAGTTTTGGTTAGATTGGAAGGGTTTGAACGCTTAGTTAACATTAGTTTTTCGATTTTTATGACAGAAATTAAGAACCATGATTCAGGTATTGGTGTATTCTGGGTTTGAACTTTAGGTGATTGTAAACATTTGGAGCATGATAAAGTTCATACTTCACATGCCTCAAACAGCTTTGGATTGAGGCTGAAGTGGTTTAGTGCTTAAACTTAGTTCTACCACTTACGTTTGTTGATCATATTTATGTTGCTCTTAACCATGAGATGGTGATTTTTTTTTTTAGAAAATTAAAAGTGGTGATGAAAATACAGAGCAAGGGAAGTCAAGGCGTGTATGGACCAGCTTTGAAGAAGAATCTTTGTTGAATGTTCTTGACGGAATTATTGCTGGAGGACAACGCTGCGACACTGGAAGTTTCAAATCTGGTACTTTAATCAAAATAGAGAATGCTTTAAATCTTTTATGTCCCAATTCCAATCTGAAGGCAAGTCCACATATTGAGTCAAAGTTGAAGAAACTTAAGAAAGATTATAGCATAATCTATGACATGATGAACAAGAGTGGATTTGCATGGAATGATATCAAAAAGTGCATTGAAGTTGATAGTAATGAAGTATGGGATATTTGCAGGTAATGAGGAACTTTCTTTGAGTTTGATTTTTAAGCTAACTGATTTCATTGTTGCACTTTGATCGGTTCATTTTCTGTTTCTGTCATAGCACAACAAAAAGGCAAATGGATGGAGAAACAAGAAATATCCATTATTTAATAGACTAGCTACCATCTTTGGGAGTGACCGTGCTACTAGAAATGGAGCTGAAGTCCCTGCTGATATGATGGAGGAGCAGAGCAACAATGAAGATGATATAGGTCTTAAGAATGATACAAGCCCCATGTTAATGAGCAAAGATAGCACGGGACAATCTCAGGTTAGTAAAAAAAAAGAGGAAAAGAAATGATGAAGATAAAATTATGCTTGCATTGGATAAGTTGTTTGAAGAATCTGGAAAAAGAATGCAAGCAGTGACTGATGCCATAGTGAAAGGTAATCAAGATCGATCTGATATTGCTAAGGAACTTAAGAAAATGGAACTTTCTGTTCTAGACCAAATTGAGGCATTGAAAATCATTTTGGATAAGCCCCAAAATATCTCTGCATGTGTTCATGTCCTTAGATGATGAAGTGAGAAAAGTGTATGTCAAGAACTTGCTTGTGGGCACTGCTAGAGGATCTACCTACTAGCTGACTGAAGATATGTTCTTTTTTTTATATATATTTTTTTAGAAAATTGCAATAGTTGCTGCCTTAACACATGTTGGACAAGTTCCTTCTTTTGCTAGATTAACATTCATTTTTGTAATTGCTAGATGAAACTTTATTAGCATGTGGAATGTTAAATCAGTGTATCTCTCACTCTGTTGTATTAATAGGTGAACTTATCGATGTGTAAAAACTAACTACAAGTATGCAGATTGTGGTTGCTCTTCTCAATCTATGATTAGTTTTCTGTATGTGAACTTCGCCAAAAAACAAGCTAGAATATTTTTAGACACTTTTTGTGATCGCCATTTTGTGATTGTCTTCAGCTTTTACCTTCCAATTTTCTTTTCTTTTCTTGTCACAAACTCAGAAAATCGTTCACGTTTATGCAAATTACCAACTTTTAGTCCAATACACTAACAAACATATGATATGACTATTTTGACTATTCTACTCTTGCAGTACCAAACATGGGTTATATATTAACATAGCATATCCCAGGCAAGAAGAGTCCTAGACTATTATAGGAAATAAGGTGGAGGATAATAGTCTCACATAACAAACATAACCTTAGACTCTTGGAATGGCCAAACAAGAGATTCCTTCATCCCCCATTTGGCAATGAGAGTTTCTATTGGGACCTCCAAATCTGCTCACTTGACCTCACTCTATTATGAATTATTAAATGACATATATAACCTACTATAAAATGACAATTACGGACAATAATTATACCAAAAAATATTATATTTATTTTATGTAGACTTTCTAATTCAATAATATTAGATTGTATTTCTTATTATTTTCCTTATCTATTTTCATTTTCCAATTTCACTACATACTCATTAAAACATTCATATATATTTAATATGAATTAAAAATATGATTAAGATCATGTTACATAAAAATGTATGATATATGTTGAACGCATATTGGTGAGGGAAAACAAAATAAATTCTCTTATGATTTATGATCTAAATCTAAGTCAATCCATTATATTTGTTAAAAAAAAAAAAAAAATTAGCAGTTAAAAAAAAAATATTTAAATACAGAAAATATTTAATCATGTGGTACAAAAAATACAGAAAAAAATAAACATTAAAAAACAAATGATTTTTTTTTTTTGAGAATAAAAACAAATGATTTTTTTTTTTTGCACAGCTAAAATAGAAAAAAAAATAGAATAGTTCATGACATTTTCTTATTGATTAGACATTAATTTTTGAAACTCAAGTTTGATTAAGAAATGTATATTTCCCCTAAAAAAAAAAAGTGTATATTTAGTTAAGATTTATAGAGTGATTAAATCATTGAAATGACTAAATTTTTTATTTTAAAGATAATAATTTGTTTGCAAATTATATGAGTGAGGTTATTTGAGGAAGTTTAGTGAGGTTTAGTGAGTAAATTTAGTATTTGAAAATTTAATAAGAGGTGTAAAAAGCATAGAGGTCAAGTGAGTAAATTTGGAGGTTCCAATAGAAAAACTCTTTGGCAATTCCAAAACCTAACTCGAGATGTAATACATTGAGCAACTCTCTGAACTCTTAACTCTGAACTCTTAACTCTTAAGTGAGGCTGTGTTCGACGGTCACTAATAGTTATGAGACACGCCAAAACTCAGAGTATAAATGTCCTTGTGTGTGGTTCACATAAGGTGACACCTCAACAGCTTCTTAGCGGACGCTATTATTTCTCTTGTAATTTTTTTTCTTCATTTATTCGTATTTTTTTTTTGGTTTTCTTGGCTTAATCACGTGTTAATGTCACAGAGCGGCTCATACGAAAACCCGCAGGCACCAAAACGGGGCGTTTCATTATTGATCTGGCAAGAGGTCAAACTACTCCCCAAGTCCAGCTCAATCATTTCTCTTCCATCTCTGTCAGCCTCTCAGGGCCCTTTCTTCACCGGAAGACGAACCAGAAGCTTCTGCTCGTCAGCTCTGAGAAAAACCAACCAGAAACCCTAGAAAAAACCAATCCAATCCAATCCATCCAGTCCAAAATTGCATGTATAACCAAATGGTAAAGAAGCGAGTCCCGGAATGGCTCAACAGCTCGCTCTGGTCTTCTCCTCCCTCTGCTCCTCCCATCGACGACGATCGAACTCAACGCTACACCTCCAAGCCTTCCACCGCCACAACCACTAGCTCCGACTCCGTCGTCGAGCCTCCGCTTCCCGTGCCGCCTCCCTCCTCCGTCAGAGCAGAGCCTCCTCCCGAGCCTCAACCCGCCGATTCAATCTCCGATCACGAAGACAAGGCCGCCGCCTCCCCTTCCCCCGAGGAATTCTCTCGCCAGTCTCAGCTCCTGGCCGAGGTTAGGGTTTAATTTCCCTCTTCCTCTGTAATCTACACTATGTACATGTGTGTTTGTAGGGTATGTGTGTAATTGGGGGTTTGATTGTGTTTGTAGCTATCAAAGAAGACTATAAATGTGCGTGAGTTGCGGAAAATTGCGTCGCAGGGTATTCCAGATGGTGCTGGTGTGCGTTCCACGGTCTGGAAGGTGATTATAGTCTGTTTTTGGCTTTGATTTCTCTTTTGTGTTTAGTTTCTAAGAAGAATTGCTGGAAAAGGCTGGTGAAATGAGTACCTTTTTAAGCTTATTATGCTTGTAATCATGATTGAGGAACCTAAAGTTACTAAGTAAATCGATGAGCATGACAAGGTGAAAAGGGGCTTGGTTTAATTTAGAGGTCGATGGTTGTTGCTTGCAGCTATTACTTGGATATTTACCACCGGATCGGGCGCTTTGGCCATTGGAGTTGGCTAAAAAGAGGTCACAGTATAAGCATTTTAAAGACGAGCTCTTGATGAATCCTGTAAGTCATGTTATTATCACCATGTCTGTATATTTATGTTTTGCATTTTGAATATCATTATCCATGAAGATGATTAAAAGTAGATATATTGATATAAATGAAAAATGTGCTAGTATGCTCATACAGCTAAGATTGGTTAGCAGAGTTGAGTAGGAAGGAATAGGTGTTCTGAATTTTATCCTGAAAACCACAAAATGTTTCTGCAGATGTTTCTATCTTTCATCTGATTTGGTAATACAGTTATCTATAATTGTCCTTGTGGTGTTTCATATTGCATGTTTTGTGATATTTAAGTTAAGCTTTTTGGGATTTCAAAGTGAAAATAGAAATGTTGACATATGAATATTACTTTTTTCTATTTTTTATTTTTAAATTCTGCAAAATATGGGTTTCTGAATGTTCCTTTGGCTAGTCAGTCAGAAATCACACGGAAGTTAGAGGATAACGGCACAAGTTGTGATAGTGAAGAATCAAAAAGCAAGGGCTTGTTATCAAGATCACATATAGCTCATGGGGAGCATCCATTGAGTCTTGGAAAGTCCAGCATTTGGAATCAGTTCTTCCAGGTACCAAGTGAACTTACTCGACAATTATTTTAATGTCATTATTAATGCTTGGTAAACTCTTTCCTTAAGTGGGACCAAGCGTTTGTTGCAACAGTAATTGGTTACACTATGAATCTCTCTCTGAACTGCTTTGCTTTGTTAGCCCTTTCTTTGACACTCAAGTTGATCGGTAATCAAATTTCTCATTGCATTTGTTCATCTTTGATCACTAGATTTAGGGAAGTAATGATCGTAGGATTATCTTGTGCTTTCATGAAGCTAATATTTTTTATTTTATCTTTTCATGAGAACCTAATCTTACAGGTCATACAACATCAGTAACGCTGTCTTTCTGCTACAACTGTGTATGAGTTGCTAATTACATGAAAGATTATCTGAACTTTCATAACACAATTAAGTTCAGTACACAACAATTATACATATCCTCTCCTGATATTGGACAATCAACTCTTTCATTAACAATTTTTCCCAGTTACACGATCATACTTATAGAAAACAATGTGAAGCACAATTTTCCAATAGGCAGTTCTGCAGCTCTCTAAAACCACCGATAAACATCATTTACGACAAATCATGATCTAACTTCTCATAAAAGAAAACGTTACAACCAACTGAACCAAGAGAACTGAAATTGTGTAGAATGATGAAGACCATTTTGTAAATTACATGGCAACTATATGTAATGCTTACTTTGTGGTGCTTTTGCATGGCTATGGAATGGTGGTAGCAGTTTGTGGTGCAAAATTCTTTTTCTGAAGTATTGACTCCAACCTTGGATCATGTAGGACACAGAGATTATAGAACAGATTGACCGAGATGTAAAGCGCACTCATCCAGATATGCACTTTTTCTCAGGGGACTCTCAATTTGCTAAATCTAATCAGGTTTGCACTTGATGCTTTGTTCGATGTATGGTAGACAAGCCAGAAGAGTTGTATACTAGCCATTTTAATTCCTATAAAAAAGAAAAGAAGGCTACATGCTATTTTACTGAATTAAAATTAAATTTCAGGATGCTTTGAAGAACATCCTGGTTGTATTTGCAAAGCTAAATCCCGGTATAAGATATGTTCAAGGGATGAATGAACTTTTGGCGCCACTGTACTATGTCTTCAAAAATGATCCTGATGAGGAATATGCGGTAAGGTTGCCATACATTCCTTTTATTTTTGTACTAAAACAAAATTTCACCCACAACCTAGTCCCTATCTATAGACTTGATATTTGTCTTTGCACTGTAGCATATTCTTACATTTGTTTGTCTGAATATGAGGTTCTAAGCTTAGGTAGTTGGTAGTAGTAGGGAATTCATATCGACATTTTGGTCAACATCTCCCTAGTGGCCTCTTGGTACTTTATCATTGTGCTTGAACATCATGTCTTTTTGGTGAATATCGTCCTAGGATCATGCCTCTTGTCTCTATAGGCTTGATCATGAGAAAGGCTAATGATATTTTGCATAGAAAAGGGAATATGTCAACTCAAAGTCACACATGGCTTTATCTAAGTCACCTGAAAGATATAATTGAGAGCAATTTGTCATAAAAACTATTCTGGGTTGCCTTTAGTTTCTCTATAACTGTAGAAAGTGTCAGGATTGATTTAAATGTTGCCACATTATCATGTAGATCAGTTAAATGTTATTGTTATTTTTTTTATAGCATTTTCCATCGTCATGTTTTCCAGTTATTGTTTTTGGTTAGTTTTGCTCATTGTTTCCTAATGTCAAGTTATGTAGGCCGCAGCTGAAGCAGACACATTCTTTTGTTTTGTTGAATTATTGAGTGGCTTCCGCGATCATTTCTGTCAGCAACTTGATAATAGTGTTGTGGGAATACGTTCCACAATAACAAGATTGTCACAACTTTTAAAGGAACATGATGAAGAGCTATGGCGTCATCTTGAGATCACAACCAAAGTAAACATCTTTCTATTTTCCAGTCTATCTGCCTGTCTTTTTTTTTTTTTTTTTTTCCCTTTCAGCAAATGGATCCTATTTAAAGTCATCACCCTCTGCGTAGTGGAAGCATAATGTGGTTGCATAACCCACAGATCTCAAGATCGAAACCTGCTGTGATACCTTGGAGAATTATGCAATTGCCACATGCATTCTTCTCTCTAGGGGGCAGTATTAAAAGGCCAAAAGCTACAGTCCCAATGTGGTGTAGAAATGTCAAATAAATTCCCTTGTGGTTTGCAACATTAGCCAATTTACAAGGGTACAATTCCCTACAGCTTTCATCAAAAGAGGGATATATAAAAATTTGTTAAGGACCAGGACTAACCTAGCAAACCATGGAGGTTTAAACCACAGGGTAATTATTATGTACCCCCCAAAATTACAGGGACCATAAGTGACTTTTGGCCTATTAACCTCTTTCTGACAAAAGTTGGAGAGAATCATGGTTTGGACTGAGACTGCTGCAAGGATAGAGTATTATTATGTTACAAGCCAGTCTAAAACGAGTATAAAATTAGAATAGAGTGAAGGAACTTACACACAATAGGAAATAGAAAGTAGGTAGGCTATCTGACATACTTCATCCTTTTGAGTTCTGACCTATTTGGTCTGTTAACGTAAATCAAGTAGTTCTCCAGTATGATTGCATGTTTAGGCTTATGTAGCTCATGACCAGATCATTGTAAGACTTTGGCTTCCCAATAAATTTTCAACTGTGATTTTACAGTTTTAACTTTCTCATGAAGAAAAGTTGAGGAAATTGATCCTGAGGTCTATTATCTTTGGAACTGGCTGATTATTTTTTCTGTTTTTCTTTTATTTTTTAATTTTTTATTCTGTTATTTGTGGTTCTTCATCAATTTAAATTTGGTAATGTGCGTTTCTCTTCGTCGTAACTGTCAAATCCAGGTTCTGTACAAATTGTTGATTTATTTCTTTCTTATAAATTAAGTAAACTTTTTATTTATTATTTCTTTTTTTCTTGATGAGAAGGAATTTGTGGTGATCAGTTGTGTGGGTACTGAGTACAAGTATGGTACATTCCCAACACTATCCATATGGGGTCGCACTGGTATCTGTGCAAATGCCAGGGTGGAATATCTGACATGCTGGGTCTAGGCCCTGCATTTTCTGTCATGGACACAATTAAGATCCAACATAATGCACATGTGTGCCTGATTTAATGGCAACATAGTCCCCTGTATATATTTAGATGTTAGCTTAGCATTTATGATTTACCAATTGGTGTTAGAAAGGATCTTCTTTTACATTCTAGAGTATAGTAGATAGGTCACTGAATATTTGGTATAAATGCCTGACTGGGTTCTGATTTAAAATGATAGGTCAACCCCCAGTTTTACGCATTTAGGTGGATCACTCTCCTCTTGACCCAGGAGTTCAATTTTGCGGACAGCCTCCACATTTGGGACACACTTTTAAGTGACTCTGAAGGTCCTCAGGTAGTATATTAGTCTTCTGACTTTTATGTCCTTTTGCTTTTATTCCCTATATAGTTTTTATTTATTTATATATTGTTATTATTTTTTAACTTTTTAGAAAGGAAACACCAAATGTTAACAAGAGATCCAACTACAACTCACTCTTCCCATCTAAGCAAAGCAGATTTAGATTACTAATGACAGATGGAGACACCGAAGGTGATAGAACATGTTCAGTTCCTTGCCCTGTCTCCTTCACGGGAGACTGCAAATGATGGAAATCCTAATCAACTTAAAAGGGACAAATTGGAGAAAAGCTAGAGAATGAAATATTAGGGGGGGAAAACAAGAAAAAAAGAATACAATAATAAAAGCAGACAACCTAAAAGCTAGAGCTAACTCCTAAATTGGCTCTAGTTCTTCTAGCATTGCTGTTCATGGTCAGGCATTGAGGAAAAGATTCTTGGCAAGTGAAATGAGGTCAGAAGTCATCCTGATTCCACTTGACAACGATGTTTCCATGGAACCTTGATAATATTGAAGTTCAGTTAAGCTATCAGACCTAATTAGGTAAAAGATGATTGTCTATGGTAACAAAAAGAAAATTTAGTTGCCTAGGGTTGTAAGAAGAAAATCTGTTGCCTAAAGTTGTAGACCAAATAATGGGCCAGTGACATTGCTGCAATGCACGCATTCAGGGTTGCTTTTGGCTTTGTAATATTTTTTTTTAATTTACTGATTTTCTTTTGACTAATGATTTCAGGAAACCCTTCTCCGAGTATGTTGTGCAATGCTGATTCTCGTTCGGAGGCGCTTACTAGCAGGCGATTTTACCTCTAATCTCAAACTACTGCAGCACTATCCTCCCACAAACATTAGCCATCTGCTCTATGTTGCCAACAAGTTGCGTGTACAATTGTCAGGCTAATCAAAATTACCCTCCTTCCTTTTTCGTTTTCAAATTTTCCCCACCATTTTGTGGTTCAAAATTTTCATGTCTGTAAATTACTGGATGTACATGTTCTTAGAAGAAAAACTGATGCTGGAAATTAATTCTCAGTGGAGTGGCTCAACTTTCTTTGTTTAATTTACCCACTGATTCTAGAATGATATTGTATCGGACAGTCATACATGTTCACTAGTTAGTTTATTGTATTGGTTGCAATCGTTCTCAATTGAAATACCTAGTTTTTGGTTCAATGCCAGTTCACATATCATGATGTTATTGAAAAATAAAGTTTGCATATCCTTATTTATACCTTTCTTTTTGGCTAGCCATTGCTCCGTGGACTATAATTTCAAATTAATTGGATCTTTAACGTTTGTAAATATAAAAAGAATCTGGAACATGACCGGCTACACTGAGTGAATGAGATATGCAATGTGATGAGAAAAATTTCTTCTTACCCAAAGGTGCCATTTTATGGTTTAGACTTTTGACAGATACTGAATCCTGTAATCCTGTCACATGTCGATGCTCTTTCAGAGCCCAAATTGCACGGAGCATTGGCAGCTGGTGATGAGCATCTGAGATTCTGTAATGTTTTTGGGGTCCCTGAGGTGGTCTAACCAGCCTCTAAAGCTATATCTGAGCCTTATGCTCATTGGAATCGTATTCACTAATCAAAAACATGACAAACAAGAATAACCTGAAACAGTATACTTTATAGTGAGGATGCTACCAAATCATATTTTCCTTAAACAGGGTTATTTTTGTCCCATAGGGTTTTTGTTACCTGGCAAGGTTTTTAGTGAGGCAACGATCAAAGCGTCATCACAAAGTTTGAGCGGCACAAGGGAGAGTGTTGAAGGAAGTCGACATCATGTGTGCCTCTTCAAACTAGGGTTTAGTCCTAGAATTGTAATAGGAGAAGGTTCTAGATTTCCTAGTTATGTTCAGATTCTATTACCTTTCATGTACTCTGTAAATCTCTATATAAAGGGCTCCCCCTGATGTCAATATCTCCCCCTGATTGCTACAATCATGGGAGTTCGTATAATTTTCTCAATCCGAGGCTCTTCACATGTTTCTCGAAGGTGGATTTAGGTAACGACTTAGTGAATAAGTCCGCTACATTATCCTCTTATCGGATTTGATTCACTTCAATATGTAGAAGTACTTGTTGTTGCTGATTGTAAAAGAACTTAGGCGATATATGCTTGGTGTTGTTGCCCTTGATGAAACCTAATTTCATTTGCTCAATACAAGCTGCATTATCTTCATAAATGCATGTAGGTTCATCTGTGGTAGACTTCAAACCACAAGTTCCTCGAATATGTCTAATTACAGACCTTAGCCATATGCATTCTCGCACGGCTTCATGTAAAGCAATAATCTCTGCATGATTTGAGGAAGTAGCAACAAGGGTCTGCTTTGTAGACCTCCAAGATATCGCAGTGCTTCCCATGGTAAAGACATAACCCATTTGGGAGCGACCTTTGTGAGGGTCAGAGAGATACCCTACATCAGCAAAATCCATCAAAACATCATCATCGTTTTGATTAAGGGAGGAGGATGACGCAGGCCACCGTTGGTGGCTGCGGCTTTGCCGGTCACGGCGTCTTAGACGGCGCTACTTGGGCTAATGAGATCCGTTCTCATTCTTCCGTCATTATTTTCTCTCTACAGGGATAGAACAAGCCCATATCTATCGTACATTTTAAGTAACGAAAGATTGTCTTTATACCAGTCCAATGGTGTTGCGTTAGCGCAGGGCTACATCTAGCCAACAAGTTCATAACAAATGAGGTGTCCGGTCTTGTATTGTGTTAAGTACAATAATGCGCCTATTACACTTAGGTAAGACACTTTTGCCAATTAACACGTCTTCGTCATCATCCCTGGGCGAAACGTATCCCTCTTAGGGTTAAGACTACGGACAACCATGGGAGTGCATCTTTGACTTTATCAAAATGTAAAGCATTTATTGATACGGTATACAAGTTCTAAATCTAGACAAAACCGTGTTCTCCCAAGGTCCTTCATCTCAAACTCGGATTTCAAGTGTTCAGCGGTTTCCCTTAACTCTCAAGGGTTGCAATTATGTTTATCAACATAAATCATAACAATTGCAAATCCAGAACTTGTCATGAAAACGCAGGGGCATGGTTCATCATATCCCTTCCCAATCAAGTCATCATTTTAGTGAGCGTTTCACCCTCATTGCAAACACGCTCCGTGGTCAAAAGCCACTTGATTTGGGTAAATGAAGCACACAAGACCCTTCATTATATTCCGTATCTAGATCCCTATAGAGATACGTAGTGACCACATTCGTAAGCTGCATGTTCAGTTATTTGGAAACTACCAAACTGACAAGGTAGTGGAGTGCAATGACATCCATTACGAGAGAATATGTCTTCTCGTAGTCGATTCCAGGGAGTTTTGTGAGAAGTCTTGCGCCATAAGGCGAGATTATCATCTCTTTTTCTCATCACTCTATCTAACAAAGACCTATTAATGTTAACAAGTTTTATGTTAGGAGGTGTTGGCATCTCAGGCCTTAAATCCTTCCTCTTCGTGAGTGAATCCAATTCAACCTGGATCGCATCTTTCCATTTAGGCCAATTTTCTCTACGTTGGCATTCTTCAACGGAGTAAGGTTCGATGTCATTGGTCTCAATAATTCCACGTCCTCATGTACACTAGTGTAGTTCATAGAGATCTCTATATTCTCAGGAATTGGTTCTAACATTGAGGCGTCCCCCAACGATGTCTCTTTGGCATAACCACAATCCAGAATATTCTCATGAGACGGATTTTGAGTATCAATGATCAATGGATCAAGTTGTGCCAAACTCACTCTCTTCCTAGGGCGAGAATCCATCGAACATATCAGTCTCCTACGCTCTCTAGCGGAACCCATGGCCTATGACGCCATTATGCCACCTTTGTGGCGTCACCATACCACCATCCATGGTAGTGGTGCCGTGCCCATCTCCTCTGGGTGGCACCATGTCCTCTTGTGGGGATATCAGTCCTTGCAGACATGTTTGCAGCAGGTATATGTGATCTCTTCACTTTTAGGGGATCAAGATGAGACATAGTGGGGACAGACCACGACAATTCTTGTCGTTCATGTTGAACGTTGACGTTCTAATCTCCCCCTAACGACGGGAAGACTGTCTCATCAAAGTGACAATCCGCAAATCCAGCGAAAAAAGAGATCGCCTGTCATTCTGTCAAGGGTTCTACATAGCAGAGTTATAGTTGGAGACTCATGTCCAACACAAATATATATATATATATATATATATATGCATTCGTTGCAATGACTCATGTTGATGCGCTGTGGCGGCGCAATTGGCACATGAACCGCACACTCAAATATGCATAAGTACGAGATATTAGACTCGAACCCAGTCACTAGCTGTAATGCAAATAAAAGTTGAGTGGCTACTATGAGTCGTAGACGAATTAGCATAGCTGCATGCGATATTGCATAACCCAAGCGGAAATATTGGTACGCATTACCAATGTCCGGGCTACCATCGTAGTAGTTTAATGGTGGCTTTTCTGTGAGACCAATTGGGTATGTACATGGGAATATGATACTTGATATCAATACCCAATGATATCCAATAG
The DNA here is from genome assembly GCF_002994745.2 of Rosa chinensis. Taxonomy (NCBI): domain Eukaryota; kingdom Viridiplantae; phylum Streptophyta; class Magnoliopsida; order Rosales; family Rosaceae; genus Rosa; species Rosa chinensis. Next base: position 39,114,245 of record NC_037091.1, on the reverse strand, counting down.
TCATCGAAAATTTTTGATGTAAACTCTCTAGCATTTTCAAGTTGAATTGACTGAACGGGATGATCCGGGTAGTGAGCCCGTAGCCATATGATTTGGGCTAGGAGTTCATCATAAGCAGCATTACAAGTGGATGATAGCGCGACACGTGACCAGCGTGTCCGCACATTAACCAACACCATAAAACATCTAAGCAGTCCGCAAGTTGGTTGAATCGATCCACAAAATCCCCTTGGATTCTATGTAAGAATGGAATTATTTCTTTAGTGTCCTTTGCATAGGATGGTCTTGATCCTAAAAAAAATAGGCTTTACAAAACGAAAGATTAGCATTATAATAAACCAATAAAGGTTTTGGTTGAGCCACAATGTCACAATTTATTTTGAGAAGTAGAGAGAGGAGCCAAGTCTCCATACATGGCGTCAAAGCCATGATTTTGCCTCAGGGGGATCATGGCGCCAGCGTTCGCCGGCCGGTGGTGCATGGCGGAGGCCCCCCAAGGCGCGGCGGCAATGTAATGCTCTCTTTGAATTGACTTTTGATTCTTACTTCTCTTCGTTCTGAAGAAGAGATGTCCGTGTGAAGTCTTTAGTATCACGGATCATCATCTCATGACCTGGGTGTCCCAAATTAACGGTCGTGCCAAAGCCTATATGTGTCAGAATCCCATAAGTCATCTCTCATGACATGGTTGGATTCAATGACTCGAATAGTGGTTGCATACAAAACACTAGAGCGACACATAAGTTTCTCTAATACTCGTTTATGTCCGTAGTCATTAGAGGTGATGCAAAGGAACTCTTGTCCATTCTCACAATATGTTTCCACATGAAAACCATTGGCTTTTATAACTTTCAAATAAAGTTCGAATTAAGGTATGTCCAAGACATTAAGTAAAAGAATCGACACTTTATTAATAGCCAATGATTACATCAAAGTTTCTTTAACCAAAGTCTAATCCAAAATGAAATCAAACTTAGACAGATTGTAGTCACTCAATCCGTTCGGTTACTCCAATCAAATATGACCAGGAAAGTAGAAAGAGATGTCGGTCGAGCGAGGCTCTCTTAAGTACGTACCACTAATCTCAATTACTTTCCTAGACATCATACTTAATTAGGTGAGCCTAGAGAGAAAGAGTTAATACAAAATGTCATTACTGCCATTACATAATTCTTGGAAATAAAAGACAACAATAAAAATCTGCGGCATTTTTTTCTTCATCGCCAGATTTAAAGTCTTCTTGAACTCGATGTCATGATCGCCATGAGGCGGCTACCTTCTTAGGTACATTGGAAACTCAGGTCCATTGATCAGACGTTCCATATCAGAAATAGACACCATGAAGAGGATTCTCCCTTGATTGAGGCGCATTGGCGCAATATGCATGGTCCCTAGGACCGAAGGCGTTGGAAAATTATGATCATGGCCAATGTTGGCTCTATGGTTTCCAACCCTTCGTCCCTCAAAGTCACGGCTCCTACGGTGGTATGATTTTTACCTTTTGGCGTCTACCTTCATGAGCATTTCGATCATATGGATCATGACGTCTATGGCGACTTTTTCTAGCCATGGGACGATGCTCTAGATAGCTATCTCGAAGCCTATCAATTTCTCTTCTCAAAAGCTCGTTGCCTTGCCTTTCAGCAATTTCCATAGCTTCAATAAGCTGTTGAAAGCTTGTGATCCGTCTTGCATTTATATGAGTCCGAAATAAATCACAGGATCTCATAGCATAGACAGGGAAGGTATTGAGGGTTTTCTCAATCAATTGTTCTTCTGTGATCGTCTTGCCACAGAAGCGCATCATTGTTGTGATGCGGAGAGCTTCCGAATAAAATTGTATGACTGTATCAAAGTCAGAGAAGTGAAGATCATTCCATTCTGCTTCTAAATTCGGAGGGATGGAGTCACGAACATGGCCATAACGTTCACGAAGCGCTTGCCAAAGCTTTATAGCGCTATCCTCATTCATGAACTCAAACCTGAGGTCCCTATCCATGTTATGCATCATTAGGGCAAGTACCCTAGAATTGTCGATCTCAGTTTGAGGGTCTGGAGCAGTTCCTTTATGACAAAGCTTTTGGATTGTATGCAATAAGTCACGGGCAATAAGGTGGAGCTCAACATCCTGAGCCCACATTAGGTATCTTTTGCCTGCATAATCCAATGGAACAAAATTGAGTATGTTCAAGTTTGACATCCTGAAAAAGGGTGAAACAAGAACGAATTAGTTTCGGAGCTAAACTTCCACGAAAACTAATAATAATAAGATTTCCGAACTATGTTACCAAGAAATCGATTTCCAAGAATATTTGGATTAGACCGAAACATTGATGTTTAATATGGTCACAATTTGATGCTTGCGGCTCTTAGTCCGAATATTATGAACACTCTTAGTTCATTGATTACGAACGCTCTTAGTTCGTTTAGCGTGAATCCCCACAATTCCGCTTATTAAATAATCGAATCCATGTTCATATATTGCAAATCCTGCAGCAAATAAAGAAATTTAAAAGACAAGAAAGCAGGAACTTTAATCTCAAAAACTTACTTGTTGATTCGGGGTTTGAGTCACGCGCGTGTTGATGCAGGCGTGATGGAGCGAAGCTAACCGAGGAGATGATGAAGCGAGGCTTGCAGCGGTGGTAACGATTCAATCCTAAGCTAGGATTGTAGTGACTGTTCTATCCTGAGCTAAGATTGCAGTGGTTGTTCGATCCTCAGCTAGGATTGCAGTGGCTGTTCGATCCTAAGCAAGGATTGCAACCGGTTTGCAATCCTGGTCGTGGTAGAAGGATGGAACGCAGGGCTGCAGTGAGTTGCGGGGCGGCAGGGGCTGCAGGAGCGTGGGAGCTTTGCTTGGTGGGCTGGCAGGCGCACGGGCGCGCTGGGTGTGCGGTAGGAGCGTAGTGGCATCAGGGACGCTGCAGGGCAGCAGCGCACAGGTGTAAGCGCAGGGGCAGGCTGGCAGGCGAGCGTTGGGCTAGGTGCTGGGTGAGTTGGTTGCAGGGGCAGCAAGGAGGCTTGCGGCAGGTGGCAGGCGTGCAGGTGGGGCAGTAGGTGGCCGAGGATAGGCTCAGTCATGTTTGGGTTCTTGCGGCAGTTTTGGTGGGGAGAGATTTTAGGGTTTTTTTTTTTCTCTTTTAGGGCTAGGATTAGGGCTCCTGCTGATAACGTGTTTAAGGAAAATATGATTTGCAGAGAGATTGATGAGAGAATTATGTGTGTTCTATTATTGATAATAGGAGCCCTTGATATAAGGATTTACAGAGTACATGCAACGTCATAGAATCCGAACATAACTAGGAAATCTAAAACCTTCTCCTATTACAATTCTAGGACTAAACCCTAGTTTGAAGAGGCACACATGATGTCGACTTCCTTCAACACCCACGTAATTATCCACACTCATAGGGTGTGTTTGGAGTCTAGTACTATATACCATATTAGATGATCAATTTGCAGTCTATATATACCTAGCTTTGACAGTATTACTAGCTAATTTTACTTGTGTTCTTTATCACACAACAGATAGTAGGGATGCAGAGCTAAAAGTTTGGCAAGTAATTACATGAATTTACCATAGAGACCCTGAGTGGTCTACTGGTCTTCAATCTCTACTTCATACATCTGTGGCAATCCTTGCCTCTATAGCTGGTTGGATCAGCTTTTAACGTTTGTAACGCTGAGAATCTGATAGACCAAAGCTCAGTCCGAGCCTGATTCAGGTTTGGCCATGTTTAACTTCAATTGTGAGCATCCCCTTAATTTTCGAGAGGTCTTTGAAAACGTATCCGTAATTTGACTGTTTTCTTCTGCTCCATAATTACAATTCATGAGAAATTGTTCGAGTGCATGCACTACTTTTGTTGCTTCCTGAGTTTGCAATTGTTTGTGTCTGTGACGGTTATGGAAGAACAAAACGAAAATCAAGTTTTGCAGTTTTAAATTATCTTGGTGAGTTACTACCTAAACTCTTCTCAAATTTACAAGAAAAGAGAAAACGGAGCAACGTACCCTTAATTTGCGTGAGGTCTCTGTGGTAACGTACCCTTAATTTGAGTGTTTTGCTTCATAATTACAGTTCTTGAGAATTGTGTGAGTCCACTACTCTGGTTTAAATTCAAATGTGAACCATTTCTTAATTTGCGAGAGATCACAACAGAAACGTACCTGTATTTGAGTGCTATCCTCTGCTTCGTAATTACAGTTCTTGAAAGTTGCTAGAGTGCACCATTTTTGTTGCTTCCTGAGTTTGTATAAGTGACGGTTATGGAAAAACAAAACAAAAATCATGTTTTGCAGTTTTGCACTGCTGCTTGCTACTGATACAGCTCATAGTAGTTCTAAAGCAGACCTTTTTTCTTTTTCTTTTTTTTCCTTATTTTTAGGTCTGGGAACTTCTGATGTACCACCAAAGAAGTGAAAAATGTGGTTGTTGAGCTTAAAGAAATTGCCTCTTTCATCCTGTATACGAAAAATCTTGTTTAAAATTTGATGTTGGGCCATATGTGCATTGGTCATTCTGCCAGTACTTCGTATAATTGATAACTCACAATTAGCAGAATAATGTTGAAGTAGGAATTTGTCAAGACTCGCCATATATCCCCAAATAGTTAAGAAGGTATTCGACTTACCAAGTTACTATATATCCCCAAATGCTTATAGTTAAGATAAAAGCACACTAATTTATGTACCGTAGTTCATATTTACAGTGTGAACTGATCAAGTAATGACAGAGGTGAATCAGTAGAATTATAAACCGATGTTAGTTCAATTTGGTAGAATGCGGGTCTCTAATATCCGATGCAAGAGGTTCAAATCCTAAATTTAGAGCATGATTCGGAATGCCCTTTCACTGTATTGTTTCATTGAGATTAATAACTGATGAATAGTAATTTCATTACAAGGAACACTTCTGTTGTTGTTTGAATATGATGAACTTCCCTTTAAACTTCATCTTTGCCACGGCTATTAGTAAGATTTGCTTTCTGTACACGTTGTGAAATATATGAGATTCTTCATTTCTAATGAGTCTGTTGGATTCCTTTAAGTCTTTAACCCAGGCACGAATACTTTTCATAAAAGAAGTTAAACTTCTAAAACTGTTACACATATTATTGAGGACAAAAACGCCGGTAATTATTTCCTTTCATTCATTATTCAAGTAATTACATGCATGGACCATTATAGACCCTGGATGGTCTTCAATCTCTCTAGGTTACACTCATACATCAGTGGCAGTCCTTCCCTCAATAGCTGGCTCAATCAGCTCCAAACACTTGTAATGCGTAAAATCTAATAATCGAAGTTTAGTCCCAGCCTGATTCAGATTTGGCCATGTTTGATTTCAAATGTGAGCATCCCCAAAATTTGCCAGTGGCCTCTGCAGTAACGTACACATAGCTTGAACGTTTTTTTCTATTTCATAACTACAGTTCTTGAAAATTGTGTGATTGCACTACTTTTGTTGCTCCTGAGTTTGTATATGTGACAGTTATGGAAGAACAAAAACAAAATCAAGGTTTGAATTCAAATCCCTTAAGTTGCCAGACTGCAGTAACGTACACAGTTTGAACGTTTTCTTCTACTCCATAATTACAGTTCTTGAAAATTGTGTGAGTGCACTACTTTTGTTGATTCCTGAGTTTGTATATATGACGGTTATGGAAGAAAAAAAAATAAAATCAAGTTTTGCATTTTTGTATATTATTCTTGGTGCAGTAGTAACCTTCCCCTTTTGCAGAAATCCTTCTCAAAATTACCGGAAGAAAAAGGGAGAAGGACTTTGACAAGTGTAACCATATACTTGTGTACATCCCCAAATAGTTAAGCAGGTACTCCACTAACGCCCAAATGCTTACAGTTTAGTATAATACTGGTAATAAAAAGACCTATAAACATATAAAAGCAAAAGGATTGTATGCATCCTAGTTCATAATTAAGGTCTTGATGAAGTAATGGTATGGTGAATTAGAGGAATAATAGTGTCATTAGTTCAATTCGGTAGACCCCAATACTTTCGTCGTTGTTTCGAATGTAAAGGCATGTAGGATAACTCTCTAATTTCATTCTAACGAACAATTTTGTCGTTGCTTGAAACATACATAGTACATTAAGATAACATCATCGTCATTCAGAAATAGACACAATCCTTAAACAACATGCACATTGTTACAGCATCAATATGCTGATCAACTTGAATTCCGATAGATTCTTACTTTTAGATTTGAACTATTATCAATGAAATACAAGAAAATAAGGAAATAGGAGAGACTGATGGCTGTTCTCTCCTTTCAATCAAATCGGTACAGAATGTTGCATCGAGTGTTATCTGTTTTCAGGTCTATTAGAGAATGTCGATATGGACTACATTTTATATGCGTTTGACTTGGTAAACAATGTAGAGATATCACGAGTTTGCTAATGTAATCATAAAAAATGTTTCCAGTAAAGAGTTGCATGCACATTACAGGAATAATGAAAACTGATCACAAACTATCATTAATAGATTGAACCTCCAAGCTAGTCACGATGTATCACTACGTAATTTACATTTAGGGGGAATAGATTTAAGTATCTTAATTGCTTGCTTCTTTTGCAACTATCATTACTCTCATCCAACCTCCAAATAATTACTGCATAATTTACACTGATATGTGCCCGATTTCCTTCTCTGATGAAGGAACGACAAGAAGCAAAGATATCCTTCTCTGATATGTGCCCGATTTCCTAGCCCCGCTTCCTTGGCTTGTTGTCTAAGGGTGAGGGAGATGGAGACCTCAACTTGGAAGATTCAGTACTCGGCGCATGAGCACGACGAGGCTCGTTTAGTAATCTCCCCCGAAATTGCTTCGGCGGTGACGGAGATAGAAACCTCCAGGTCTCAGTGATCGAATTCTCCATTACATGTATACATATATTCAACGAACACCTACCAGAAATAACACACACACACATATATAGGGCCTTTTTAGTGAGGGTTTTTTCTAAACATATATATATATATATATATATATATAAATATCACAAATGGTCACTGAACTATAACCTGTTCGACATTTTGGTCACCAAACTTTTAAATATATTACTTTAGTCACTCAACTTATGTACCATCTATCACTTTAGTCATTTAGTCTATTTCCGTCTATTTTATCTGTTAAAATCTTGTAAATAATATAATCTGTTAGGGTTATTTTGGTCAACTTACTAAAAAGATTAACTTCATCTTTCGTTTTCCTTTTTTTTTTTAACTTTTTCTGTTCTTTAATCGTTTCTCTCTCCTCATCTCTTTCTTCCCATGGAGCCATGAACTGATGAACCCAATTTTCATAAGCCCCCATTGAATCAAATTCCAGATATCCAAATCATGTTATCAAGCTATTGAGAATCTGAAACTGAACCAAGATCTAAACACTTAGATCCAAGGTAAGCAAATCACAGAAAATTAAGATCTGAACACTTGCCGATTTGGTAGCTTTGCAATTGTCAGAGAATTCACAAAGATATGGGAGGCCAGGTTGAAGAGGTCTGAAAGAGATGGGCTTGTGGAGATAAGGGATGAAAATCAATTATCTCAGCCATGAATCCATGATGATAGCTGATAGGAGCATTTTAATGCGACGTTTTAACTGCATTTCCCTACATTTTCTGCGTTATTTCCTTAATAAAACTCTGTTTAGGAAAGTTTCCATTCTTTGATTGGGAAAGTTCCTATTTGTAGAAAGTTTCTATTTTTGTAGTTTTTATTTATCATTTTTAGTAAGTTTTCATTTTCGGTAATTTCTATTTCTCATTTTTAGAAAGTTTCCCATTTTCAGTTTAGGAAAGTTGCCATTTTTCATTTTAGGAAAGTTTCTATTTTTCTTACTAGTTTCTATTTTCAGGACCTCGGAGCTAAAAAGTGGAAATGAGCTCACAAATGGAAAGAGGAACTTGCGAACATTAAGGGGAGCAAAGATGAAGAACAATGAGCCACAGAAATGAGCAGAAATGAAGAAAAGAAGTTTTCCTGGTCCAACCAGGAAACCCAGCGAAAAGGAGGAAAGCTCACCAATGAAGTTTCCAACGTTACTATGAAAAAGAAATGGAAAAATGAAGTGTTATGACGTTGGGAGGTGACAAGGCTTGAATGAGAAGCAACAAGGCCCAAGAACTCTTAAGAATGAAGTGGATTTTCGGCAAATGGATCAAAGGCCCACAAAAGCCCATGCAATTAGGATTTGTGACGCAATGAAGAAAACCTAGAGATGTTTGCCTTCCAAAGTCAAGAGAGAAACAAGGAAGTGGCGTGAAAATCAGAAATTATCAAAGAGAATTTCGGTTGAGATTTTCTAGGGTAATTGTTATGGAAGGAAAATACACTTGGAGATTATCTTGGGGGTTTGCCGTCCAAAGCTATGAGATAAAGGAGGAATAACGTGAAACCCTAGCAAAGATGACGCCAAGAGATATTCTAGGGAGAAATAAAAGGAAAGAGAAAAAGGTGGAGACCAAGAAAAGCTCAAAAGAAGTCTAGATACATTCCTACATTCCCTAAAGAGTTTTGGCCGAATTTAAAAGCATAAAATCAGAAAATATCTCTATATATTTCGGCAAGATTATTTAGGGAATTAATATTGGAATTTTGTGATTGGTTGGACCACCTCATAGGGCTTATTTGGCAAGATATTATTGGAGGAAATTATGTGGAATTTTCAGATTAATTCCATGAGGTTTGCACGGCTTGGAGACCAAGAGGCCGTTCCCTATATATTCTCCATTCTTCTCAACGTCAAGGGTTCCTCTCCTTTGTGTTTTACACTTTAGAAAAAAAATCAGAAAACTCTCTCTAGCCTAGCCGTGAGTTCTACCACCCTCTAGTCATCTCCACGAGTTCAAGCAAGGCCAAAGGAAGAAGAAGAATCGCCGTGAGCATCATCCTCCATCACCATCCTTGAAGCTTGCTTTCGAGATTCAAGAGACCACCTCCTCAATTTGTTCATCTCATCTTCATCCACGGTGTAATCCGATTCTCCTTTGTAACCTTTTCTTTGAATTTCGTTGGTTATGAACTAGTTGACCTATATGTATGAACAAAGTATTATTTCTGGAATTTTTATGATTAATTGGTAATTTCAGATTCATATATTGCGATTTATGGTTGCTTTTGTGTGAGTGTTTGATTAAATTTGCATGATAGATAACTTTTGTATTTTAATCTTATGTGGTTGCAAACACTTAGGGTTTTTATATGATTGGTGCTACGAATTTGAGAACATGAATCAACTTTTTGGTTTTGTGTTCTTGAATCAATAAGTAGTAAAGGTTTTGTGCAAAAACCGAATTTAATCAAAGAGGATTGCAATTAGGTGGACTTTTTCATACTAAGTTGCACACTTGAGTTGATAGCCTTTCTAGGTGCTTATTGCGTTGAACATGTTGTGATTGACTAGCTTTCTAGGGCTTGAATGCATGTTTGATAGAATTAGTCTTTGTGCTTTCACTTAGATTAATTAGCATTGAAAAGTAAAATATGGGAAATTGTTTGCTTTTAACGTTTCACATGATCAACTCCTCTTGCATGACTATGATGAACAATGTTAGAACTTGAATCGATTTAATCATATAAGTCAGTTTTGATCTTTGTTCTCACATTCCATTTGTATTTTTATGTTTTCGCATTTTAATTATTTTGTTAACTTAGTTTTTATTTTCGAAAAAGAAAACCAAAAACAAAATCCCCCCTATTTTCGTAAATAATGTTTATAATTGTAAATACCTTTGTGAATATATTACTTTGTTTTAATTTTAATTGTTTGTTTGTCCTACATTGACAGGTGTACCCTCAATCCCCGGAATAGAACGATCCCTATTTATTACGTACTACTAATGACATTTCAGGGTTAAATTATGCGCTTGCTTTCAGGCGCATCAATAGCTATGAGATGAGAGAGAGGGTGAGTGCAGAAAGAAGGGAAAAACAAAGCTTGAAAAGCTATATACAGATCTGGTGGTGATTTAACCAAATTATCCAAACTTCAAGCCCAGATTAAGGCAATGAACAAGATATGAAAATGCCCATCTTATTTCATTAAGAAGCAGATCAAGATCTTTGAATTTCTTAGTAGAGAAAAGGAGTAATGAGAGAAGAGCACGAAAGAGATAGCTGAGATTTGTAAAATATTTTATTTTATTTTATTTTTAAATAGAAATAGTGATTGGACAAAAGTACCCTCGATTTAACAGTTTATAACGGTATACTTAACGGCAGTGACTAAAGTGATAGACGGTGTATAAGTTGAATGCCTAAAGTGATATATTCAAAAGTTGAGTGAACAAAGTGTCGAACATGTTATAGTTCAGTGACCATTTGTGATATTTACCCTATATATATATATATATATATATATATATATATATATATATATGACTAAATACTGTTTAGTCCTTGAGTTTTTGACCATAAAACACTTCAGTCTTTGACCTTTTAATTTCACACGTTTAATCCTTGTACTTTAAAATTTCAGACCAATAGGTCCTTGCCGTCTAAAAGTCGCGGGGAAATATCTATTATGCCCTCAGTTCTTTTTTTAATTAATTAATTATTTTATTTTTTTTTGGAAAAGGAATTTTTTTCCCTTTCTTTCTTTCTGTTTTTTTTCCTTTCTTTCTTTCTGTTTGAAAAAAAAAAAAAGAAAGGAATAAATTTATTAAAAAAAAAACTGAGGGCATAATAGATATTTTGTTGCGACTTTTAGACGGCAATGACCTATTGGTCTGAAATTTTGAAGTACAGGGACTAAACTTGTGAAATTAGAAAGTATATATATATATATATATATATATATATACAGGGCCTTTTTAGTGAGGGATTCATTTTTTCTGTTTTTTTTTCTAGGAATAGGGCATTAGACCAACTTTTCGATCATATTTTAATATCTTAACCGTTCAGATTTTAGGTTCAAATGTATAGATCACTCCTGCAAATTTTCAGCCAAATTGATTATCGTTAAGACATTCAAAACGGCGACTTAAGACTATAAGTATGAACGGTTCAAATTAGACAGATTTGGTTCGTTCATTGATTTATTCTAGTTTGATACCTTAACGATCACCGATTTGGATGAAAATTTGCACAAATGATCTACACATTAGGATCTAAAAACTGAACGGCTGAGATGCCGAAATGTAATCGAAAAGTTGGTCTAATGCCCTATCCTTATAAAAGACCAAAAAAGAGGTCCCTTAGTGGAAGGGCCCTCTATATATATATGTGTGTGTGTGTGTGTGTGTGTGTGTGTGAGTGTGTGTTAGCGAAGAACAACAAAATCAATAATGAGCTGAAAGCTAGCAAGTATAGGGGAAAGATGCACACCGAAAGAGAAAGGGATCTTCGATCTAGGTCTCTAATCTTCTCTGATTCTCTCTCGCAATTGTATAGCTAAGCAAGACTGATCGAGCTTCTATATGGTTTGCATGAACTGTTTGAGAAGCTCTGCTCACATTTATAGGGCTAGACGGCTAGTGCTAGGCTCGGTGAGATCGGAGCTGAATCCGAGCCTGGCTTCGAGAAATACATGTGAGGGACAGGTGTGGTTTCTGCCATAAGGACCCCCTTCGCGTTTCCTCTTGTGTTTATGCAAGCGGTTACAGAGATTTGGAACATCCAGCCAAACTTTACTCTCATGCCCTTTCCGTTTGCTGTAGAAATCCTTTTTTTTTTTTTTTGAGTTAGACTTCTGTAAGAAATTTGTGAACCTTCTTCTATGTATAAAAATACCATAAATAAGAGCCAAATTTCTTACAATTTGATCGTATTCATAGACTATAGAAGCAGACCCAAGAAATCGGACACAAATTAGAGCACGAGGACGGTGCATCCTCTAATATGTGTCCTATTTATTACGTACTACTAATGACATTTCAGGGTTAAATTATGCGCTTGCTTTCAGGCGCATCAATTTTTGGCGCCGTTGCCGGGGATTGAAAAATCATTTGTCACTTTGTGAATAATATGTGTTTGTTTATATATTGTGACCGAAAAAAAAAAAATTTACTTGTTAATTATTTTGTAATTGTCGAAAATTAGTTAGTTAATTACTGAGGTTGTTATTTATATTGTTGAATACGAATTTTTATTGTGAGTTGTAAATTAAAGAAGGAATAGGTGAAGTCGTGTTTATTAATATTGGCCTAAACCCCTTATTGGTACCTAGTCCAGGTCCCTTAAGGTTGAGGGCGGCCTTTATTAACATTCATTGAACCAAATTATCCAAACTTCAAGCCCAGATTAAGGCAATGAACAAGATATGAAAATGCCCATCTTATTTCATTAAGAAGCAGATCAAGATCTTTGAATTTCTTAGTAGAGAAAAGGAGTAATGAGAGAAGAGCACGAAAGAGATAGCTGAGATTTGTAAAATATTTTATTTTATTTTATTTTTAAATAGAAATAGTGATTGGACAAAAGTACCCTCGATTTAACAGTTTATAACGGTATACTTAACGGCAGTGACTAAAGTGATAGACGGTGTATAAGTTGAATGCCTAAAGTGATATATTCAAAAGTTGAGTGAACAAAGTGTCGAACATGTTATAGTTCAGTGACCATTTGTGATATTTACCCTATATATATATATATATATATATATATGACTAAATACTATTTAGTCCTTGAGTTTTTGACCATAAAACACTTCAATCTTTGACCTTTTAATTTCACACGTTTAATCCTTGTACTTTAAAATTTCAGACCAATAGGTCCTTGCCGTCTAAAAGTCGCGGGGAAATATCTATTATGCCCTCAGTTCTTTTTTTTAATTAATTAATTATTTTATTTTTTTTGGAAAAGGAATTTTTTTCCCTTTCTTTCTTTCTGTTTTTTTTTCCTTTCTTTCTTTCTGTTTGAAAAAAAAAAAGAGAAAGGAATAAATTTATTAAAAAAAAAACTGAGGGCATAATAGATATTTTGTTGCGACTTTTAGACGGCAATGACCTATTGGTCTGAAATTTTGAAGTACAGGGACTAAACTTGTGAAATTAGAAAGTATATATATATATATATATATATATATATATATATATATATATATATACAGGGCCTTTTTAGTGAGGGATTCAATTTTTTTGTTTTTTTTTCTAGGAATAGGGCATTAGACCAACTTTTCGATCATATTTTAATATCTTAACCGTTCAGATTTTAGGTTCAAATGTATAGATCACTCCTGCAAATTTTCAGCCAAATTGATTATTGTTAAGACATTCAAAACGGCGACTTAAGACTATAAGTATGAACGGTTCAAATTAGACAGATTTGGTTCGTTCATTGATTTATTCTAGTTTGATACCTTAACGATCACCGATTTGGATGAAAATTTGCACAAATGATCTACACATTAGGATCTAAAAACTGAACGGCTGAGATGCCGAAATGTAATCGAAAAGTTGGTCTAATGCCCTATCCTTATAAAAGACCAAAAAAGAGATCCCTTAGTGGAAGGGCCCTCTATATATATATGTGTGTGTGTGTGTGTGTGTGTGTGTGAGTGTGTGTTAGCGAAGAACAACAAAATCAATAATGAGCTGAAAGCTAGCAAGTATAGGGGAAAGATGCACACCGAAAGAGAAAGGGATCTTCGATCTAGGTCTCTAATCTTCTCTGATTCTCTCTCGCAATTGTATAGCTAAGCAAGACTGATCGAGCGTCTATATGGTTTGCATGAACTGTTTGAGAAGCTCTGCTCACATTTATAGGGCTAGACGGCTAGTGCTAGGCTCGGTGAGATCGGAGCTGAATCCGAGCCTGGCTTCGAGAAATACATGTGAGGGACAGGCGTGGTTTCTGCCATAAGGACCCCCTTCGCATTTCCTCTTGTGTTTATGCAAGCGGTTACAGAGATTTGGAACATCCAGCCAAACTTTACTCTCATGCCCTTTCCGTTTGCTGTATAAATCCTTTTTTTTTTTTTTTGAGTTAGACTTCTTTAAGAAATTTGTGAACCTTCTTCTATGTATAAAAATACCATAAATAAGAGCCAAATTTCTTACAATTTGATCGTATTCATAGACTATAGAAGCAGACCCAAGAAATCGGACACAAATTAGAGCACGAGGACGGTGCATCCTCTAATATGTGTCCGATTTCTCGGTCTGCTTCATTAATGCTAAATTTTTGATTTGGCGATGAGGGAGATAGAGAGACCTCTAGATTCTTAGTGATCGACCAGTTCCTTATAATTAAATATATTTACACACAGACATTATCTAAGATAGTTCACCTACACTAGAAATAACATATATGTTGGCGAAGAATAGCAGAATCAGCAGTGAATTGCTCGAAAGGTTATAAGAAAAACAAAGATAGGAAGTAGAAGGAAAAAATTCACACCGACAGACAAATGAGTCTAGCTACCATCTAGATTTCTAAGCTTCTCATATTCTGTCTCGATATGAGACAATTGCATCTAAACCACATGTATTAAATATAAAAGCAGAAATTATAACAACTTAAAACTATGCATTTATTTTCAGCCGTCAGATTCACTTGTCCCTCACAATCCCTTAAAAACTGTCCCTTAGGTGAGCAGGTCTTCCATTATTAATATTTAGAAATTGAAACTAAACACATTAGCTATATATATAGGAGAGTGAAATTCATACTCTCTATTTTACAATCCACACTCCATGTTTCATTTTTTACGATTTTTAATATCTTAAGCTTTATCTTTTTGTAGTGTGGATTGTAAAAATGTAATCTTAAAATACTAAAAAAAAACATGGAGTAGAGATTGTAAAATAAGGAGTGTGAATTTCACTCCCCATGTTTATGTCCCGGATCTCAAGTACCGGTTTACTAGTCTTTCGGACGGTAAACGATATATGTTTTTACTTTTGACTCCGTTTCAATCTTTTAAAGGGGCCGTAAAATATGACTTTTTGTTTGGGTCAATTTTTGAGAAAAACTTTCTTCATAAAAGTTGTAGAGGACATTAAACCAAGTCCGTGAACATCATGTAGTTAGTTTAAATCGAAGTTCGTATGCAAAAGTAATGGCCAAAATACGAAAGTTACTGTTCAAATTAATTTTTCTATAAAAAGGCCGAGTCACTGTGCTAAGTTTCTGAAACGGAAACTTATCGAGCTCTCTCTCTCTCTCTCTCTCTCTCTCTCTCTCTCTCTCTCTTTCCCATCCCTCTTCACCTTCTTCTAGCCATATCTCTTCCATCTAGTGACAGATTTTGATGCATTAGATATCATTTGAAAGCTCTCTTCCTCCTCTTTAATTCCATGGTGGTTTGGTGATTTATTTTAGACTATGGAAGGTGCAACAAGGAGAAGAAGAGGACTGCAGTGCAGTTTCTTCTGGTTTTCTGATTTTTCTAGCGTTTCTCCGCTGTCCGGCCACCTGACAGTACTGTGCCACTTGTCTTGTTCAAACCTCCTCCTCTTCCCCCTCAAGCCTATGGTGGTGGATCACGGCAATTTGGCCGGAAATGAGGGGATCGAAGCAAAATCGGTACTGTAGCAAATTGGGTTTTTTTCCGGCAAATTCTTCATTTTCTGGTCGTGCCACCACCCATAACATAAAGTCCTCTTCTTCATGGTTCAACCCATACTAGTGGGTAGCTGCAATTTTGTCGGATTACTGCAAATCGACGGCAAGAAGAAATCTTGCGGTTTTGAGGTAATTTCGGATACTTAGAATTGAAATTGAGCTTTGCCACAGTTATAAAAGATGTTTAGAATGTTGAGATGATCGTGCTGATGAAGTTTGGTGACCCAATTCGGGATTGGAATCGGCAGCGCGTGGGGACGCACCCGGCCGTTCCTGGAGGCTTGTTTTGGTCTTTTGGGTAGTATATGTTGTTATGGATGTATAAATATGTGTTTAGTGGAATCGGAGGAGGTTTGGGTATTAATCGGAATTTCTGAAGTTTTGAATTTCCGAATCGTGATTCGAGAAGATCGGACAGCTGGATTTTCTTCAATTTTCACTAGGATGTTAAAATAATTAATTTAGCATAAACCTGGAAGTTATGATTGTTTTCGATGTGATTTCGGTTAGTTGATGAATTATTCATGCGAGGGGTTTTCAGATTTATTTTAGAATCGTATTTAATTTGTCGAATTATTGTTTACAGATTATAATTGTACAGGTTGACATACTGAGCTACAGCTCGACGAAGAAACCTGTATGCGTGATCGCAAAAATAGTACTGTGAGTGGACTTTTGTTTTAAATAATGATGCATATTGTGGTTTTCCTGAAATAATGATTTAATTAATTTGTTTATCATTTTGCTATAACTTGAGCATATGATTTGTTTTCGGGAGTATGATTGTGATTTTTTTTTTCTCGATATATTTAGGAAATGAAATTGTGTTACTATAAATATTCGATATTGAACTTTCGATGGATTATCTCCGATAAATGACTATTATTTGGATTTATAATTTATGTGATTTTTGACTAGTTATTTTCCGAGGTGAATTCTGGAAATAAATAATATATTTATTTGTCAATTTTGGGGATTTCTATAATATTATCGGAAATGAGATTTTTCGAGGGAAATATAATTATATATTATTTCTCGTCTATTTGTTTATGAATTTGAGAATATTTTGGCGTGCAGGGCCACATCATTAGAATATCTTTATTTGCTCGTGAGAAACTAATTAAGGAAGCCTTATGAAATTATGGATTTACTGGATTTTGAATGTTTTCCTCACCATACTTGGGTCATTCTATTAGTGTCTCCTCCTCACTTACTTTGTGCTTGTGAGTGGGAGTCGAGGTGATTTATTCTCCTCCTCACATGGGTGGTAGTCGAGTTTATTAGTTCTCCTCCTCAGATACTCTGTGTGTGAGTGGCAGGGTAGAGCCTAAGTGGCTCCTTTACCCGTATGGTGATAACTTCTTCCCCGTATGATATTGTTATTTGACTAGCGAGGCTTGTATGATTTCTTCTAACCAGTACATGAGGCTGGTGTGTTTTCATGAACTTTTGTGTGGTGAGAAATATATTTTATAAATATTGCATGCATTGAAATTTTAGAAATAATGCATGTGTGGGGAAGTATCAAAACTTATCCAATTTCAATTATCTCGATTAATTATTTTTGTTCACTCACTTTAACGTGTTTTTCAATTACTTCCCCTGTGCCCTTTGGTTTCAAATGCCCAGTTTGCAGGCGAGATTAGTTGAGGTCGGGTGTACATGGAGTTAAGGCGCACTTGTTACTACTTCCGCATTGTAGGATCTATCGATCATTTATCCTCTTTACTTTTATTTTAGAATTGCTCTAATAACCTGAGGGATTATTATTATGAAGATGAGATTTTGTTTAATGTAAAAATGGAGTTGATGGTATTTGGGGAGCAGGGTAGCTCCAGGAGTATAAGGATGGTTGCTTAGAATCGTGGTTTTACTTCTTTTTAGTTAGGATTGTCCATTTTTTGGGAATGTTCTGTCGAATTTTCTCGAAAAATGGGCCCCGCAGGGCCACTTCGGGTTTCAAGGTGAAATTTCGGGTTGGGTCCTGTCACCCCATGTATAGATGTGCACTTTGATATCCCCAAGCAGTTGAATAGTCTGTTTGTAAGCAGGCAGAGATGGAGTATGTGGATTGTAATATTAAGATAATAAAAAAGGAAACATGGAGTATGGATTTGATAGGAGTATTTTAATGTGATATTTTAGTAGTTAATTCCTCATATTTTGCTTAGTTAATTCCTTAACGAATCGATTTTTAACTCAATTTCTATTTTTAGGTACATTGGAGTAGATGATGATGAAATGAGCATTAGGTCCATAATTACCTAGAAATGATGGAGAAAAATGGAAATGTACTAAAAGGTCAATTTTATACATTTTCCTACTCCGGCTAGGAGAAACCAAGTCAAGCAAGGAGGGAGGAGCTGCCGCCTGATCAAATGAATTCCAAATGAGCTGAAACTTTCCGGATCCATTCTAGACATCCTAAGAAACATTTCTTATGAAGAGTGTAAGAACCATATAGGAGTGGAAGGCCTTCAAAATAGTCAGTCCAATATTCTGAAAGACGAAAACTGGAAAACCTGACCTGTACGTATTTCAGAAGCATTTACAGGCCAACCACAGTGAATTTAACTCTGATATTTTACCAGGATGATCTAAACTCAGAGAGGAACATTTGATATGAATAAATCAGAGGCCCATTCTGAAGTTTTGGAGGAGAATTAATTGAAGGAATAAAAGGGTCAACATTCATCATGTTCATGTTTCCCACCCACATAAAGAAAGCTAGATGCTTTTCTCTTTTTCCTTGGATCCATTTTTGTTATGATAGATCATCATCACTTCCATACTCCACCTTCATGCTTTGTTTTCATTCATCATTACTTCCCTCTTTTTCTTCTCTATATATACCATCACATATACCACCCAAAGGGACAATTATTCCTTCATCCATTTCATCTTCTTTGTCTCTCCATTTCCTTTCCATTTTCCTTTTCATTCTCTAGCCTTCTAGTTCTGCATTTTCAAGCAAAGAGGAGAAGAAGAAGAAGCCATGAAGCCTCCTAGCCGTCATCATCCACCTTGTGTCGTGAAGCTTTGGAGCCTTGCTTTCAAGATTCAAGACCAACGTCTCAAGCCTTCCACCATTCATCCTTCATGGTGTAATTCTATCTTTTTCCTTGTAACTTCTTTTGGTTTTCTTTGTTTTGATTTTGTATGAACTTGATTTCTAGTTGACATAAACGTTTAGGGCAAAGTTTAAGCCCATTCTTATGTTTAAATAAAAATTGTGATTTCTTTATGTTGATATTTATGTTGCTTATGTGAGATTGCTTGATTGATTTTGGATTATAGAAAACTTTTCTATGTATGTGTTCTTTGGTGGCCAACTTCAAATATATGCATGTAATTGGAGCTAGATTTAGGCAAGCAATTCACCTAATAGTTTTGTGAACCTAATTCATAAGTAGTAAAGGCTTTGGACAAAAGTCGAGATCAATTAAGGAGGATTGCAAATAGATGAACTTTTTCATACTAGGTTGTGCACTTTGGTTGACATCTTTTCTTTGTTCTTCATGCATTGAATGTGTTCTTGATTAGCTAGCTTTCTAGACTATGATTGCATGTCCAATAGATTTAATTTAGGTGCTTTCACTTAGATTAAATATTCAAGGAAAGTAAAATATGGGAAATCGTTTGCTTATTAACGTTTCACATGATCAACTTCTTTCTCATGACATTAGGTAACCAACTATAAGAATTGCAACCGAATTTCTTGCATATGGTTGTGGTTTTGATCTTTGTTCCTTGTGTTCCACCCTTGTAAATGTGTTTTTTACATTCTCTTTATTTCATTTAATTTTAATTCAGATTCTATAATCATAAAACCCCCTTATTTGTGTTCACTTGTATATATTTTTATTCTTTGTTTTATTTTTGTAAATAATACTTCATTATTTTAATTCTTTATTTGTTGTACAATGACAGGTGTACCCTCAATCCCCGGATTAGAACGATCCCTACTTATTCTATACTAACGATGACATTTTACAGGGTTAAATTACGTGCTACTTTTAGCATGTCAGGATTGTAAAATAAGGAGTGAATTTCACTCCCCATGTATAGATGCGCACCTTGATATCCCCAAGCAGTTGAATAGTCTGTTTGTAAGCAGGAGAGATGGAGTGCGGATTGTAATATTATTAAGATACTAAAAAAGGAAATACGGAGTGTGGATTGTAAAATAAGGAGTGTGAATTTCACTCCCCATGTATAGATCGGATGTGCACTTTGATATCCCCAAGCAGTTGAATAGTCTGTTTGTAAGCAGGCAGAGATGTTCCTATGATGATTTGTCATTGCTCTGAACATCAAAGTTGTTTAGAATTAATGTATTCAATTCATATAAAACTGCTAGAAGTATATTACTGAGGACGAAAAAAGCCTTTAGTTAATTAGTTCGCACCATTAGAGTGCTCTACTAAGAAATGCTCAACGATAATATATGAACTGCAATACTGAAAAGTCCACACCAACAGACTTTACCGGTCTTCAACCTCTCTACCCCTCCCAGACGTGTGTCACCCTAAACAAAGGATCGGATAAGCCAAACGAGTCAGAGTTCAGGTTTGGCCTCAAGTTCAGGTTGGGTCATGTACGTTTAGATTCAAATGTGGAGCCTTCCTTTGATTGGTGTGAGGACCGTTGGAAATGGACCCATATTTCGGTGGTTTTTTTGTGCTTCATCATTGCATTTCATGCATATATACTGTGTGAACACTTTGCTTTCGCCTCTGGTTTTGTGTGCTTCCTGAGTTTGTTTGTATGTGGCAGTTATGGAAGATTGTATTATCTGGGTAAAGTTACAACCTGCCCTAGCTAGATAGCCTAGATTCTGTCAAATAGAATATGGGAATAATGTAATATCTCTATTCACCTCTCAAGGAGGTTTATATAGTGTTACATCCATGTATATAAAGGAAAGTAATCAATCCTAATCTAAGTCAACTATAGCACTAATGATAATTGATACACAAAATAAATCATAATAAAGTTAATTGATACAGCTCATGTCAACACTCCCCCTCAAGTTGGTGCATAGATGTCTCGAATGCCCAACTTGTCAAGTGAGCTGTGGAATATCTTACCAAAAGCAGTTTTTGTCAAAATATCTGCAAGTTGGTCTCCAGTCTTCACATGGGGTACATCAATAATATCTGATTCTAACTTTTCTTGGATAAAGTGTCTATCCACTTCAACATGTTTTGTTCTGTCATGTTGAACTGGATTATGTGCAATGTTTATGGCTGCCTTGTTGTCACAAAAGAGATTCATAGCCTGTTTGGGCTTGAATCCTAAGTCCTTCAGTAAGTTACGTAGCCATAACATTTCACAAACACCTTGGGCCATTCCTCTGTACTCTGCCTCCGCACTAGATCTGGCAACTACTTTCTATTTCTTGCTCCTCCATGTCACAAGGTTACCTCCCACAAATGTGAAGTATCATGAGGTTGATCTTCTATCAGTGATACATCCAGCCCAATCTGCATCAGTATATCCAGCCACCTCTAAATGATTATTTTTAGAAAACATGATCTCTTTGCCTGGAGCAGACTTCAAATAACTAAGAATATGATATACTGCATTCATATGGTCTTCACTTGGAGCATGCATGAATTGGCTCACCACACTCATAGCATATGCAATGTCAGGACGAGTGCGAGAGAGATAGATAAGTTTGCTGACTAGTCTTTGATATCTCTCTCGGTTAGTAGGCACTTGATCAGGGTATTCTGCTAACTTGTGATTTTGCTCCATATGTGTATCTGCAGGTTTGCAAACCAACATGGCTGTTTCGGTGAGTAGGTCTAAGACATATTTCCTTTGAGGTAAGAAAATGCCTTCCTTTGATCTGGCCACCTCAATGCCTAGGAAGTACTTCAATCCACCAAGATCTTTCATCTCAAACTCAGATGATAGATAAGCTTCGAACTTCTTCACTTCTTCCTGATCATCTCCTATCACTATCATATCATCCACATAGATAATCAAGGCAGTTATCTTATCCCTTCTACTCTTCAAGAAGAGAGTGTGATCTGAGTTACTCTGCTTGTAGCCAAATGCCTTCATGGACTGTTTGAACCTTCCAAACCATGCTCTGGGAGATTGCTTGAGTCCGTATAGAGACTTTTTCAATCTGCAGACCATTCCTTCCTGCGAAGGCGCAATGAACCCTGGGGGTAGATCCATGTATACTTCCTCTTTTAGATCTCCATGCAAGAATGCATGCTTCACATCAAACTGCTTCAGGGGCCAATCCAAGTTCGCAGCTAGAGACAGTAGTACACGGATAGTGCTAATATTGGCTACCAGTGCAAATGTTTCCTGATAATCAATACCATATGTTTGTGTGTAGCCTTTAGCAACTAACCTTGCTTTGTACCTGTCCAGTGTCCCATCATCAGCATATTTCAAGGCATAGATCCACCTGCACCCCACCATTTTCTTTCCTTGAGGTTTTGGTACTAGCTCCCATGTATCATTCTTCTCCAAAGCTTCCATTTCAACCTTCGTTGCCTCAGTCCATTTGGGATCTGCTAATGCTTCCTACACTTTATTTGGAATGACAATAGTAAATAATTGAAACACAAATGATGCATATGACTCGGACAACCTATGAGTTGACACATAATTACTTATGGGTATTTGGCTTGCTTTAACATTTGGCTCATACTGGGCTTTAGGCTTCCCTCTCGTTGTTCCATCTGGCAATTGATATTTGGGGGCACACTTGTTTTAGTGTTGGGTTCTGTTTCAGGGTTAGCCTCATTATTTATGATAACATTAGGCTCATGATCATCATTTATAACAAAATCTTGCTCAAGTTCAGGATTGAGACTAACCTCAGGATCATCCTCATGAGAAATAGGGACCGATGTGGTAGGAGTAGGGGGGTCTTCAGTTGAATCTGGCAAGACTGACTGAGTTTGATCATTAATTCCTGTTGCTGGTGCTTCTAGATCCATTTGATTTCTTTCTTGTACAACAATTCTTTCTTCCACAACAATTTTTGGTACTTCCAATATTGAAGAAGACTACTCTTCTCTAGATGTGCTCTCCCCCTGAGGAGAAGTCTTCGGAGTAAAGAAAAGTTGTTGCTCACAGAATGATCAGAGGTCGCTAGTCCTGGTTGTCGGAGTTGGGACGATAGGAGTTCGAAGAAGAAGCCGGTGTCGTCCACGTTGAGCGACGCTCTAGTTTGTGTCTTTCCGATCTTTGAAGCTCCGGCTAGAAGCTTCTGATGCTTAACGTCAGCAGGTCTGGTTCTGCAAGGTCGATCGTCTTCTAGGTACTTTGGATCCGATCTTTGCCGGAATTGGGTCTGGATTGAATTTTCGATCTCTGCCGGAAGGTTCACAAAGGGTTGTAAAATGGGATCTGGGTCTTGGATACTGTCTAGGTATTAGGTATACGTAGGCAGTAGCTATGGGTACTGGTATTTGGTAAATTCGATAGAGTATTTGGTATGGGTATTCTAAATGAAACTTTTCTGGTACAGGGAAAGGAAGAACAACAATGTTCTTAGGTAATTGGAATATTTCCTGGGCAGCGGAATTCAATTGGTAAAGGTCTCAAGAGCTTATTGCTCTGATACCATGTCAAATATTAGAATATGGGAATAATGTAATATCTCTATTCATCTCTCAAGGAGGTTTATTAGAATATGGGAATAATGTAACATCCATGTACACAAAGGAAAGTAATCAATCCTAATCTAAGTCAACTATAGCACTAATGCTAATTGATACACAAAATAAATCATAATAAAGTTAATTGATACAGCTCATGTCAACAGATTCTACTTGATTAGGTTATCTCAAAGTTTGCTTACAAGTTACAGCTAGCTTGAACAGTTGGCTCATGTATTTACTAATTAATAAAAAGTATTCCGAGAAAGAACTACAAATAACAAAAACTGATCACTACATTGCATAAATACATTTAGGGGAACAGATCGATCACTGGAGTTGAACTGTTTTGCATGGTTCTTTTGCACCCATGGGTTATGGTTACAACCAATACATATTATTCATCACGATCATACATACAGTGTAACTGTGTAACAGACGGATCTTTAGCTATTCAGCTACTGCGATGCCACTGCGATTCTGAGGGTACCCTAACCTTTCCCAATTGGAAGTTGCCATTATCAAGCTGTTTCAATTACTTTGGTGAGGGACAGGGTAACCGAGAAGGTGAATGATGATGAGGAGCCTGTATTGAAGAAGATTGATAGAAGCTAAGAATCACAGATTGTAAATTGATGAAAGGAAGACCACACTTTATGGCATACAAGGCTCTCTGTATTTATCTTTCTAAAACAGTAAAACCAACTTCAGTTGGCTAATTATATGATTTTACCCTCAACGCAATGGACGCCCCCAAGCCAGTGGACACCGCCGGAAGGCAGAAATTATTTCCATTTGGCCAATGGACTCCCCAGGAATCTTCTTCGGCATATAAGATGAAGAACGATTGATCTCCTCTGAATTTGATTCAGAGGAAACGGAGATAAAACTCTCCATTATTACATTCACCTGCACCAGAAATAACACATATATGTTATCCAACAACAACAGAATCAAGAATGAGCGGAAAGCTAGTAAGAGGAACAAAGCTCAGAGGGGAAAGATGCACACCCAAAGAGAAAGGGGTATTCGATCTGGATCTCTAAACTTCTCAAATTCTCTCTCGGAATCACTGCGTGTATAGCTAAGCAAGAGCTTCTGTGAACTGTAGAGCAGTTTCTGCTCCCATTTATAACGCTAAACGACCGGTTGTAGGCTCAGGCTCGGAAAGACCGTAGATGAACCCGAGGCTAATTTGGCTTGAAGAAACGCCCGCAATTTGTTATAGGGCAGTGCGCTACGCGTGGTTTTCTGGTGCAATTCATATGCGTTTCTGGTGCAGTTCATAACTCACCGGCCGTTTCAGAGTTTTTACGTTTTTGTTTTGGAAATGGGACTTATTGGGCCAACTTACTTTTTTGCCCTATTCTTTTGCAGAAACCCTTCTCTTCTGTTTTGTTCTTGAACATTTTTTTTTTTCCCTTTTTTTCCACCTTCTTTAACCAGATTGGAAGATGGATGAAAACTTATACGGTTGAATTACCATAAACAGGTGTCAAAATTTCTTAAATTATGATAGTATGTTATGGGAAACAAAGAGAGATAAGTTGATACTAGTAGAATAGCCAAGGAAGTACTTCGCAGTTCGCATGAACGATCTCAGCAGTGGTCTTCCCTATATGTACGGAGGAGTTTTTTTTTTTTTTTTTTTTGAGGAAATGGATACTTTCATTAAATATATCCTTGGCCAGAAGACACGTACATCAGATGCTGTCTCATACCAAAATCATAAATGATATGAACTAACTAACAAAAGACAGGTACCCTCATTAGAAACACATTTGATCACTTATTGAGCCTAAAACAAGAAACAAAACCCTCTCTACCAACCTCTCAGGAATCAGTAATCTAGTCGCCTAGAGACCTCAATTGGTATACAACTAGAAAACAAAGATGAAAGTAGTAGAAGACCCCACTTCTAGCATTAGGCAAAAAGGAAAACCATGAAATCAAAGTTTTCCTTTGCCCTTATCTCTAGGGCTGGAACCAGAACCAGTAGGTGGAGGATAGGTCAGCTTCAGAAGACTACCCTTAGTCTTCTTACTAGTGCGCTGATTCTTATTCTTGCTGCCAAGAGGCCTGCCGGTCTTCTTCTTCTTCAAAGTTAGCAAAGTAACATCACTGTCATCCTCAATCAATCCCAATGCATCAGCCTGTAGGGTTGGAACTTTTCCACCCAAAATAGTTTTGAATTTCTTGGGGGAAGGGTTACCAACACTGGTTCGATTTTGTTTCTTAGAAGACAAATCAGCTTCGTGAAGCCTCTGCATACCTGCAGAACCATCCAAATCACAAATCTCTATGGGAGGTTCTAACGTGGGACTCTGATCCTTCTCCAACTCGTGCTCCAAAGAAGCCTCAGTCACAGCCAAAGTCTCTGCAGGGACCGAAGGAGAAGTAGGGGAAATTGGCCGCTCCAATCGACGAATAACTGGTTTCCTCTTCAAAGGGATGGAAGAAGAGGCAGTGAAAAGATCATTCTTATCCTTTGCCGAGAAAGAGAACGAACCTCCAGATGCTGATGGTCTAGGAAAATGCAAAACCCTAGGAGTAGGGTTTACCATACACGATTCTGCACAAGCAATTCCGGCATGAGTGACAAGTCCACACTGAGAGCATCTCCCTTGCAGATGTTCAAATTGAAACTGAAGAATCGGTTCGACACCAACATCCAAATAAACTTTGTGTTCAAGCAAGATCGGCTTGGACACATCATAGGAGAATAAAATCATATTCGAGCCTTTCTTGAACTCCTTCTTATCATAATCCAAAAAACCCCCAAGGAGATTCCCAATCAGTGTGAGATTCTCAGGCTCTTCGTAGAGAGGTGGTCTTCCAGAAACCCTAACCCAAACTCAGAGATGCTTGAATTGGACTTCATGCAATGGTTTGACGCCATCATATTCTGCAAAACACACGGGGCACGATCATAACACCAGACTCCTCCCCGTAATACTTTATGACTGTCTCGAACAGATTCAAAAGAGAATAGGAACAGATCCCCACCCTTCTCCTAGATCCTGAATTCCTTGTCCACCATCCAAGTTCAGTGGAAGTGAGATTTGAAAGCCTTCAGATCAACCTGCTTTTGGGTCAATGGTTTGCCAAGAAGAAAGGATTGGGATGACCTGCGCACAGGACCACCACCAATTTTCCCCAGATCAGGGGCGCTACAGCCCTCAACAAGAGTAAGGGAGGCAGCAAAGCTTGCTGTGACTACATCAATGGAAGCCATGGATTGAGATAAGTGGGAGAGAAGGGTAGAAATGTTGACGGTGGAGGCAAGGAGGCCGTAGACTAGCTAGGGTTGAGAGAAAGTCTCGCTAGGGTTTTTTTTAAAGAATTATATGTACGGAGGAATTGTTGCGAGTGTCTATGATTATACTGATAATCTCATATAAACCAATAGTAATATAACTAATACCAATAGCAATATAACTAATAAAATATATTCTTGATGTTTTGCTTGTACAAAGAAAAAGTACAACAAGCGCCGCACCCCTTCTGCGCCACCCTAACAGCCACCTTACCGGCCACCATGCTGCAAGGCAATGTCCTTGTCTGGAACTGTCGCGGGATTGTTAACCTCGAGACACAGAGAGCTTTGATTGATTTGGTGCAGGCAAAAAGACCTTTCCTCATCTTCTTGGCTGAAACCCTAGCCACGGAAAAACTCATCAATTCCATTACATCCCGCTTGGTCTTTGCAGACAATATCTGAGTCTAAAAAGGGCCAGACTCTCAAGGGCTTGCAATGCTGTGGAGTCATGATCTCCATGTTGAACTACGTACGAAGTAGTCGCATCACATTGATGCAGAAGTTTGAGAAAAGGGCACAAACGAAGTGTGGAGATTTACAGGCATCTATGGTTATGCTGCAAGAGAAGACATACATCGTACATGGTCCCTAATCGACACCCTTGCAGCAAAGACATGTTTGTTGCCTTGGCTAATGGCGGGCGATTTTAATGAGCTTATGATTCGAGCAGACAAGTCAGGCGATCCTCCCCGGGCTCTAGCTCCAATGGCTCTGTTTCGTCACACTATGGATGCTGCAGGCCTCAGTGACATAGGTTTCTTTGGGTGCCTGTATACGTGGTCCAATAAATTTACAAAGGAAAGGTTAGATAGTGCCTTTTGGTCTGTGTCTTGGAGAGCCCTATTCCCGTTGTCTAGGACAATTACATTACCCCTCTCTGACTCTGATCACAACCCTATATTGGTTGAAGCAAGAGCTGAAAGGGAGCCAATCTGAAGGCGTACTCGTCGGTTTTGTTTCGAGGAAATCTGGCATGGGAATAAGCAATGCGCGGATATCATCCAGAGACAGTGGTCCGCTCCACTCACTGGTAATATATTCCAGCAGTTGGGCTCTAAGATTCACTCTACTGGACAACAACTTTTGCAATGGCATGTTACTGATTTTCAACGTCAAAAAGTCGAGATCCGTGAGGTCCAAAGCAAGTTACTTGACCTAATGAGGCAATCCTTCTTGAGTGAGCAGTATGAAGAACAAAGAAGATTGCATGTTAGGCAAAGTCAGTTGCTTTCGCAAAAGGAAAAATATTGGCGGCAAAGGTCACGTGCTTTATGGTTAAAGGATGGGGATAGAAACTTTGCGTACTTTCATCGTAAAGCCTCAAACAGGAAAAGCAGGAACACTACTAGAGGTTTGATGACTGATAATGGAGTGTGGACTGATGACCCGTCAGAGGTGAAGCATCTCCTTATGGACTTTTATAATATGACCTTCTCTTCTGAGGGAGTAGATGAGTCTGCTATCTCTGAAATTTTTAGGGCCACACCTATGAAAGTTACTACAATCATGAATGAAGATCTAACTCCCCATACTTGGATGAAGAAATAAAAGCTGCTTTGTTCCAAATGCATCCGTCTAAAAGCCCTGGTCCGGATGGTATGTCTCCTTTCTTCTTTCAAAAATATTGGCATATTGTTGGTTTAAATGTTTGAACTGCTATACATAATTTCCTGCAGCATGGGGAGATTTGGAAGGAATCAAATTTCATGTATATCTGCTTGGTTTAGATGTTTGAATTGCTATACATAATTTCCTGCAGCATGTGGAGATTTGGAAGGAATCAAATTTCACGTATATCTGCTTGATCCCGAAAATTAAAAATCCTACTGTTGCATCACATTTTCTGCTTATAGCATTATGCAATGTGCTTTACCGAATTAGTTCCAAGGTCATTGCCAACAGGCTAAAGAAATGGCTTCCGGATATCATCTCTCCCCTTCAAAGTGCCTATGTGCCTGGCAGACTCATCTTAGATAACACTCTGGTTGCAACTGAGGCAGCTCATTTCATGCATAAACTTACATTACAAGAGGAAGGTTTCTTCTCACTAAAACTGGACATCAGTAAGGCCTATGATAGTTTGGAATGGCCTTTTCTACATGCCATGTTAGTGAAACTGGGTTTTTCAGCTCAATGGATATCTATGGTAATGAGTTGTGTTACTTCAGTCAGTTATGCCATTCTTGTACAGGGCGAGCCATCTAACACTATACACCCTACCAGAGGTATCAAGCAAGGCGATCCCTTATCTCCCTATTTATTTATCTTATGTGCGGAGGGTTTATCAGCACTCATATCTCAGGCTGTTGACTCTGGGACGATCAAGGGCCTTAAAATGTGTCCTCAAGCTCCAATATTGCATCATTTATTCTTTGTGAATGACAGTCTCTTATTTGGGGCAGCTACCTTGGAAGAGTGCTACACTTTGCGACAGATTTTAAACACATATGAAAGAGCTTCTGGATAGAAAATCAATTTCCAAAAAAACAGTGTGGTTTTTAGTAGGAATGTTCATGCTAACATTCAAGCACAACTTTCTGCTGTTTTGGAGGTCAAGTGCGTAACAGAACATGACAGATATCTGGGCCTCCCGTTGCGAGTGGGTAAATCCAAAACTCAAATTTTCAATATATCAAGGAAAAATTGTCAAAGAAGCTGGAGAATTGGAAAGCTAAAATCCTCAGTTGTGCTGGCAAGGAGATTTTGATAAAGGCAGTTGCTCAGACTATGCCTTTATATGCCATGAACTATTACTTGTTGTCGAAGGGATTGTGTGATGATGTTCACAAGTTATGTGCCTCTTTCTTTTGGGGAGATACAGAGGACAAAAAGAAGATTCATTGGAGGAGTTGGGAACGTTTGTGTCTTACCAAACATGAAGGAGGTATGAGTTTCAAAAATATATATGCTTATAACCTTGCAATGTTAGCCAAACAAGGGTGGAGAATTGTCACAAACCCTTCGTCGCTTATTGCTAAGTTGTACAAGGCCAGGTATTTTCCAAATTGTGATTTTTTTCAAGCAGAGTTAGGTGATGCACCTTCCTTTTTGTGGAGAAGTATTCTTGCAGGTAGACCTGTGGTCAAGGCTGGTACTAGATGGTGAATTGAGGATGGTACAAAGATTAATATATTGAATGAGTAATGGATACCAAACTGCTCACCGAGCCTTGTCCAGAGACCAACTAACTCTCCTGTTGAGATGGTGTCTGATCTCATTGATGAGTCTACTAAACAATGGATTCCTCCTATTATTCACAGGATTTTTCAACCTTCAGTGGCAGCCAAAATTCTTAGTATTCCTCTAGCACATCGGAATAGACTTGATACGCACTGTTGGCATTAGGATCGTAGGGGTTGGTACAGAGTCAAGAGTGCATACTGGCTTGCTTGAGAACAGGTTCTTGGTAATGCCCTAGCCTCATCATCCCATGGAGATCCATTCAAGGAGCTATAGAGAAAGCTTTGGAAGGCAAGGGTGCCTGGAAAAGTGCAGATTTGTGCCTGGAGGGCTTGCTGCAATTTACTTCCTACTCGTGAAAGACTTACAACTAAAGGGTATGAGGGTGACCTACAATGTCTTCTGTGCCATTATGTTGTTGAAGACTCTTCTCACCTCTTTTGTACATGTCCTACGGCTACCACACTACTATCCCAAGCTCCCTTCCATTTGCAAAACTCCTTGCTGCCTAATATCAACTTTCAAGAATGGATGTTGGAAAGGGCTATGTATCTCAAGATGGAGGTGTTTGAGAAACTTTTGATGCTTATATGGGGTTTGCGGAAAAATAGAAACTCAAAATTATGGGAAAACAAGGCCAGTTCAACCTCTGACATTTTTCTCAGGTGTATAACTTGGTTGGATGAGTTTCACCAAGCTAGAAAGTCTGATGCTGCAACCCAAGTGTCGGCCCGTAAGGGGTGGAGTTCGGCAAGCACAGCTGCACTTACTTTGAAGGATTAATTTCAGTTTACCCCCCTGAGGTTTGGGGGTGTCATCATTTCACCCCCTGTACTTTCAATTTTGAATTTTTACCCCCTAAACCTTCCAATTTCAATCAGTCGTGTCCAATTTCTACTATTCCGTCCAAATTGGATGTTAAGTTTGACTTTTGAGGGCTAAAATGGTCATTTCAACATAAAAAAAATTTAAAAAAAAAATTCTGTTTTTTAGTTTTTTTTTTTTCTTTTTTTCTGTTTCTTAGTTTTTATTTTTTATTTTTTATTTTTTATTTTTTATTTTTTATTTTTTATTTTGTCTTCAACCTATACACCACAAGTTATAATAGGTTTATATAAAAACAAAAAAATACTTTAGGTGGTTGAAAGCCGCTCGCTGGTCTACGATATTTGTGATATATCTCTGATAAAGTGAAGAATTTTAAGATATATCCCCAATAAAGTGAAGAAATATTTGTAAAAAATAATTTTACACTTTATCTGTAAATAAATATCTGTATATCCCCAATAAAGTGAAGAAATATCTATGTAAAATCATTTTTGGTCTACGATATTTGTGATATATCTCCAATAAATTGAAGAATTTTATGATATATCCCCAATAAAGTGAAGAAATATCTGTAAAAAATGATTTTACACTTTATCTGTAAATATCTATATATCCCCAATAAAGTGAAGAAATATTTGTGTAAAATCATTTTTTACAGATATTTATTTACAGATAAAGTGTAAAATTATTTTTTTTACAGATATTTCTTCACTTTATTGGGGATATATCCTAAATTCTTCACTTTATCGGAGATATGTCACAAATATCGTAGACCAGCGAGCGGCTTTCAATTACCTAGAGTATTTTTTTGTTTTTATAAACCTATTATAACTTGTGGTGTATAGGTTGAAGACAAAATAATATAAAAAAATAAAAAATAAATAAATAAAACAAAGAAACAGAAAAAAAAAATTTTAAAAAAAAAATTAAAAACAGAATTTTTTTTTTAATTTTTTTATGATGAAATGACCATTTTAGCCCTCAAAAGTCAAACTTAACGTCCAATTTAGACGGAATAGTAGAAATTGGACACGACTGATTGAAATTGGAAAGTTTTGGGGGTAAAAATTTAAAATTGAAAGTACAGGGGGTGAAATGATGACACCCCCAAACCTCAGGGAGGTAAACTGAAATTAATCCTACTTTGAATGTGGATGGGGCGTTTCTTCCTCAGTTAACAAAAGGAGGGCTGGGAGCTATTCTTCGAAATGCTAGAGGAGAGGTTCAGGCTACTTTTCAGGCTGCAGTTCCATTTGTCAGCTCTCCAATGCATGTTGAACTTCTTGCAATTCAGGCGGGTTTGCAACTTGTCAGATTGCATAAATTCCAGTCGGTTTGCATTGTGTCGGACTGCTTATTGGCTGTGCAAGACATTAATGGCAGGTCTCCTATTCTCACAAAGTATGGACCATTAATTGAGGACATCCAGCTCATGATGCAACAACTACATCCTATTCAGGTTTCTTATGCACCTCGTGCCTGTAATAGATTAGCCCACAGGCTGGCTAGTTTAGCATATGAGTCAGAGCAAAGTGTTTGCTGGTTACATACAACCCCAGATTGTATCAGGGACATTGTACAAAAGGAGTTTCCTCCTCCCACTTAACTCAATGAAATCCTAGTCTGTTTTTACCTCAAAAGAAAAAGTACAACAAGAGTTACTCTTATAGAATGAATAATAAATATAAAAATATGTTGTTTTCAAAAAAATGAAAATAGTATACATTAAAGTAGTTCCAACATATTATCAAGAGCCCTCAGTTTCACACACACACAAATCTAAATAGAAAAAAAAAAAAAAACAGAAAATATAATAGTATTATATATTTTAATCTCATAAGTCTGTTTAGAGTAGAGACTTTGAATTCCAATCTTATATGAGGAGTTACCTAAAATATAAACTATTCAACTATTTGACTAAATTCTGCTTACTACCTTGTACTTTCAAGGGTTCATCAGTTCAGTCCCTGCACTTCTAATTTAATCAAAAAAGTCCTTACACTTTTCAATTTCATCAAATCGATCTAATCCGTCACCTTTCCATCAATTTTCGGGGAAAATTTCCAAACTACCCATCTGCATTCACAACACTGACGCGTCGGCAGGCTGCCTAGCAATGGGTAGTTTGGGAATTTTTCCTGTGAGAAGGTCCCACGTCAGCATTTTAACGGTGAAAATTGACAGAATAGTGACGGATTGGATCGATTTGATAAAATTGGAACGTGCAAGGACTTTTCTGATTAAATTAAAAGTGCAGGGACTGAACTGGTGAACCCTTAAAAGTACAAGGTAGTAAGTAGAATTTAATCCTAAACTATTTATCTTGTATTAATGCAGGTTTTGGGAAGCATATTGCGCTCTAAAACTAGTAGGGATGAATGGTTGGCAATTCAAAATAGTGAAATATGGGACCTACTTGAAGAAGATGATAGAATCATGTCGGTATTGAAGTTGAGTTTTAATAACTTGAAGTCATCACCTTTGAAGCAATGTTTGTATATTGCTCAATATTGAAGAAAGATTTTGAAATTGAAAGAGATAATTTGATCCAACTTTGGATAGCTCAGGGATTGCTCCAGCCTTCATCTGAGAAAAATCATCATGAAATGGAGGATACAGGCAATAAATATTTTAATATTCTATTGAAAAACTCCTTATTTCAAGAGGTTACTAAAGGTGGCACTATTACCAAGTACACTATGCAAGATCTTGTGCATGATCTTGCAGAAAAAGTATCCAAATGCGACGGCTTGACACAGGATTTGAATGATACATGCGAGGTTCGACATGTTGCACGTATTCCTCTTTCAACACTAGAAAACATGTCAGAAGTAACTGTTAGGAGATTGCACTCACTATTTTCAAATGATCAAGTCTCAAATATCATTTTCTCCAAGTTTAGAGCATTGCGCGTCTTAAATTTACAGAGGGTAAATATTCAAGAGTTGCCAAATTCATTTGGCAAGTTGAAGCACTTGAGATATCTAGACGTCCCATATTCAAGAATCAAAGCACTTCCCAAGTCAAATGGCAAGCTCTATAACCTTCAAACATTGAGAATGCAGGAAACTGATTATCTCAAAGAGGTTCCAAGGGAAATGCAAAACTTGATCAACTTGAGGCATCTTTATTTTGATAAGACAATGGAATTTCCGGCTGGAATATTGTACGACTCAGATTTCACCACGTATTACTCAGACTGCATGTGCACTTTCACCCTCTGTGAACTGAAGAATTTTTGGAAAGATAGACACACAACTCAACAACAATAGGTAAAACAATGATATTTTATGTATTTGCAATAATTTTGAGAAGATGGGGGCTTGATATTAGACCAAGTTGGCCACATTTTGTTCAGAACAATGTCCACATTTAAAAAAAAAAAATATAGCATGGCCAAGTGAGACATTGACTTTTTACTTCTATAAGAGATTTTCTTTTCCTTTCACTTTTAAAATTATGGTTCTTCTCTTCTCTTTTGCTTTTGTATGTTGTGCTATTGAAAGTAAGGTTGTTAATGAGTCCTGTCTAAGTTCATCCTAAAATTTTAAAAACTTAAGGCAAATTATAAATAGTATAAATATTGGCCCCATATGTTATAGTAAGAAAAAAAAAATTAGAGAAAGAAAAACAAAACTGAAAAAAAATAAAATAAAAGGAAAAATGGAAGAGAAACAAGAAAAAAAGAAATTTTTTTGGACAAAATACTGTTTACTCCCTATAATTATAGGGTTTCGACGTTTCAGTCCCTGACTTTTCAATTTCACCTAAAAACTCCCTAAACTCTCCAATTTCACCCAATTGGTCCTTACCGTCAACTTTCAGTCAAATGCTCCGTTATCTTGCTGACGTGGCATCATTTTCACACCAAAAT
This sequence comes from Rosa chinensis, assembly GCF_002994745.2. Classification (NCBI taxonomy): domain Eukaryota; kingdom Viridiplantae; phylum Streptophyta; class Magnoliopsida; order Rosales; family Rosaceae; genus Rosa; species Rosa chinensis. Next base: position 39,079,878 of record NC_037091.1, on the reverse strand, counting down.
GTCTATTTTACCCTCACTGACAAAAAAAAAAATCTCTCCTTCTCTTTTCTTTTTACCTGTTCTTCTTCCTCCGTGTCCCTCCTCTTCGGCCTTTTCTTCCTCCATGTCCCTGCTCTTGGTTGTTCATGCAAAACTCATTTACCCAGAAGGCGAAACCAACGAGAGGAAAAAGCAAAGCTTATACTACCATCAATTCAAATCCCACACATGCCAATTACCATTTAACAAATATCCACAACCAACATGAACCCAGTCTCTTTTCCGAGACAAAATTTGAACAAAACAAGCAAACTAGCACATCAGAGAAAACAAATAGAGTCATACTGACGTAGCATCAATCTCACAAGAACTTATTCATATTCAATTAAATCCTTGATTCAAACTTCAACCACCAACATATATACCTGAAAACCACAAAGAATTGAAATTTAAAGTATCTTGCACTGAATCAGTTTTAGGGGGTTTTACCATAGTTCTCTCTGCTACCCACGATGTAGGCCACCTCCTTCCAGTTCTTCTGCTTTAGGTTCCCTCTGCTCAGCTTCCATTCCGACTTCTGCAAATTCATCATCTCAAATTGTTCATATTGCGCGCGACCACAAACAGATTCAAATGAAAGCAACTCTAACTTCTAAACTCCCAATCCACAACTTCAAAAACAAAATCAAACAAAATAAGTAAACCGAAACTGCAATCAACTTGAAAGATGAACTATACAGTCTTCGACTACACAAATACAAAATGTTGATGAGAAATTTTACCATGGTGGTCCAGTGGTATAGGAAAGCGGGTCCAATAGTCCGAAAGCTTCAAAATCTGAGCGACGAAGCCGAGAATTTCATTGGTAATTCCTGGCACGGAGCTGCCGCCATCTTCTTCCGAAGCTCTATTCCGAACTGGCATCAAGTTCGAAGCCAATTTGGAGATTTCTGCAATGGAGAGAAACGAGAGGCCTGTCTTGAAGCTCCTACCCAATTCTGCAAGATCGTTTCGAACTCCCAAGAGCGCCGGCGACGGTGAAGGTTGAGAATCGGAGGAGGGAAGGGGGGATGACGACGGTGGAAAGTCCAGCGAGGCCACAAGTAAGGACAGAGGACAAGTGAGCATATCCATCAAACATGTAATAAGATTTAGCCTTTGGATTGATCCCGGTGCTGATAATCACAGCTATGATGAGGCCGTAGATCCCAAGCACTCCAGCCATGACCACCGGAACAATCGATTTCATGACCAGCTCCTGCCGCATCACTCCCATCGAGGCCACGCCCACGCCACTCTTGGTGGTCCAGTACGCCACGCCCATGCCTGTGGCAAGATCAGAAATTAAATCAAAGTTCTAGGGAGAAACGAGTAAAATCGAGGGATCGGAGATCGGGGAGGGACTTACAGGAGAAGACGAGAGCTGCGGCGGTGATGATGAGGATGGAGACGAGAGAGGGGAAGAAGAAGAGGTAAAAAGAAAAGAGAAAGAGGAAAAAATAAAAATAAAAATAAATAAATAAAAAAGAAAAGAAAAAGAGAAAGTGAAGGTATAACAGTCATTTTAATGCGAAAAGCATGCCACGTCAGCAAAATAACCGAGTTTTTGACGGATAATTGACGGAAAGGACTAATTGGGTGAAATTGGAGAGTTTAGGGAGTTTTTAGGTGAAATTGAAACGTCAGGGACTGAAACGTCGAAACCCTATAAGTATAGGGAGTAAATAGTATTTTGTCCATTTTTTTTCTAGAGGAAAAAAAGTATAAAAAAAAAAGTAATAATTTTAGCTATAAAAGTAGAAAAAGAAATAGAAAACTGAAAAAGAAAAAAGAAAAAAAGAGAGAGAAAACAAGAAGAAGAGTTTCGATTTCTAAAGAAAAGAAAAAAGAGAAAGTACAAAAATTAGAATTTTAGCTAAATGTAGCCAAAAGAAAAGAAAAAAAAACAAGAAAATGAAAGAAAAGGCCATTCAAGCCTACATCACATTATATTAGTACTACTTTTGGGCCTCTACATATATATGTCAATGACCTCATAGATCTCAGGTCAGGTCCAAGCCGTCCAGTCTTGGTCATGCCATATCACATTCATGTCGTGTTAAAATAATAAACTTGTCATGGTAAACAAACACAAATTTAAGCCATTTAATAAATTAGGTTGGAAATGTATCTTATTTATTAATCAAGTGACTCGTGCTGCCTAACTTGTTCAATAAATGGGTCATGAGTACATAACTCACTAGTTGACACATTTAAGATGGTAAAGACACTTAAAATTACTTATTTTTAATGGCTTGTGTGTGCTAGTTATATGTAGCCCAATCTGAAGCTCTATAATCAGTTTTGGTGGGTTGACATACAAATAATCCGTTTATTAAATGAGTTTAGTACTAAAGATTAGCTTTTTAATTCTTTTTGAATAAAAGGATCATAGAGATTTTCATTAACATAAAGGTAAGGTCAGATTGACCATTACATATTCTTCCGCTACTATCTACAGATAGACAAGAAGTTGTAGTGAAAAAAACACAACGGTGATGCATACGATATGACCATTCATTCGACAAGTCATGCACACTTATTCAAAGCATGCCCATTCAACTATGACCAAGTAACTATTGAAACCGAAAAATTCACAAGTCCAATTCGAGGGGGGCAAGGTTCGAAAAATCGCTAGGCGCTAGTCGGGCGGTGGGCTGGGGAGGAGCGCCTAGGCGGTTTTTGTTTTTTTAATTATTTATTTATTTATATAGCATGTAAAAAGATATATAAGTTTATAATATAAATATTTCAATTAAAAAAAGGTATAAATAAAGATATTCTAAAAAATATATATTTTATATCAATAGATTCCAGTTCCGGTCTCCATATAACTAATGTTATTATAATATTATATATATTTCTGTTCTAAAGTTACTACTTGCCACACCTGTGGTAATGAGCTGGCCCTAACATCTTGATTAATGTGTCTTGATTAATCCATAATTCCATATTGACATATTCAACGCAAACCCAACACACCACCTAGCAATTTCTCCTTTTTCAATTCATTCTTATCTAAACCACCGACTCTTTTACTCACCTCACCCACAACTACACGTCTACACCACCAGATTCATTCTTGCTCCCAAACAACGACCAAGACCCATTCATTCTCTTTCTTTCATCTTTGATTTGATTCCGTCAATCTCGACCACCATGGCCATCAACCTTCAGGCCGTTCTTGCCTCCACCGGATTATCAATTCCAGATTATCAATTCAAGCAAAGATGAATACTTTTCCAGATTATCAATTTCTCAGAACTTACCGTGGAGAAGCTAAGGGAGGAGATGTGGAGCGAAGGGGCGAAGAAGCTGAAGCAGCTGCCGGTTGAGATGGTGGAGGAAAAGTTGATACTGGGAGAGTACGGGAACTGATATATAATTGGGTGTTGATGTCTTGTATCTCGAATTTTAAAAAAAAAAAAAAAAAGGAAAACGCCCAGCCAGACGCCCAGCCGCCCAGTCCGCCCAGGCGCCCGCCGAGGCCTCCTAAAATCCCAGCGCCCAGAAGCTTCGATTATGCATTACTCGAGGCGGAGAGGTGCCGCCCAGCGCCTAGGCGGGCTGGGCGGCCGCGTTTTAGAACACTGAGGGGGGCTAGATTCAAAAATTACATGGTGATGGTCTTTCAAAATAAATCAGAAAAGTGGGAACCCATTGCATCAAATATACTGGTAGAGTTTGACTTGGCCACCAGATCAACAAAACAAATTCGTTTGACTTTTCAAAAAACACAAGAATGATAAGTCCAACCCACCTCTTGAATGTGGTCTTTGTTATTATCTCTAGAAGAGAAACGGTACGTACGGTAGCAGATGGCTTAATTATAGGTGGTGTGATCATATAAAGCCACGACTTGATATCATTTGAACTTGTGGACTTCTCTTCCAAGTAGCAATCAGATGGCTAGTCTTATATCAAGCTTTCAAATTCAAATCATATATTGGAAGTTGTAGATAATTCTCACGGCTACAAGCTTGAATGTGGGAGTGCTTATCGTCATTTGAAGATATTTCGAATTCAAATTAATCAAATTGAGGTCAACAAGATATCTCTTATCTCTATATGTTGCCTATATAAAGAAACTCTTTACAACAATCGAAGAGGGGGGAAAAACACTACAGAGGGCAGAAAATACTACATAGAGGAGAGCATAAGAGAAAGACACAGCAGAGGAAAAAAGACACACAGAGCAGAAATACAGAAAGGAGAGAAAGAGAGAAGGAAGGTCCAAGTTCCGCTACCGGAGGAAGAAAAGAAAAGTTGCAGGTATACGGCTGCATCCATGGTTATTTTTCTTTTATGAAGTTGCCTAGACGATGCTCATGACAGGAAAAGAAGTCTGCTTCCCTGCCTTCAATTGATCCGGAAGAGAATGACCATCTCGTATGGAGTTTACAAACTCTAATAGGCCGTTCATGAACGACCACAACCATTAGAGTTTTTCCAGCCTCTCTAAGACAATGTTTAACGCATTGAAACAATACGGTTGTTCACGAACAGCCTCGTTTCAATGCTCGAAGCTCCCCCGAAATGGTGTTGCTTGCATGACAGGACCCGCCCCGGATTTCACCCTGAAATCCGAGGTGGCCCTGTGGGGCCCACCTTAGAGATAACTCTACCAAAAATTGGCCGAGTCACCCCTAAAGTGAACTACCCAAAACTATTAACTCACAATATATCAGAGCCAAATGAAGAAGTGCGGAAGCTATTCGTCAGCAATGCCTCAAAACACGTACGCCCGACCTCAACTAATAACGCCTACAAACTGGGCATTAGAAACCGAAAGGCCCAGGGGAAAGTAGACGAAAAACGTTAGCGTGAGTGGACAAAAATAAACAATTTAAAAGAAGAAGGATTTCATACTTTCCCACATTTATTTCATTAAAAACCGACGCATGCAACAATTAGAAAACACATTTAGCTTTAAATCCAAAAATTTCAAAACGATAAACCGACTAGCCTCGCTAGTCACAACATTTGAAAAATATATTGTAAAAACCGAAATCTTGTTTCTCAAGAAAAATAAGACCAGCTCCGCTGGCTACTGTGAAAATCGGACTAGCCCCGCTAGTTAAGCAACGACAAGATATGGGGAAGAGGTATCACCATACGAAAGAAGGGAGCCTCCCAGGCTCGGGTCGGAGTGTCCCACACTCTGGAGCATCCCATGCTCTGCTCTTACTCACCCACGAACACATAGTAAGTAGGGAGGAGTACTAATAGGCTAGCTAGCAATAAAATATAGCGACCCAGGTATGGTGGGTAAAAACCATTAAAATCCAGTAAATCTAAAAGGTTTCCCCATAAGTCCAGCGAATAAAGAAAACACGGGTACGATTCCCAACCGTACCCGGAAATTCTCGTAAAAAGTCACATAAGTCAACAGGGTGTCCCACACGCTAAAAGAATAATTAGATTATCAGTAAGGCATTCCTAATGCCAAAACCGAAAGTCGATAAACAAATAGGAAATAACTTCATCGAAATCCCATTTCGAAAATCTTTCCAAAAATCTCAAATCAACGAATAGCAATATACTTAATTCCGGAAATCACCTCGGAAAATTACTTCAACGAAATTTAACATAAATCACAATTTCAAAATCGAGCATAACAACTTTAATTTGAAAATCCAATTGACATAGTAATAAAATATTTAAATCCGTTTAATATGCTCGATAAATTAAAACAATGATTTAAGTCACTAATTCATTTCCCAAATCAAATCAAGACAAATCAACAATTGCATGCATCCATATTTAAAAGCAAAGGTCCACTCACAATACTATTGGGCGACCACGCAAACGAGTTCCTTCATTTAGCCGTAGCTCGCGGCATTGCCCTGTACACAATTATATTTCCGTAAACGGCAATCCGATAAAATAATTACGAACCTAAACGAAACCTGAAAATCCCTATCTCCATTACTTCTCAAATTCAACCCAAATCTCTCCCACAACACCAATTCCCCAATTAACATATTCCACAACGAAAACGAGGGAAATCCGACGGCCAGATTTCCCACAATTCAATCACAAACTCCGAACTTCAAAAATTCACAAACAATTCCAAACTCCTCCAAAATTCACCAAACTTCACATACAAGCTCTACAATATTTCTACAATTTAATGGGCTAAAAACTGAAATTAGAACACTACCCTACACGTCTCCACGCGCCACCAACAGTGGCAGCGCGTGGGCCCCACGCGCCTGCGGCCACCACTTCCGATGGTCACCAAATTTTGGCAGCACCACCTACTCCACAGTCCAAGCATTTTTCACAACTACAACAAGTTCCAATTTTACCTGTAAGTGATCGAAATTGGCCGTTGAAATTTTTCCATAAAAACCCAAGAACCCTAGGATTTGAAATCGTCGATTCGACCTCCACACTGCAAATCGTGGCTCAAGGCTAGGGGCAAAATGATCCATGGCAAAAACCGAACCTTCGACACCAGTTTGGTGGCCGGGGACCGCCGGAAATCGATGAAACCTCCATTTGGCTACAGTAAACTTCGTGGCTCAATTCCGAGCTCCTCCGGCCGAGCCACTGCAAAACACCACGCCAGGCGTGACAAGGAAGAGGGGGCGAGTCTGCCGGTGCCCGGATTCCGTCGTGGGTCTGCCGGAGAAGGAAGAATTCGGAGGAAGAAGAAATCGGCCGAAGAGGAAGAAAGGGTCGGGGGAGAGGAGAGAGAAAAGCCGGGTAGGTTTCCAAAAATAGAAACTTACCACAGTAACTTGGCTATTTATAGAAAGTTACCATGAACAGTAACAGTAAACAGTAACTTTAATCTTTCGCTTATAACTTTCACATACGAACTCCGATTTTTACGTACCATATATGCACGCGCTCGGTTTAACGTTCTCTACAACTTCCATGAAGGAAATTTTCTCAAATTTTGACCCGAACAAAAAGTCGTATTTTAGGGCCCCCTAAAAGTACTGAAACAACAGTAAAAGTGAAAGTAAATGTCGTTTAACGTCCTAATGATAAATAAATCAGTAAATTCTGGTTCGGGACGTTACATTGCAGCTCTTAGGTGCTCTCCAATGCTTAACGCATCGAAACAATACGGTTGTTCATGAACAGCCATGTTTCAATGCTCAAATCTCCCTTGAAATGGTGTTGCACACGCATGACTCAAGCTCCTCCTAAAATGACATTGCCGTGGTCCTTCTACCAAAATTTTAGGAGAATGAAACAAGCAGAGGAATGGAAGTGCTTGCAACTCTTCAATTGTGAATGAGAGAAAATAATAAAGTGCTATAGCACTCTTTTCTCTATTCAAAGTAAAAGAGACGGTGTACTTGACATGGTTTCAAATTTCTCTTACAAGTATTGAACAGAGCCATCACACGTCCTACAGGGGAAGAATTCAAGCTCTCTAATTCTTGTTTTGGCATGTGGTACCAACTTGAAAAGTCAAACGGTGGAGAAGTAACTAACGCCTGCATACAAAAGAAAAATGCTTTGAAATCAATATAAAAGCAATTAAAAAATGTATGGCTGCAAGTTAATTAGCAAAGACAATGTCCAGATGCTTGCAAGTCTTTATAATTAAACTTTTGCTTTTGCTTTGTTTCTTGAGGCGGTGGCTCAATAATGGAAGAAGACAAAATAGAGGCCGACTTAATTGGTGGAAGAGAACTCCATAATGAAAGGAGGTTCTCCCCGAATGCTCGAAGAACAGCCAAAAGATCAATGAGTATGTGGTTTGCGACAGAGAGCATTGACAAGTGAAAACAAGAAAGGTCAATTGTCATCTACATGCAAGATGATGAGCTTGAGCGGCAAATTTTGTCCTAACCAAACTTTCTGAGCTAAAAGATAATCATACAAGCATTAATATAAAAAATTATGTTGAGGAAAAATTGCACACTGTGAGTGTAAAGGTCACCTAACATAATTTCACTCGTATTTATTTAGTGAATAGAGTTTTAATTATTTCGAATTCGACACATTCAAGACAGAATGTGTCTCTTAATTTTATAGCTCTAATTAAAACTCTGAATGCAAGGGTCTTTTTTTAGGTAAATATACCTTCTTGTTCAAGGAAAACCTAATTTGTGTTTAGCCCAAACTCTAGGTTACTTGACCTAGTGGTAATAGGATATAATTAGAAGGATCTAGAATCCTAATCAATGTAAAATTACTTTCCTTGTATGATTAAGATTCTATGCATTGTAATCCTCTATATAAAGAGGCCCCTATTATCAATGAGAATACACAGCAAATTCCTCTCAATTTCTGATTCCCTAAAACACGTTATCAGCACGAGCCCTAACCCTAGCCCTAAAAACAAAAAAAACCCGAAAACTCTTCTCACCAAAACTGCCGCAAGCTCCTAGCCCTTGTTAGCCGTGCCCTATGCTGCCCCTGCAGCCCTTGCGCACCCGTGTGCCGCCTACTGCCCCTGCAGCATTGCCGCACGTCTACTGCCCCCTGCAACCCAGCAGCACGCTCGTTTCTGTGCAGATCAGTCTGCTTTCACGCGCTGAAACATCTTGTTCGGAACCTCTGATGAAAATACTTTCTTCACCAAAGTTGTTCATCTCTGTCTCTTCTATCTGACCTCCAAATTTCATCCCTATTGGAGTCGTTTTGAGACATGTACACGATTCGAGGTGGAAGCTGTTCAGCATGCTCGTTCCTGTGCATATCAGTCAGTTTGCAAGCCCCGAAACGCCTAGTTAAGAACTTCAGATCAAAATTATTCCTTCATCAAAGTTGTTCATGTCTGTCTCTTCTATCTAACCTCCAAATTTAAGCCCTATTGGAGTCGTTTTGAGACCTGTACACCAATCGGAGTGGGAGCTTGTTGAGATAAAACGATAGACTGCAAACATCATTGTTTCGATCTAATCCAACCCCTCTTGGAATCGAATTTCTTGGAAGCAACTATGCTTAGAAATTTTATTTGTTTTCGTGGTAGCCTTTTCCGAAACTAACCCTAATTTCTTGTTCTCTTTTAGGATGAGTAACCTGAACAAATTGGACTTTGCCCCATTGGAAACAACTGGCTTTGGATATCACAGGTGGGTTCGTGATATCCGCCAGCATCTCAAGGCTGATGGAATCCTGGACATGATTCTCGAGCCTAGCCAGGACGTGATAACTGTTGAGCAAGCTCAAGCTTTGGAAGCAAATAGAGCAGCCTTAGAGGCAAATAAGGCGAAAGCCATCATCCTAATGACTCGTCATATGGATGATTCGCTCCAGTACGAGTGTATGAATGAAGAAGACCCCAGAAGGCTATGGGTCTCACTCGAAGAAAGATTTGGCAACGTCCGTGACTCCTTGCTTCCTGACCTAGAAGTGAGATGGCATAGCCTCCTCTTCTGTGATTTCAAGTCAGTTCTTGACTATAACTCAGAAGCACTTCGCATTAAATCCTTAATGGAATTCTGTGGTAAAGAGATCACAGATGCGATGTTGATTGAGAAGACTATCTCTACCTTCCCCGTCTCTGTATTGATGGTTGCTAAGAACTATTGAATCGATGTTAATGCAAGACGGATCACAAGGTTTCATGATCTCATTGGAGCTATGAATGTCGCTAAAAAGCATGACAATATCCTTGTGAAGAACTATAATTCGAGATCCGTGGAAACAGAGCATATTCCGGAATCCAATTATAGTCGCACCTCTAAGAGAGGGCGCCAAGAGCGAAACCCTAATCTTAGGTATACTTCTGGACATTCTGATCCATATAATCGCTCTACTTGGGAAGGTAACCGCCAAAATAGGCCAACACGGAACCGAAGAGGTAAACGTGGAAAGAGAGAGGGAGGCAACGCCTCTGGCCATGTTGGTGGCGCCACCAACACTAAGAGCCATCTAAATGACGCTTTCAAAGCGCCTCAATCAATGGAGTTCGAGCAAAGAGATGTATGTTCTCGATGTGGAGTGTCTGAGCATTGGGCACACATTTGTAGAGCTCGTGAAGAACTTGTCACCGCCTACAAAGCATATTATGAAGCAAGAGAAGCTCACTATGTGGAACAAGAAGATCAAGAAGATGATCTAGAGTGAAGGGTTGCAGACTACAAATCTGGCTGGGATCAATAGATCGCCAATTCTGTTTAAGTCTTTATTTTCCAAGAGATGTAGGCGATTACCATATTACCTTTATTGGATTAGATTTTCTTTGATCAAAGAAACAATGATGTACTCCGTTGGCTTATGAATAAAATTTCGAGTTCTTTTCATTATGACTCCATTTTGATTCTGAGCATATGACTTTGTGACTACGATGGCTAGGCCATCAATATTAATTCAAGGACATGGAATAGCCCAAGTTCCACTTGCCAAATGGCACCTTGATTACAATTGTCACAGAAACTCTCTACGCTCTTAGGGCAAATCGTACCCTATGAATAGCCAACGAATTCCATGCGAAAATGCATGTGGAGAACGGAAATGAGTTCCTTTGCAATACCTTTAATGATTGCGAACAAAGACGCATCTTAGAGAAGTTTATGTGTCTCTCTAGTGGACTCTATGTCACTATTCGAGCTATTAATCCAATAAACGTTATGAGAGAAGATCTCTCGGATTTAGACACATATTGGCTTTGTCACGACAGGATCGATCATCCTAGTCATGATATGATGATCCGTCTACAAAGACTTCACACGGACATCTTTACAAAGCCCGTTCCTTAGGGAAATTAGGACTGAGACCGTCCTCTGCAAAGGATATGACAATACTCATTCTGTTCTTACAAATAATCCGTAGGGATTTTGTGGATTGATTCAACCAACTTGCGGACGCTTAAATATTTCATGATATTGGTTGACACGCAAACACGCTGGTCACGTGTTATGCCATTGTCCACCTATAAATGCTGCTTACGCTACACTCCTAGCTCATATCATATGACAATGGGCTCACTCCCCAGATCATCCTATTCAGTCAATTGGATTTGACTATGCTAGAGAGTTTACATCGAAAGACTTTCGATGGATATTGCAATGGGCTTGATGTTGGACATCACATTCCCATGTACACACCTAATTGGTCTCGCGGAAACGACTACGATGGTAGTCCGAACATTGGTAATGCGCACCAATCTTCTTACATCCGCTTAGGGTGATGCAATATCGCATGCAGCTATGCTAATTCGTCTACGACCTACCGCCACTCAATGTCCCTATGCGTTACAGCTAGTGACTGGGTACACGTATTTTGTACTTACGCACATTTGAGTGAGCTATTTATGTGCCCATTGCGCCGCCACAGCGCACTATGATAGGTCCTTACAGACGAATGGGCAACTACGTTGGATTTGAGACTCCAACCATCGTCCGCCACTTAATGCCCTTGCTAGGTGATCTCCTTACCGCTAGATTTGCAGATGTCACTTTGATGAGACAGTCTTCCCGTCGTTCGGGGGAGATAAGAACACGAATGTTCAACAGGAACGACAGAAATTGTCGTGGCCTGTCCCCACTATGTCTCATCTCGATCCCTATTAAAGTGACGAGATCACACAAATATGCTGCAAACATGCCTGCAAGGAAGGACGTCCCTACGAGAGGACGTAGCGCCACCCTACACGGAGGTTGGTATGGCGCCAACGCCAAAGAGAGTGGCACTCTGGCGTTACAGGCCATGGCCCCAGCTAGGATGCTTGGGAGGTCCGTGGGTTCGAAGAATACTTTGGCACATTCCAATCCTTTAATCATCGACACTCAAAATCCATCTCATGAGTATCTTCCAGGTTATGGTTATCGTTGGGGGACGCCTCAACGTCAGAACCTATTCCTGAGAATATAGAGCTCTATGAAAATTACACTAGTGTACATGAGACGTGGGATAGAAACTCCATCATAATTGGTGATGTAGTTGCGTATTTTGTTGCGCATGAGTTTGTTGAGTCAGATGATATCGAACCACGCTCCGTTGATGAATGAATGCCAACGTAGAGAGTTTTGGCCTAAATGGAAAGATGCGATCCAGGTTAAGATGGATTCTCTAACGAAGAGGAAGGTTTTCGAGCTAGAGATGCTAACACCTCCTGACATAAAACCTATTGACTAATGGGTCTTCGTTAGAAAGCGTGATGAGAAAAAGAGATGGTAATCTCGCCTTATGGCGCAAGGCTTCTCACAAAACGCCCTGGAATCGACTATGATGAGACATATTCTCTCGTAATGGATGTTATTGCACTCCACTACCTTTTTAGTTTGGTAGTTTCCGAATAACTGAACATGCAGCTTACAAATATGGTCACTACGTATCTCTATAGGGATCTAGATACGGAATATACATGAAGGTTCATGGCGAACTTCATTTACCCAAGTCAAGAGGCTCTAGACCACGGAGCGCGTTTACAATAAGGTTGAAACGCTCACTAAAGTGACTACTTGATTGGGAAGGGATATGCCCACGCGTTTCTATAACAAGTTTCGGATTCTATCGCGGTTCATGTTGGACATGATCTTCATCAGAAGCCTTTAAAGAGTTAAGGGAAACCGCTGAACACTTGAAATCCGATTTTGAGATGAAGGATTATGGGAGAACACGATTATGTCTCAGTTTGGAACTTGAGTATCGTGTCGATAGATGCTTAAGCATTTTGACAAAGTCAAACCTTCAAGCACCCCCATGATCGTTCGTAGTCTTGATCCTGAAAAGGATCCTCTTCGTTTGAAGGATGACGACGAAGATGTGCTAGAGGCAGAAGTGCCTTACTTGAGTACAATAGGCGCATTATTGTACTTAGCTCAATGCACAGGACCGAACATCTCATATGTTGTGAACTTGTTAGCTAGATATAGCTCTGCGCCAACGCGACGCCATTGGATTGGTGTAAAAGATATCTTTTGATACTTGAGATGTATGAGTGATATGGGCTTGTTTTATCCCTACAAAGAGATGATGGATTTGGACCCATCACACACCAGGTACGCCGCCAACACTGGCCTGCGTCCATTATCCCCATCCCAAAACGACATGTGTTTTGGAAGGTTTTGCTGATGTTGGGTATCTCTCTGACCCACACAAAGGTCATTCCCAATTCGGTCAAGTGTTCACCATGGGAAAAGACCGTGACATCTTGGAGGTCTACAGAATAGACCCTAGTCGCTATATCTTCGAACAATGCAGAGATCATTGCTCTTCACGAAGTGGTTCGTGAATGTATATGGATTGGATCCATAATCACGCATGTTCGAACAATTGTGGTTTGAAGTCTACCACAGATGAGCCTACGAGCGTTTAGGATAATGCTGCTTGTTTTGAACAAATGAGGCAAAGCTACATCAAAAGCGATTACACCAAGCACAATCAGCAACAACAGACTCTCCTCGAGATCAAAGTGAACTAGGTTCGATCTGAGGACAGTGAGGCAGACTTGTTTACTAAGTCATTGCCCAAATCCACGTTCGAGAAACATACGGCAAGAATTGGCTTGCGGAAATTATCTGAACTCCCATGATCGTAGTCATCAGGGGGAGGCGCAGACATCAGGGGGAGATGTCTACATGTTCATCTCGAATCGTGAAGGGTGTGTTGTGCTCTTTTTCCCCTTCGACCGAGGTTATTTTTGTCCCACTGGGTTTTTGTTACTCGGCAAGGTTTTTAACGAGGCAACGAGAGAAGCACCGCGTTTGGGCAACACAAGGGGGAGTGTTCAAGGAAAACCTAATTTGTGTTTAGCCCAAACTCTAGGTTACTTGACCTAGTGGTAATAGGATATAATTAGAAGGATCTAGAATCCTAATCAATGTAGAATTACTTTCCTTGTATGATTAAGATTCTATGCATTGTAATCCTCTATATAAAGAGACCCCTATTATCAATGAGAATACACAGCAAATTCCTCTCAATTTCTGATTCCCTAAAACACTTCTCTAATAAACCTGTTCCTTTTACTTCCCAAAATTCATTTTTTATCACACATAATTGTCACATTCAATGACCCTGTGTGTGCCAGATATTATTGACCACACGAGACCTTTCTCTGTGATTTCTATAATTTTGACAAGAGTCTCCAATTCTACCCTGTCCCAATTCCCAGTTTAGTTTACTACTCGAATTCACTTCGCCAAACAAAGAATGATAATCAAAGCCTTCGTCCCCCCAAAAAACAGTGCTACAAATTCTTGTCTTTGAAACAGAGTCATCAAGAAGAAGAAGACCCAGATGGCCTTGCTCTGCTTCCAATGCCTGAAGATTTCTCTCTACCCAGTAAGTTTCTTTCTTTATTCCTTTGATGCTTGCTTCCCAAAAAACCAGAAACAACCACATTTTCAGAGTTCCATTAATGTTCTCTTCTCTCTCTCTCAAACCCATTTGGGTTTTCTTCGTTCTTGTAATTTATTGTGAGTGGGTGAGTTTCAGAGTTTGTGGGTGTCCCACCAGGTCCTTGATTCTTACTCCTACTTGCTTCAAAGAAAATAGGGGACCAAACAGATAGAGAGGACTAAAGAATTGAAGTCATCAGTGTGACCCACATGGTAAAAACCCTAAAATCTTTACTCGCATTCTTTGTCTACTCTCAGTTTTCACTTTTCTTTGTACTCCATTCTTCTTTAATCAATCCCTGCATTTGTCATTTTTCAATGTTGTGTTATTGTTTACTGTAATTCTTTTGGTAGATTTTGTTTTTATTGTTTTTTCACACCATTGAGATGGGTGAGTCATTCTTTTTTTCTTTTTTGTTTTTCTCATTACAATATGTATTGGATGCATTGGAGTAATTTGATTATTGCCACGTTGAATTTTTAATATCTGTTTCTGCAAAATGGATAAGTTCACAAGCACATAAGAAGAGGAAAGGTAGAAAGATGTTGATTCTGTTTGGTACCCTTGAGTTTAAGAACTACATCAGGGTACAAACTACAAAGTTGATTAGATTATTTTACTTGTATATGCTCTTAAGAACCTGTGCCTCTGTTTCTGGTGACAACTTTGTCCAATTTTGTTCCCACAGCCACTAATTTACTTCTTTCTTTTTATTTAGATGATATTGGTACTAATGTCATGATTATCATTAGTGAAAGATCTATTGAAATTCGAAGTTATGGAAAATAGTGAGCTGACTGTTGCTATGTAATTTTGAATTTTATGTTTTCCACTTCTGAATGCTCTTGCCACTACCACAATGCCTAGAAGTGTTCATTTGGAATTGGAACAATTAGTAAACCCCTTATGGTTTTTCAATTGAGAGTTATTCAGGGCTCTTGGGGGGAATATGATTTTGTCAGTGTGCAAGTACTAACATATAGAAGAACATGAATGTGACTTAAAAGATAGAAATAAAAGAAAATAAAGGTGATACCCTTGTCTTTGGTTGCTCAATGTAGTGTGAGAAAGGTCATGTAAAACTTTGACTATGCTTTACGATACATGTGTTTCATACAGTCATGCTACTACCTTGTCACACACGAGACTAATTGTTAGACTGAATTTAGCTGTAAGTTGTGCTATGTCACTTCCTAATACCCTCCAGATTTTAATTTTCAAATAGCATGGTTGGTAGCATGTGTTGGAGATGCATGGCCAATAATCCATATTAAGCAAGTCAAGTACAGGTTATACACAGTTTGAAGTTTCAATAGATGTTACATTTTTGTAGTATCTGAAAAAATGAAAACTTTGAAATTAAATGGCTCTTGTGCATATTGTGGAAATTCCATATCAAACTGGCAGAATATCAGTGTGCATACTGTCATTTTCAAAAAAAAAAAAAAAAAAAAAAAACCCTGTGATATCTATTATATCTTCCGGGCTTTCTTTCCTTAATGTGTGTCTCTTCTAATTTTCAGGACAAATCCTGTGATACATGTGCTGAATTTACTGATCGAGGCATTGCTTTTAAAGAAGTGATTATAACATGCTCTAAATGCAGAATAGCTCGTGAAGATCTCTCTCTCTCTCTCTCTCTCTCTCTCTCTCTCTAACAATTAGCAGGTAACTGTTATAAAGAAGCAGCTATAAGAAAGCAATCTTTTAAGTGATAGCAGCCTTCCAATCTGCATTTAGAAAAAAATACTATTTCATAAAACTCAGTTGAAAAAAAAAATGGTTTTTTTTTTTTTGAGAAGAAACAGCTTTTTATTAAAAAAGCAAAAATCGAGATACAGGGAGGCGGACAAGGAGTCCGCTTTAATGATCTAAAGAGGGCAGCTAGGGCTATAGGCCTAGCATCTCGTCTAATAATACTAATCAAGGCTTAGGGGCTTATACTACAGCTGCTTGCCAGTTAAGAATAATGGAAGAAAGGTTATAATCCTTGAATTCCTTAGAAATAGAAACCCATAAGGATGCCCAAAACTTGACTCTCTCCCACAGGTCTTCCTTCTCCACCCCTCCATAGTTTTCAAATAATCTTTTATTTCTTTCCATCCAGACCACCCAAACTACAGCTAGCACCCCACAACCCCAAAGGGTTCTGGCCTTTTTACTGTACCAAACGCTATGGGGTTTTCCCTTAGCAAGTCATTTCTCTGTAATGGAGTTGTCCAGTCCACTCTTGCTTCCCAAAATAATTTTTTCCATAAGAAATTAGCCACTTCACAATGCACGAAGACATGATCAGCACTTTCCCCTTGAGCTTTACATAAAATGCACCAGTGAGGAGAAAAACAACTTCCTGGTCTTCTCCTTTGAAGAACATCACATGTATTTGTCTTCCCCAGTACCACAAGCCATCCCAAAATCTTCACCTTAGTAGGGACCTTGACCTTCCAAATAAACTTTGCAGGAGGAAAAATTGGATCTGATCCACCACTAATTAAGAAGCTATGGAAAGAATTGCAAGAGAATTTCCCATTAGGCTCAAGCTTCCACCTCCTTATGAACTTATCATATATGAACTTATCTTATAAGAAATCATTCTAAAAGTTGTTTCTGCTAGCTTGTTGAAATATACTGAACCTCCTTGTCATGTGCATCTTCTTTCATGACTCATGCGTATGTTATCTGTTTCAGAACTTGAACTTTGGTAGTCTGATGTCTTGTTCCTTGCCAACTTCAGTTGCTCACTTATTCATAAATACATTGACATATCCAAAAAGTTTAAAGAAAGAAAATAGCTAAGCTGGAGGGCTAAATTCAGAGTTGTAGTTGTTGATATCCTTTTAATTTAATGTTCCATAAAGTAACAGAGTTATGTTTTTTTTCCTAAGATCCCTGTTTTATCTTCATAATCATCTTACTATAATTGTTTCTGCTCGATGTAACTATTTTCTGCACTATCCTAACCCTAACATGTTGTATTGTGTTCTCCGATGTTTCAGTTATTGCATGCGGGTTAATCCCTCCTTGGTCGAGGACTGGGATTCGGACAATTGGGTATGCGAATCATGTGAACAGGGCAATGGGATGCTTTCTCCAAACTCTAGTATTAAGGAAGACACATTAGAGTCATCAACCAGTCGAGGCCACTATGATGGCGTGCATTCAACAGGTCCCAGCAGAAATTGTAATGGTTCAGGGTGGCAATCTCACTCTAAGAGGCAAAAGCCTGTTGTGAATGGAAAAGTTAAGTTCATTACAAATGAAAAATTCAGGAGGCTATCTTTGGCAGACCCGTCTCAGAAGACTCCTGTTGGGTACAAAACTATTACTCCAAAGTCTCCTGTTTCCGGGGTTAAAGAAAATCAAAATTTGAAACATTCACAAGGTGAGAGATCTTTTTAACTCTTGCCTTAATAATATGTATATAATTTTGCATATTATGCCTAAAGAGAAAAGGGGATAGAGGTGTTCATATCACTCATACTGGTAAATTTTGGGTTGTGTTTTCCCTGAATTGTTGAAGATGACCCTATAGGACATGGAAACTAACACAACCCACATTGTTGACATTGTTTTCTCATTGTTCAGCATTTTGTCTCATAGAACACGGCTACCTTTTAACTTTTTTTTTTGAAAGGAGCTACCTTTTAACTTTGATGGTATAAGATGGTCCCAAAATATGCTTGACAAACTCCTCTACATTACCTTTTAATCTTAGAGGTATAAGATCCACATAATATGAGTAGTAGTTAGTTGCATAGACTTTGTTACTGACAGTTTTGAGACTATTTGTTGTACCTAGTCCCCCTTGGTCAAAATATATAGATGATCGAGTAGTATTAGCTGGTCTTTATTGAATTTGAGATGCTATGTGTTCAAGACTTATGATCTATGATCTCACCTACAGCTGATGTCTTCATTCCTGCAACAGATGCTGAAACTTGTAAGAAGAAGGAGACTGCTTCAAAAAGGAAGTCATCCACAATTACAACATTGAGGAACTTTTCACCTATATCTAGTCCAGGCAAGGGTTTATAACTTTACAAAATTTAATGAATCTACATAATTGCTGTGCTTAAATGATAGGTTTGATTTAGTCAATTGAACTGTGGTAAATGGGACTATGGTTTGCAGCAAGGTATTATAGTACTGATCTTATTATTATCATTTCAGAAAAAAGGGCTCCTGGAACACCCACAAAAGGGCATATTATAAAAGAACAACCAATTGATGCATCACTACTTTCTGAGGGAGTTGAAACTTCTAGTAGGATGACAGTAGAGGAACAGACCAAATTCTCATGCACACCATCAACATCAAGGCATTCACCATTTAATAATAGTTATGGACCTTATGGTAAAATAAGTTTTCTTATTATTTTGTACATTTTACTGACTTGTATCAATTTTTTGTTATTCATTAGTACACCAACTATTTCTTTAGAGTATAGAAAGTAGAGAAATAAAAGAGATTTTTGAAATTTCTATAACACATTCTTTTATATAAAGGTGCACTTTAAGAATTATTGGGATTTTAGAGTCAGTAGATTATATTATAACTATGCATTTGTGGGCGTTCAATTTTTTTTTTCTAAGCATTAATATCTTCTGATTCGATCAATTGAAATTGTATCGCAGTTGTGAATCCAGTTGGGTAATTAGTTGCCTTGCTAATTATTGAACCTGCTTGACTTCAGGAGGCAACACTTCTACTGATGAAAATAATCATTCAGATGATAGAGAGAGAGACCACCTGAATAAGTTTCCTAGTTTCCACTCGTATTCTCCTGCTTTACATGCTACTTGGAAGTGAGTAACTTGTCCCGTTAAGTTCTTGCATATTGTCTATTCATGATCTTGCAAAATCGCGTATTGAGTTGAATACTGAGAATAATTAGAGTGATCCTGGAGTTT
This sequence comes from Rosa chinensis, assembly GCF_002994745.2. NCBI lineage: Eukaryota > Viridiplantae > Streptophyta > Magnoliopsida > Rosales > Rosaceae > Rosa > Rosa chinensis. Next base: position 39,060,691 of record NC_037091.1, on the reverse strand, counting down.
CAATTTTAAAAACAATACTTTCCATGTCCTCTTGGCTATTGTATGACATATAGAGATTTCCTAAAGTTGCAGAAAAACTCCTTTCTGAAGCTCTATGATGTGTGTGATAAAAGGTTGTCACCTTGGAACTACTCTATCCAACCATCACCGATTTCTTTTTATATATTTTGTGTTTTTAATATAAATTTCTGGTAGTTTTATCTAATGAGTTGAGGCATACCATTTAAAAGAATGATTCTACTCCCATTTTCAGGTCATCTGGATATATACAAGAATTAATATTGTATCATTTCCATTTTTCAAAAGCTTAATTGGTGTTTCTTTCTTTAGGGGAGGCTTCATCATTCTTGATTCAGAAACACCTGCTCAATTCATTGGTGGATTCCAAGCACAACCTCCCTGTACTGTACATCAATAAGCCTATGAGTTTTCATGAAATTTGCCTCCTGTCTTCCGGGCCGCTTTGCTTCCTAGATTGCTTCTTTGGGCTGATCCCTTCTGAGAGGAATGTCCTGATCTTCAAGATGTTGGACTTTACTTTTTCCCTGATGATAACATTGCCAGGTCAGTTTTGGCTTCGAATTGCATGGTTGTTATGTATGAAATATGTTTTCCATAGAAGTATCTCATCTGAGCATATTTTTTTCCGGCTGATTTGTAGATCAAGAGAGACCTATCATGGATACCCAGAATTCAGTGATGAGGATTTACTTTGATGGAGTGGATGCTGTGGATTTGTTGATATTTACATCTAAACAGCTGCATTTAGATTCGCTGAGTAAGCTTTCTTATAGAATGCCTCTTCTCTTGCAGAGATTTCGACCTTTTAGATGACTTTTAGGGAATTTTTATTTGGTAGGTTCTTTATTGATATCGTAGATACATTGCTTATCAACCATCAACATATTGGTTAAGTATAACTGTAGCAAGAAAATTTGTAGAGTTTCAAGGAAGCTGGGGGCCAAGTCACAAACTACTGTGTCTTAAATATAATTAACTAGGATGACTTCTTGCATTGTGAAGTTGGTGTCTTTAGTAGCTTTTATGCATCTAGTTACATGCACACAATACCATGTGTGCTTCTGATTGTAATTTTTTACTTGGTGCCCTAATACGATTGCCTGGAATTTTGTTCTTACAGAAACCGTGACAAGTCCAAGTACAGAAAACTTCTTATGGGGAATTTTTCATGACAAGAATCATTGTCGAGCTGACATGTATGACAATGGAACTACTGTTGATATGGAAGTTGACATGGCTGGTGGAAAGATGGTTGGAACCGTTGATGTGGTTGTTCTGAAAGATTCATCCACCCGTTGTAGAAGGCCTGACCCTATCATGAAAGCAGTGCAGCAACTTTTGACTATTAAGAAGGAGGAGCATTCTTCATACCTGACCAGATTGAGGGTTCTAGATTGTACTATTAAACAATTGTTGGCATTTAACTCAGAGGAGCCTATCATGAAGGATGAGCATTCTGCATCATTGGGTATTAATTTTTTAAACTGTCATTATATTTTTTCATAAAAGGCCATGGTCTGTCATATTGATGCTTATCTTCCACCTTGATCCTTTTATCAGAAATGAAGACGGTGTGTAGCATGCAAGTGAAGTTGGAGAAAGATGAGGATGAAACCTGCCTTAAAACGGACAAGAAAACACTCCCATGTTTGCCATGCCTGAGCCTAGCTCTCAAAGTGTTGCTGGCTCAACTGATAAAATGGTAGGGACAACTTCAACTGTAGATGAGATTACCATACCTAGGATGCTTTGCAGCAAAGATAACCACACCACAATGAAAGAAAATACAGACACCGTTCGACCCCATCACTTCCAAAGGTATACAAAGTTTCCGCGCAGAGTTTTGTTCACAAGAAACAGAGTTATGAGTTGAGAGTAGGAGCTAGTCTGCTACGGTTGTGAGATGTTTAGTTATAGTGGTATTACTGGAGTGAGTCTCATGTTGCTGGTATTTTATAAATCTTTTCTGTTGGGTCGAAAATCATCCATTTATTGCCTCCTCCCAAATTATACTAAAGTGAAAATTTGTCCCTTAGAGAAAAAGACCGGTTCATATTTACCTGCAAAAGCAAATTTGCTTCTGACAATGGCTTATCAGCAAATGAGAGTTTATGAAGTGGACTTGCTGAAAGTTTTCTGCTGACTCTACAGGAGAAATATCTGAAACTTTTAAATAATTTTTTGGTCAAAGTTAATTAAGTGGACTTTCAGTTGAATGTTGTGTGGACAAGATAATCTAATGGGAAAAATCCTCTATTATTACGAAACTCTATAGATAAGGCAACAATCTCAAACCACGTTGTTTGTTCTGATCTCTCTCCTTACTGAAAGATCGAAGCACAACGTACACAACCACACGTAACACTGCCAAGCTGCTTGATACAGACAATATCACAAGAAGAACCTAAAATTGAAGACAATAAAATGTGATTTTCTAATTGCAAGAACTGAGGCCGTGTTTGCTCTCCTACGTATACACAGGCCACTAAATAACTGGCCTTTTTTGTTTTAGATTAAAGAAGACATGATTTCTGCAAATTGTAGGGGTCTCACAAAACAAAAAAATTGAAGCCCAGTTAAGCAAATGAGATCTACAAATAAGCTTTGTGGTTAAAATGAAGCTAGTTAGTCTATAATTTGCATTACTGGAAACTGTCAAAGACACTAAAGAAGATTTACAAGTACTCAAGGTTTCTAAGAACCAAAATTCTGTAGACTATTAGTCCCTATATGCTTTTATATAAAATAAATATAATAGAGTGAAAGAAAAAGGTTGAACTTAATTACTTATTGTTCTTTTTGCAAAGAATAACTCATTCATAGAGAAAATATACGTGCCCGTTTAATTTTGCAAAGAATTCTTCAAATTGACTTTAGCCATATTACTTCATCAAAATTCACCTCTCAAAATGTTGGATTTTGGTTGTTCTTGTGGGTTTTGTTGTTCCCCCGACAGAGAGAAGGCGAGAGTAAAAAGAAAGACTGAGAAGAGAACAGGGAAAGAAGAGGAAGAAGAAGAAGAAGGTGATGGGAAGCTCTCTGGGTTTTCTTTGATCGGTTGGTATTTGTGGGAATCTGATGTGGGTTTTGTCTCAATTTTTCTGATTGAAATTCTTTCTGGGATTTCTTATGTGAAGTTAATTCAGGGTCCTGTATTTGTCTTCAGCTGACCAATGGAAGAATCGTCTTCAGCTGACCAAGCCTGTTACTTAGCCTCCATTGGTATGGGGAGTTTGCGGAGCTGCTGCCTGTGGTACGCTTTTTGCTTCTTCCTGATGGCCCCATGTTTCTGCATACGCTTTTTGCATTATGCCAGAGTTGTTCTTGAACTTCTGTTAAACCATCACTGGGTTACATTCAGCCTAGATTGAGCGATGTTGTGATTTGGTGTTGATAAAATTAGTGAAAGGCTTTGACATCAATGAAAGAAGGGTAATAGGAAGGGTTCATGTATACTAGATATTTAACACTTTAAGCTGTAAATACACAAGCTTGGTCCCAAATTTATTTCCCCTGATCTGCTAATTCTTATGAAGTGTGAATAAAACAGTGAACTTCAATCTCAAAAATAGAACTGCATGCCTACAGTTTAATCCATGACTTGTGTAGATTTTCCATTTACATACATGGCTCACAAGTAAGTTCACTATTTCCTTCCATTTTTGTTTGCAGGTGATGGTGTGACAGAGTAAAATCCTGATCCTTCAATATATCTGACAGCTGTTTAGGTAATTGATCTACATCCTTATTTTTTCCATATGTATATATATCTCAATTATCTTGTATTGTCTCTCTCTGTATAAAGTGTCACTGATCAAATTTCAAAAAGAGAGATCGCTAAGCTCTGTCTATATCCAGTAATCACATAAAAATTGAAGATGGTAAAACTTTCCTGACCTTATCGCCTATCCGTGGAGAATTAGGTGAATGCTATGTCTCAGCCAATGTCTGGCAATGAATAAAGCAAGAATTTATAAACATTCCCTTGTTTAATTAAATACGTATATGCATAAGATTTTTAGATACTTATCCTCTGATTGAATGACAAAATGTGTCATAGCATTCAATTCTACACAGGTTAGGATTTAAATGTGTGTATATAATTTCAATGTATAAATTTAAAAAGCAAATTAAGGACCTTAATTTTCTGATGACCTTGCCATCTCAAGGATGGTTGATCAGTCGTATGACAATGACTATATCACAGTCATTACCATCTGAATCCCAACATAGCTGTAGCATGAAAAATCCTATCAAAGGAGAATGTATATGACCACTATTCCACTGAAAGTAAAACCAAGCTAAAGCTATTGTTCTTTATGCTTCATGATCAAAATCCAATCCTCTTTCCTGTATTCTCTTTTGCTGCCACATTCTAAGATTTTCATTTGCTATATAACACAGGCGAATGGATTTCTTGAAAATACTTATGCTTCTCAACCTCTGAAGACATCACCTTAATCTCATCGATTCACCTGATTTTCTATCCTGGTATTACAAATCTTCCTTTAACAATGTGTAACGGTTTTGTGTACATATTTTTCTGGTCTCTCATATTGTTCTATTTTCTATGGTTGAAGCAGTTGAAAAAATGGGTATGGCAATATCTAGGATGGTGAAGATGCTGTTTGCAAGGAAAGAAATGAGAACACTAATGGTGGGTCTTGATGCTGCTGGTAAAACCGCCATCCTCTACAAGCTTAAAGTTGCACAATTGGTACTATCTACTACTCATTCATTAACCACCACTTTGGTTTTTCAATTCATTGTTTATATTTTGTTTCCTGCAACTTTTGTCAGCGTCTTATTTTAGTTGTCATCTATTTTGTTTTATTTTTTGACCTTTAATGGTATTACAATTTTTGTCAACCTTTAATAGTATTACAACTTTTATCACTGTCTTATTTTAGTTGTCGTCTATGACTTAATGTATTCTAACAATGAAGACATAACAATAGCAATATGCCATTGAAAATCCATTTTTTGCATTTTTCCCTGTCATTTGAAATAAATTTTCCATGTGACTGATAGCTAGCTTTGCCATTCTTGACAGACAATTGCAGAGTCTGTTGGCGATTAGTTCTTTAATTGAAATGTGTCGAAGCATATTGATTGTTAATTTCCCTGCAATCCAAGCTGCTATCATCACATGCTGCATAAGGTTGATCGGACTTGAGGTCAGTTCCAACATTTGAAGGGACCCTGGTGGAAGTATTCCTTTCCTGTCCAAGAACATGAGTTATTAAGAATGAAGGTTTGGTATAACACATAAGCTTATACTTAATTAGTATCATGTTTTTGCATAGGGGGGAAGAGGGAGAAAAAAATTCTATAATATTTTCTTTTTGTAATATGCCTTTGCGTTCTATTATGTGGCAGCTAATGTTTAGATTTCTTTAATCTTGAAAGATGCTTTCTATTTGTATAAAATTGATTTTATCTATTGGGACTCCAAATATAATATCAACGTGTTTGCTTGCAGATCAATTAGAGTTCTGGCGAAAATTGAGAGCTTCGAAGCCATTCAGAAGCGGGAAGAAATCATTGAAGCTTCCTATGGAGTCATGATTGCTTGGGTTGATCTTGGAGTTGAAATCCCACTCGAACAAGATTTCAATAGTCCAAGAGGAAATAACTCAAGTGTAGGCAGCTAAACAATGTTTTTGTAGCTTCTCAATTACTTGAATCAATGATTGAATACCCAACCCCAACACACTTTGAGGTACCACTCTAAATTGTACTAATGATACTGATAACAGAGGAAGATCAAGAAATGTCCAGTCTACTTTTTTATTGTTTCTACTTGAGTAGAAAAGATCGCAAAGAAAATAGAGACTCTGTTGTTCATTTATTCTTCTCTCAGTTTCCGAACAATAAACGTTTGGATTGAATTATTGAAATGACTTCCTACCAAACCAAGCCAATTTCATGGCTGTTTCCGAACAATTATATAAATGATGCAAACGTTTGGATTGAAATGACTTCCTACCAAACCAAGCCAATTTCTTTTTTTTTTTTTTTTTTGATGACAAGCCAATTTCATATTTAGTAAAGCTAAAGATTGGAGAAAGATAGTATGCATTCAAATGTTACAGACTTCGGTCAAAATGGAAACGTGGTTTAATAACGTAAAGTTTATATTTCCACTTTTTCTTTTTGCTTCTGGAAGTGAAAATAAATGGATAGCACTACAATCCAAACATTGGTTTGGTATCATTATGTAAAAATGGCTATACCATTCGTTTATAAGACTAGTATCTGACTTTCTGGAAATTTTTTTTTTCTCCTTTCTATTTGTTTTTTGGTTTGCCGACACTACAGAAGAAATATCTCAAAACGTGTATTAAGTGGGACATTCTGAAACCACTATCAGCTGGGTATGTGCTGTAAAAGATGATGGAAAGATAATGTAATATAGCTTTTGTTGTTATCAAAATCTCAAAAGTTTAATTCTCTCTATGCAAAAGAGAGCCATAGATTCTATGAGAGGAAAACTTTGCAAGCCTACTGTATTCCATCTCTCTTTACTAATTGATTGAAGCACTACACTGCTGTTTGTTCCGAGTTCGTGAGGAGGAAGATGGCATCTGAATTTCTGCTTACTTTTGGTGCTGAGGGTGTGCTGAAGAAGGTGTCTTCACTTGTCAATGAGCAAATCAGTCTTGCATGGGGGTTCAAAGGAGATCTGAAGAAGCTAGGCGAGTCGTTATCACTAATCCAGAACATGTTAAATGATGCGGCAGAGAAACCACAAGCTCTGGAGGCAGTGGAAGGATGGGTGAAGAAACTCAAAGGCATAGCTGATGATGCAGACAATGTGCTGGATGAATGCAACTATGAAGTTCTCCGACGTAAGGTTGAACTGCAAAACCACATGAAGAGGAAGGTACTCAACTTTCTTTCTGCATCCAATCCCATTATATTTCGCCTTAAAATGGCAAATAGGATCAAGCATATCAATGCATCACTTTTGGATCTCAAGAGTGATGCATCTCTCATTGGATTAATTGAAAGAAGAATAGATGCAACTCCCCAAGGTGTACGGCCGGATCGAGATCCAACCGACTCAATGTTTGAGAGGGACGAAAAGGTCATTGGAAGGGAGGGTGTTGTGTCAAAAATTGTTGAGAGCTTGACCAACTCCAACAATCAGCAGAATCTTTCAGTTAGGGCCATTGTTGGAATGCCAGGATTGGGAAAGACAACTTTGGCTAAAACAGTATACAATAATACTGCTATTGCTACACACTTCCATAAGAAAATATGGGTTTGTGTCTCTAATACTTTTGAAGTCGATTTCATCTTAAGCCAGATCTTAGACTCTTTAAGACCTGGAAAGGCTGGAATTAAAAATCGGGATGCATTGCTTAAATCTCTCCAAGAAGAGCTAACAGAGAAGAGATATATTCTTATCCTAGATGATGTTTGGAATGAGGATGGTATAAAATGGGAAAGTTTGATGAGTTGTTTGTCAAAGCTTAATTCTGCTCCGGGAAGCAACATCATCATCACTACCCGCAGTGCCAAGGTGGCATCAATTTCGGAAACACTTACTCGGTGTGAGTTGGACAAACTATCAAATGATGAATGTTGGTCCATCTTGAAGCAAAGAGCATTGTTTTCAGATGGCAATGATCCAAACCGAGAGAGAATTGGAAAGGAAATTGCTAAGAAGTGTGGAGGCGTCCCGTTGGTGGCAAAGGTATGTACAAAGTATAACAAGACTTCCATTTCCAAGTTTTACTTGTTTTATTCTTATGTTTTGCCAAATTTTTGATAAGATCGAGCAGATAGAAAGTAAGAGAATATATGCTACAAAAACAAGAACAACATTAAATGATTAATTTTATGTCCTTTATAGAACTAGACGTGTCACAATTAAGTCTTAACTTTAATTAATTTAGTAGAGTGCAACCTACCATTTGCTCATTCCATCAATCCATCCTACTTTTTAATTAAATCTTGCTACAATAATTTTTCAAAATAGCAGACTTTTTATTTTAGCTCATTAACTATTTTAGAGAACATGTTTAGTTTTTTATCTATTTTAACAGCTGCACCAGACTTCTAAGTGACTCTCCAATCTCCATTAAAACTTTTAGCTATCTCGCTTCGAAATATAGAGAGCGAGACGAGGCTCTCTATAATTTAAAACATTCATTTTGAGTTATAACTATTTAATTTTCATTTAAAAAATAATATAAATTCAAAACTAGCTAAAATAGAGAGCACCGATACAGACGTAACTCTAAAGTGACTAGTAAAAATGACTTTTTAGCCACTTTGACTAAAATTTAACTCTAAAAATGGCTAGTATTGTTAAAGATACGTTTAGACTTTAGTTGCCAAAATATCCTATCTACATTCTAATTTACAATAGGAAAAACATTATGGAAATTTGAAAGAAATTTTATGATTAAAACTCATTAGAGAAGTTTGAAATATCTTCGAATATAAGATTTCAAATAAAAAAAGTGTAGAAGGTTGACTCATGGGATAAGAATCAATGATTTTTTTTCTATTTCAGTTGCCCCTTTTTTTTCCTTTTGTATTATATGGATTGGCGTATTTTACATGTATAGTACGTTTGATGTTGAAAATACTTGAAATTTACCCAATCAACAAGAATAGTAGAACAAATTTTTTTTTTCTGAATTATATGCGTATAGACATATAATACGCGTTTTAGCTTATAGAGCTCATTGATATAAGAATGTAGTGGGGCGGGGATAAAAACAAAGTAATTTGCTCTAATTTATTTATAGCCTTTATTTAGACAGAAGAAAAAAGTTGCATTGAAAATAAAAATCTCAACAATGTTCGTCGATTCAATTGATCAATTGAGCGTTCACATCAAAACTGTTGGATTTGTTATTAAATCCAAGCCCTCCCCAAACAGTTTTTAGAATAGCCCGACCAGCCACTAGTGGAGATGGGACTTGGAAATTTTGAATCTAAAATGGAAAGGTTTGGGTGGTTTGCTTCCATTAGAAATGGCGTTTTATATAAACGTAGTGCAATCCAATTATGCGATGTCATTAAATTGGTTTGAGTGGATTTTACTAGGAAATGAAGTGTGTTCTCCATTTCTTTTCCCCTTCTTTTTTCTTTTCCGGTCATTTTTTCCTTCTTTTCCAAGTTTTTTTTATTTAGTGGGTAGCCTTTTAAGATGTGTTTTCTTTTGCTGTGTACTGTACTTGAAGTTAACTATTTTACTTTAAAGCACACAACTTCACCTTGTTAATCAATACGTACATCAATGGATTTTCTAAATTTTTAACTGATATAATTACAGGTTTTAGGAGGCATGATGCGTACTAAAAATAGTACGAAAGAATGGTTGTCAATTCAAGCAAGTCGAATATGGGAATTACCCGAAGGAGATGAAAGAATCATGTCTGTTTTAAAGTTGAGTTTTCAAAATTTGAAATGATCACTTTTGAAACAATGCTTTGCATATTGCTCAATGTTCCCGGAAGATTTCACAATTGAAAGAGAACAGTTGATCCAACTATGGATGGCTCAGGGATTTCTCCATCCTTATCATCCTGGTCAGCGTATGCAACAAATGGAGGATATAGGTAATGAGTATTTCAATATTTTATGTCAAAACTCCTTATTCCAAGATGTTACCAAGGATGACGATGGCATTATAAAAAACTGCAAAATGCATGATCTTGTGCACAATCTTGCAAAAGAAGTATCCAAATGTGAGAGTTCGATGCAGGACTTGAATAATGTGATAGAGGATCACGATAAACCTGAGATTCGACATGTTTCACGAGTTCCTACATCAACACTAGAAAGAATGTCAGAGTCAAATATTGCGAGGTTGCGCTCTCTATTTGTGAGTGATGAAGTCCCCAGTACCATTTTTCTAAAGTTGAGAGCTTTACGTGTCTTAGATTTAGAAGCGTCGGGTATAGAGGAGTTGCCGAATTCAATTGGCAAGTTGAAGCATTTGAGGTATCTAGACATTTCCTACACAAGAATCGAGGCACTCCCAAAATCTATTGGCAAGCTCTATAACCTTCAAACACTGAGAATGCATGCTACAGATCTCGAAAAGTTGCCACAGGAAATGAAAAACTTGATCAACTTGAGACATGTTTATTTTGATAAGGAAATTGAGATTCCAGCTGGGATATTGGGGCAATTGTGCAATCTTAGAACATTACCTCACTTCAGTGTGGGCAAGGAGATGGGACCTGGAATTGGAGAGTTAGGTGGCTTGAAGCAATTGAAAGGCCGACTAACTATTTTGAATCTAGAACATGTGAAGAGTGAAGAAGAAGCGAAGAAGGCAAAATTGGAGGAGAAGAGAGATGTATGCGAGCTAAAATTTAAATGGACAAGAGACGACAACAATGAGGAAGGGTCAGAGAGCAGCACAAGCAGCAGCATTAATGATGAACATGAACATGTACTAGAAGGCCTCCGGCCACATTCTAATTTGCAAAGGCTGCAGATTAAAGGATTCAGGGGTGCCAGATCTCCGTCATGGGTGATGTGTCTCAACAACTTGAAGAAGATTATATTATCCCACTGCCCCAATTGTGAAGGAGTTCCAGCACTGGGTCAACTTCCTAATCTTAGACATGTCGAGATTTGCAGGATGGATAACCTAAAACATGTGGGAGCTGATGGTCTAGACTCGTTCCCTCTTGTTGAGCATATGAGTATAATTAGATGTCCCAGCCTAGAGTCGATTCGGATCGCACAGGGCAGTGCTCCTCTCCGTGAATTGATCATAGAGGATTGTAATGGATTATCAAGCCTACTGATTGGGCCCTATTGCTGCACCTCTATTCAAAAATTGGTTATTTGGGGCTGTCCTAATCTAACATCACTTCCAACCACACAGGGGGGCATTGCATCTCTAGAGTTGGTGATTTTTAAATGTGATCGATTATCAAGCCTACCAAGTGGTCTCCTCCTACGCTGCACCTCTCTGACGCTTCGTTATTGTCCTAATCTAACATCAATATTTCCCATCACACAGGATATGCCATCATCTCTCCGTGAATTGACGATTACAAATTGTAAGGGATTATCAAGTCTACCACTAAGCGGGCTCCTCTCTCTTGAGAAATTGTGGATATCAAGTCTAGCACCATCCATTTCAGTCCCATCAGGCGTCCTCCGCAGTTTGATTGTTAGTGATTGTGAGGAATTGACATCCATTTCAATGACGTCGTCAAGTCTTCTACTTGAGGAGTTGCGTATAGGGCGTTGCAATAATCTACAATCTATTGTTCCAGCAGATTTACAGGGCTTCCCATGTCTCCGTGAGTTGATAATAGGGCATTGTGGGAAATTAAAATATCTGCCGACAGGGTTTCACTGCCTCACCCGATTGAAGAAACTGCTTATTGGCCCGTTCTGGGAGGAGCTCCATTCCTTCCCTGAGTTTCAGCTTCCACCACATTCACAACTTGAAGAGTTAACCTTGAGAGGGTGGCCTAAGCTCAAGTCTCTGCCCCAGCAAATTCAGCACTTGACTTGTCTAAAAACTTTGTACATAGAGAAGTTCAGCGGAGTGGAGGCTCTTCCTGAGTGGTTGGGAAATCTCACATCTCTTGAGATTCTGTATATTTGGAATTGTGAGAATCTCAAGTATCTACCTACACTCCAAGCTAGGCAACGCCTCACCAAATTGAAGGAGCTCGATGTTACGGGATGTCCCCTCCTCAACACAGGCCCTGAATGGCCCAAGATTGCTCATATCCCAACTATCTTAAGTATGCAACTTTTTGATCAAACGCTATATATCCTTTTCCATTTAACAACTCATATTGATTGTTATGTCTCATTTTTCATCTTTCTTTCTTAACACAGTCTAGGATTGAAGCTATGCAATGCCCAATGGTTTGTCACATATCAAGAGAATACTGTAGGTGCGTACCATACCATCAATAAATTTCAATCCCAGTTGCCTGAATTTTCTCCTTAAATTAAGTCTCTTCTTCTTACACTCACAGTTTTATTCTTTCATTTAATGGTTCAATTACTTTTCCCCCTTACTGTATGATTTAATTTGCTTGTTTTGATTAAACATAGTGCACCAGATAACATGTGACCGTGATTCCTATGCTAATAGTCATTTGATCTAATCATACAAATTTTATTCTGTCATGGAAGATACAGATCAATGTTAGAGACTAGTTGCTGCTGAATCTATTAGGGACCTCACTAAATTAATAATGCAGCTGGAAATTTGAGGCTTTTACCACATATATATTATGCTGAAGGGTGTCCCATTTGTACTAGATTAGTTGCATTCCAATAATTTGTACATCGAGGATTCCAGAAGAGCTAATCCTTAAAAACAATGGTAACTCCCAATGACTGTAAATTCTTCTTTTTATGCAGCAAAATTTATTAGACCCTTCAAATCTGGAACTTGAACATATAGGACCTCGCTAGATTGTGAATAGGTACTGAGAATATGATGTGGGAATCAACGAGCTTTGTCCGGTTGTTCCACTTCAAATTACAGGGATCGATCCTATTATGACCATCTATATTGATATCTAGTATAGGCGGTAGATGGAACATGATCTTATGTGAATAAACAAAAATTACTTTGTTGAACTATAAACAACACTAGAAATCAACCCCGCACGATGCCGTGGGTATGTTATATGTTTAACGACAGCAAATACAAACATTCGAAACATTATATAAGTAACCAAAATATCTTGTACAGATTCCAAAATCTGGTATGTTAACCAGATACATACTTATTGCAAAAAAATGGTTAGGCTTAGCTAAAGTGTTCTATGTTTGTAGTTAGAGCCAACTATTTTACATTAACTCCTCTGATGTGTCTTCAGTTGATTTCTTCATGTCCGCTGCATCTTTCTCATTTGAGGGGCAGTCAGTGGAAGTCAGAAATAATCATATTAACATGCAAGTGGAGTGAAGGATTGAATGCTTTTGCAAATTGCTCATTAGAAATCTCAGATTGACATGATTTAATACGACTACAGGCCACATGGTAGGAAGTTAGGAATAGAGTACAGGGGACTACATTGAAAAGAAAATCATGATATGTCAATGTTTGAAATAAAAGATAGTCAATTTACCTTGAGATTGAGGTGTGGTGATGCTCCGGCATCATTACCTGAAACAATTGATCACTTTAAATCCAAGATCCCAATTAATGTTCCTTGATTAATTTGATCTGAATGTCAATTGTTTAGTAAGTTAGTACTAACTATAATATGTTTAATGACAATGGTTCCCAACAATGGCATACGAATCAGCCCCAAAAAATAATTTGAAGCTTAAGATATTGCGGTTGATTTAACCACTGCTGCATTACAACCAAAAGAAACCACATGATGAATGACCATGTCTGCATTTTCCTTTGATTTAAGGATCTTAAATGTATGGTTTTTGTGAATATGAAGCATTACCATTTTGAAGAAGCCGTAAACCTGTGATGCTGTTTTTGTATCAGAGGTAGCATATTCTTTTGCATCAGTTGCATAGTAGAAACCAGTGGCAACAGGTGCATCTATAAACAATATGCTTGCAGTGTGGAAACTTGCTACAAATATCAATTTTGTAACAAATCTAAGATCAATAAAACAGAAGCTCAACGAAAGTGGGAAGATACCAATTCTTCTCCATGAGTATGGGTAGTAATAACTTTTTGGTATACCTCCATCATACTCAGTAAAGTTGAAATCCAAAGGACCTGTACAAAATTTAAACCAGGAGTCAGCTCTTTTTCTTCCTCAGCAATTACAGTTACCCGTATGTGAATTTTGTCCATTAGGATGAAAAAGACACTACCATTTTGATAAATAAGGCCACTGAAAGCAGAACAACCAGGGCATCTACTGTATCAAAGCAACAAAAGGTCTACTTTGGGGTCTCCTTTTGACTCAATGAAGTAGTAAAACATCTCTGATCCATTAACAGTCGTATATCTTCTGAAAGTAAACGTAATTGTAAGATGAGAAGATAAGTAATTAGGTAAATGCAAGCAACCCAAAAACCTAAATTTTATGAATCCCATCTTACAAAATTACACATACCTAGTGGAGAGCTTGAAAGGAAGTTCACCACCGAATCATACAAGAGACTTGACCAGTGTGCCACAGTGAACTGCATTTGCCGAGAATATCAGTAGAAGAAGCAAATGCAAACAAACCTAGTTCACAGTTTTGTTGTTAGAACTAAATGCCATTGTTAGACAATGAAAGCTAGTTGCTAAGTTTTGGCTCAGGCCAGAAATTGAATGAAAATATCACCAAGGTTTTGCACCTGAAAGAATAAGAAAGCCTGTTTTCAAAATAACACCCCTCTTACAAACACCAGCAAATAGAAACAATAAGCCAAGTTGGAACAACAGCAGTTAGGTGTACCATGCCAAGTGCATGACTTTTATCAACAATGTACATTCATATTAAACTAAAACCACATATTGTGATAATGTGATGCCATTGTGTCCCTCACAAGCTAGGGAGTAAACAAACTGAACATGAAAATGAAACTTGAGACCTACGTATTAATAGACCATTTAATGAATCCAGTGAGACTCTTTGTTTAACAAACCAATCAAACAGCATAGAATGTCATATAAATCACTACGTATAGGACAATTCAAGTTTCAATTAAACCATTAATAAAACTGAGACCCATATGTCAATAAACTGCAAAATAAATTATGACATTGCATGAGATTGTAATTCTATTGTAACTTGATTACCCAACAGACATAGTACACTCCCCAACGACCGTATATGTTACAAACCAGTGTCTCCCATCAAGTTTTTAATGAATCTGATGTCAGTAGAGTACATCTCAACAATAATCACAATATCGGTGTGCTTACCTTTTTGTTCTTATATTCAGAATCTGATTTTATCATGTAAGAGCAAAGTTTCAGGTAAAAAAATTTACATTTACTTCAACCCCAATATCCTATGAAGATACACTTGCAAGTCGATACTTCTTATCAATCTATCAATACAACATCTATGTTACATTCTGTAACTTGAACATACTCAGTAACCAAAAGTTTGAACTTACAATTGAATTTTGTATTATCAAAAGAATTGGTGCATCATCCACTCAAACTGACAGACATACTATTTTCAGGGAAAAAGATTCAATCAATGCAATTAAAATAAACGTATTCCTGAGCTTAACGAAAAAACAGTCTACAAAAGAAAAGAAAAATCACACACATGGTTGAAATCAAAGATTAATTAAATTGAGAATCTACCATTCTGCAAATGCAGATGTCCCAAGCCATAGTAAATTGGCATTCAGCTGAGGAAATGAAAATTCTCAATAGCAGACTAAAACATACAAATTACAGCATGGGTAATGCAGATTTGTTATATGGCAGACTAATCTTCCATCCTGCCTCTTAAAATTTTACCATGAAGTTCACTCTATGCTTTCATATTACATCTAGTTGTTTGTGTTATGTGGCATAGTAATGATATGAATAATAAACCAGCAGACTTACATCAATTATAAGAGGCTGACCCTTCGTTCCACACTTCAGATGGTTCTTCTTTGCCTCATAAATATTATACAATATCCCTTGATTTAGTTCCATCAGGAACTGGAATCATTATATTAACCTCCTGCAAACTCTGGGTCTATGAGTATTTCTCCAAATCAAGCCCATTCTCTTTGCTTGGAACTGCACAGAAATAATGAAAGTTAAAATCCAGAAATATATAACTATACTGTGTGCTAGGCAGTGAACATAACTAGCATTTGTATGAGACCGAATAAAACACCAAATATTCTGTGCTTCATCATTCCAGTACCACAACAAATGTCTTTCCTCAAGCATATGGCTCAAGACCACCGATGTCTTACAAATCCCCAAATAAGCCACAGAACAACAAACTAAAAATCTTCGACACAAATCACCCAGTTTAATTAAGCAGTTCCCATATTGAATTTTCAAAACCACATCACATTTGTTAACAGACTCCAAGTTCAAAACTTTCCTCACTATATGTACGCATTGTTCTCAGTGGGAAAATCCGAACCAATTCTTGAGTTCATACATTTCATCCTTGTCAGTTTCCAAGTTCAAAACACTTTCTTCCACACTATACAAACACATTATTCTTTTGAGAAATTTCAAATCAACATTTCAATTTACACATCTCATTCCTAATTCCAGCAATCAAACAAAATCACACAACTATATGAACCAAAACTACATCTTTGAAACGAAACAGACTAAACGGCGGGTGATCCATACCTTTCTTGCCATTCTTCTCTTTTGCCCATATTGAATTTTCAAAACCACATCACCGATCAAACAAAAGAAAAATTACCAAACCCAACTTCAAAAAGGAACAACCAACAACAGAGTACCCTTTGTTCTGTTTCTGGATAATCAAACAGAGAGATATAAACAACACACCAAGAACGTCTCTTCAATAGTAATCCAAAGCAATCAAAGATTTAAAATTGATACATTGGGAAACTAAAAATAAAAAATTGAATATAATTCAGAGAAGACAATCAAAACGAAGAAGAGCATAAACTAAAATCAAAGAAAGAAAAAGAAGTTGGGAGCAAATTCAAATTACCACAGTGTCGGCGATAAATCTCGTATGTGTCGAAATAAGCGGAGGCCGACAGAAATCACTTGTAAAATCCATGATTGTGTCTAATGGAGAAATGGGTGCTCATAGGTTGCAATCGCTGTCGCCTCTCTTATCTCTTTTTCTCACTCACTAAGCTGCTCTCTGTGATGAAACCAACCAAGACTCCAAAATGAAAGAAAAGAGATTGAAGCTGCTGAAGAGACGAACGTGCAGGTAATGAGGACAAAAAAGTAAGTAAATTATCCAGAAAAAGAGGTACTGTTCATAAGGGGAGGTGAGTTTTACTTGTTTTATTTCTCAAATTTGTACATAATACACTCACAATCATAAGCGAAGAAACTTCAGTTAAAAATGTTATCATTTTACATAGGCACTTTTTTCATATTATAAAAGTTGGTGTTTTAACCAAACTTGCATATTTACATATTTTCAAAATAAAAATTTCGAGCAAAAGCTGGCATTACCCTACATAAGTTCTTCAGATGTATCATCATTATCTGATGTTGATGCTTCACTTGGATGCGGGGTTGCCGCTGAAAGATTGGATGGTAAGAGAAGGAAATAATGAATGAAGTTGTAGTTAAAATGTAATCTCGAATATGATCAAACAACAACACATAAGAAACAGTTTCCTTCCAACCCTATTTAATATCAAACAGACATAACAGTAGCAGTAATACTTTGTTGATTTCTGTAATGAGGACGGAGGAAATGCTTAAAAGAGTTGAGAAATTTATTTTAATCCATCAGTAAGAGGAAAATAAAATTTGTTTTAGACTTTAGAGCATTGGAAATTGACCACTATTTATATATAGTTTGCATCTGATTTATCTGTGTCTGAGGTTTTTGTTTTCTTCTTGATATTATTAGAAACACAAAATTAGGACCAAGCAAGTGAGGAAAAAATATGAGCAGTGGTATCTAAATTAGAAAGTTTGAATAAGAAAAGCAGAGATATTGACTAATGTGATCAATGGGGCCTAAGATTTTTGTATATATCTTCATCTCAATATAGAGCAAGGTCATCTGATAATTCTAAGGAACGAAACATCATAGTGTACTTCCTCATCTGTTTCCTTAATATATTTGTGTCATTGCATGTATGAACACTTGGGGCAAAGTAAAATAGGTATCTTAGTTGGGGTTATGTGCATTGCGCGCATAGCGTTGTATACAATATCTTAGGCAGATCTTTAACTCACTTGAGAGTCTTAACTGAATAGTCATCGTGGCAGTAACCGATTGCAGAATAATGTTCCTTACTAACTTCTGAGTAGTCATTCTACCTAATTGGAGTTTAATAACAATGCAGAACATTATTTTGGGAGATAATAGCATATTTAACAAACCCAGAAAGGCCTTGCTAAAAGTAATAGCAGGGGATGATTTTTGTAATTATCATTATACTTAAGAAATGAACAGAGAGAGATGTACATCAGAAAACTAGGTAAAATAGCTACTTTCATCAAAAACTTCAATTCAAAGGACAGCAAAGAAAGGTGTAAGTTATCGACGATGAGACAGAAGAGTAAAAAATATACAAATTAATGGATATCTCAAATGACCGTCACCTCTATATTCCTTGTTGAGTCCAATGTCAAATCCATTGTTTCTGGCACATATAGTGCATCCAATCCAATTGCAGCTGGAGGAGGTTCACTTTGAATTTGATTTTGTACCATATCCATTCTTATCCTGAGCCCTCGAACCTATTATTTGCAAAATCTGTACATGAAACAATACCATTTGTGGAGAGTAAGGATGGACCAAAATAATATGAAAAGAATAATGCAAGTATCATACAGGTGACTGCATTGCAATCCTAAGTGAAAGAAAGTGTGATGAAACAGAAGAAACAACTAAAAGCAACAAACTAACTCGGCTAGATAAACACGATTACTCATTGAATAAGTTTACTGTTTCACTATTTAAACATTTCATAGACCTCTTCTTTTTATCAAACTTCAGAACTGAAGCTAACTATAGCACATGTTGGAATAGCCTTTGGGCCTTCAGATCAAGTCAGGCATTTGCCTTATTTCAATGAACAAAGGCTGTGATATTGCCATGAACATACTCTCAGCAAACCTTATTATAATTCATGATGAACACAAACAACATGTGCACTTGCTAATGACTGGTGCATAAAAAAAAAATTAAAAAAACTTAACTGGGAGCAAAAAAGTATTCAATGCAAGCATACCTCATTTTCAACCAGAAACTACTCCCCATGAAGAGAATTTGTTCTGCAAAACATTTAAACATTCAATACGTCAGTAATGTTTGCATATATAACAACATTTAGGCACCCTATAAAGAACGGTATGAGCATGTGTGCCACAAACCAAGAAAGTGTGCAGGCCCCTGTGCTTCCATAGGGTCAGAGAAGCTGCCTATTCCGACGCACATTGCTGCTGATGCCTGAAAAGATGATCAAACATCGTTATATATCCGACATAGCTGAGTTGAGTTGATAAGTTAATCACATTCAGTCTATTGAGTTGTCATAGTGGAACCTCTAAATGATAAGAGAGAGTAATACAACTTTCCTACCAGATAAGCTATTTTCATCAATGCAGTGCTGATTTTATCAAGTTACCCCAACTGGGTTTTCAACACAGAAACCAAAATTTGCAAAAACAGCCCAAAAGTTTGACCCTTTAAACACATTTGACCAACTTTTTGGATGTTCTTCGAAACACACCCACACAGAGGAGCTGTTTGATCATTACACAATGCAAGGGGTACATATCTAACCAGAAATCTTTGCTTTATGTGATAACTCGGGGGTAAACGTCTCTTAAGATTCCATCTTTGTCTACAAAAGAACTTGATAAGCCAGATGGGCATTGCTGGGTCTAAATTTAAATGATGCACCAACCATCTTAGTTTTCATTATTTGGGTTATTTTTACTAGTTATTTAATTTTTTTTTTTTATCAATTATAGATATGGGCATTGCAGGTATTGAAATTTAGACCATAATGGACCAACCTTGCTAGTCTCAGAGGCACCATCTCCATCTTTGGCTGTTGCTTCATCTTCATCAGCTTGACTGGGTTCAAGGCTCTTGGACCCTTGTGGATATATCTCAGGATCATAAGTGAGCAATGCAGTGAGGCTATTCTGAAGCTCAATCAATCTGTACAATTTCTTATCATTCAGAGATCGTCCGAGGAGAAAGTGAAGCGACCCCAAAATAAATAAATAAAAAAAATAAAATAAACCTTTGAAATACCCAATCAACCAAGACCATCCCTTCTTCCTCTCTAGATTTACCCTTCTTCTTCTTCTGATTGCTGGCTTAAAGAACCAAGCGGTGCGATAGGAGGTAAACAGCTGTCGATTATCAAGCAGTTATCAAGTTGATTGGCCTGTTCAGCAAGCATTGCCTTCATTGTACCTCCTTTTCAATCTCTCATAACAGTTGATTATCTCCCGGTGACTAAGATGAGGAAACACACTTCCTTCAGCCCTGTGTATTATTTCATGATGAGCAAGGCTGACCCATATATATTCGCTAGGTATATTGTTTACCATTAGCTTAATTATCAAGATTGTGACCATGAATAATTTTTTTTGGCTGCATTATTTTTTTTGGCTCTGTCTGTTCCACCGACTGTACAATGTCATTGTAATAATCGTTAGTCAAAATCAAGATTGATCATGTTTTTTGCTTGCTCTTTTATTCAAAACACAATTAGAAGCAATGCATAAAAATGCATAAAAGTACATTGAACAAAAAAAGTAGTTCAAAATTTCCAGACATAAATTTAGCAGGTAACTATCATAAAGAAGCAGCTATAAGAAAGCAAGATTGCCTACGTACCCATTGTGGGATCAAACCGACCGTAGTTCATAGGAATTGAGTTTTCGGTTTTGTACCGACTTTTGTGTTTGACGGATGTATATAATTTGAATCCGTCAAATAAACTTTTTTCTTTAGGTGGACACTTAATTTGGTAAAGTGTCCATTGATTTGATTTAGGCACTCGTCGTACCGAGCTTTGCAATTGGCTTTGAGACTTGAAGTAGGCCTTGCATATGCTAGATTGTAGTTGCAGACATGTAATTTGATTAAGCCCGGAACTTTGAAGTAGTTGTAGAGTTAACTTGGACACCTTCTAAACTCTGTACATATGGGACTATGAGAGAGCTCAACACCATTATCTACTTTTGATATTTTTCTGCCTCCTGCTTGCATTTTAAGGTTTGTTCACTCTAGCAAGAAGGACAAATGTAGGTACAATTTTGAGAAGTGTCAACCCATGTAGCTTTAGGAGGTAGTCTCGCATATCTTTCTTAGGATTTAGGATTGATTATACTTGTTCAATCCTTGATGCATGCTAGACATAATGGCTTCTGGGTGTTGGCCTTTCATTTTTTTTTTCTCTGCTTGCGGTGCCCATGCCAGAATAGCATTCAAAGTTTCAAACTCTTCCAACATATTAAAAGCTGGACAATGCATGACTTTATATTTTGTGCTATACACATATTTCTGCATGCAATCTCGTCATTGAGCTCAAAAACAAATGTTGTTCCATTAATTCACGTCGTTGGCTTTTGTTTTAGCAACGGGTCCCATTCTATTTGATGGATATCTTGTCGAACTGAGTCTCCATTTTTTTGTGACGACAAACGACACTTGGCATCATTCTAGCAGACAATCAAGTTATGGCTTTATTGATCGCTGCGTTGCTGCGGCTTTGTTGATTGCTGCATATGCTTGGCCTTCGTGGGCTTCATGTGCTTTGAGGGGGAGGCACCACCCACCATGTTCGGTTTAATTCACTTTGCTTTCACCGCATATACGTAGGATACACCGCCATATAGACATCGAAAGAAAGAAATCACCATGCTTTGTCTAGCTCACTTTGCCTTCTGCGCCTATACACGGGACGCACCACCATATAGACACCGAAAGAAAGAAAGAAAGACACCACCATGTTTAATCTAGCTCAGTTTGCCTTGATATGAACCACCAAGTTATCAGTAGGAAATTTCGTGATGTAATTTATTCATTTGTTTTAAAATCCAAGTGTTCAAAAATTTTGAATGGAACTGTGGAAGTATATACCGCAGTGCTTTTATATGAACCACAAAATCAAAATGAAAAAATGGACAATGGCTGAAATGTACTGGCACTCTAAATCACATATATTCAGTATATACATTCCATAGCTTAATTACACTTCAAAATTTCGAAGTCCACATATCGGACCTTTTGCACTAGACAATTTCAAGTCCAGTAACCTTAAACTTTAGAACTGAACTTTGTTATGTTTTTACATAGCTAAGATGCACCTGGAGGTTGTATCTTTCAAACTCAAATTCTCAAGGTCGGCCAAGATTCCATCAAGAGGTCTTCTCATATCAGCCATCACCTTTTCCAGCAAATCGACACCTTTTGTACTCGTCTTCTTCCCCATCCCGGCGGCACTGGTAATTGCCTCATTAGGCTGCTCGTTGGGCTTGTGTCCTTCCACTGTACTAGTGTTTAGGCTGCTTGGTTTTTTGGCTATTTCTGTTTTGGTCTTCTTGTGATCTTTGTCACCATTACCCACACTTTTCTGCACCGCCTTGGCTTTCACAAACGATGTGGGACGCCGCCGCAGCTTAGTCCCCTCCTTGTAATCAAAACCAAGACCTTCATTTTTGGGCCTCAATTCGGCTTCAATTGGGCTCACAATACCTTCCTCGTTTCTGCCGAGTCCGCGTCCGTTATAGCCCATCTTCATCAGCAATTTCATGCCGATCCCCCTTGTGTGTTTCTCGAACTCCCCAATATTCAGATCCCCACCGTCCTCATAGGGTTTCACGGCGGACCTGATGGGTCTGGTGGGCTTCACGGCGAGCTTGGTGGATGAAACGACGGCGTAGCAGCCGCGGTCTCGCCCCATGCGTTTTCTGGAGCCGCCGTTGTCTCCGTTGTCGTCGTCGTGGTGGTCGGAGGAGGAAGCGAGAGCGAAGATGCAGAGATTTCCTTCCGAGGTCTCAACGACGCGTCGGAGATTGCTCTCCTTGCGCTTGCGAGAACAGAGATCGATTTCAGACCTCAAATCCATCGATCTCGGATCAGATTCAGATCTACAGAGCCTCTCGTATAAACTACAAACCCTAAAAGAGACCCAGACAGAGAGAGAGATTGAGAAGAGTGAGAGAAGTAGAACGAAAAATGGGGACGCGTTCCCTTATTTATAGATTTGGAGAATCATAATAGAAAAGGGAAAATTTCCTCTGAATATGAGGAAATAATTGCGTGGCTTACACGCGGGACTTGTCATTGGGCCTATTGGGCCTGTACAGCTGCCAATAGGAGAAGGTTTAATCGGGTTTAAGGTTTTAAATCCCAACTCGAATAGGATTGGATTAAATTGCTCTAATATTAGCGCAAGTTGGAAGAGAAATGCGACAAGATGTCCAGACAAAGTTTCTATATATGCGTGGCCACCTGAAGAACGGGAGAGACCTTTCTTTGCGCGCACACCTCAGGTCCCGAAGCACCGAGGAACTGGAGAGAATTAGTGTTACCCACTACTGAGGACAATACCAAAACTAATCAGCAAACTTGCTCTGTATAGTTTGGTTTACTAATCAATGTCTTATGTTGATCTTCAGTGATGTTTTATTCTTTGAAAGTTTGAATTCAAAGTCTGTGAGCAGTGATTATGAACAATGGAAACAGTAAATTAAGCACAAGAATACTACTTCATCATTTAATATATCAACACCAGTCATTGATCTAAATTTGATCCTCTCTATAGAATAACTGGGTCACCTACTCTCCCCTCAAATCATCATTCTAACAATTTTAGAAATCAACTTAGATTTTCGAGAAATTTAATCAAGTCAATAATACAATGCGTGTCTAATGTAGAATGTGTATACCAAGTCATAATCTAATAGTGGATATTGTCTAAGATGATCATTATACAAAGAAGCCGATCAAATATCGTCAACTTGCCCTGCTCTTTGTCCATGCTGTGAAGAACAGTGATACCTCAAGATAAGCTGAACACTGCCTCCAAATGCCCAAGATGGAAGCCTGTTTCAACTTACCAAAAGATGAAACCAGAAAATGAGAATTTACTGAAAAACCATCACTTGTTTGATCTAGAAGATCAAAATGTATCAGTGTCCAAAGCACGAATCCAGTGATCACCTGAAAGCCAAAGCATGATTGTAGAAACCCATTCCTTATCGTTCACGCACAAAGGGGTTCAATAATCTATAGTATGGGGAAGCAGCTATCAGCAACTACAAATCCTGAAGCTGTTGGATAATCTTTCTCTAACAGATGTTGAATTTGATTCCGGATCATCGTTCTCTTGACTTAACTGCCTGTTCAGAATTTCCAAAACATTATCTGGTGGACATTTATCTGCCGGATTCTTTGGAGATGTTTGGCAGAAGCATTCTGGCCAAGAATTTGTATGGAAAGACTCAGGTAAGATCCGCTTGTGAGGGCCGCCGAGGTTTGTTTTTAGCATCACTTGCCTAACAGCTTCTTCAAAACCTGCTTTTCATCCTTTTCTCGCGATCAATGAAGATTGTAGCAAGGGCTTTTCTATCAGGTCTAATTGTGGTCCGGAAACCATAATAGAGGCGGTGTCAAAGGAGATTGTTGGCAAAGTTTAGCTAGGTCCATCATATGTAGGCATAAAAATATCAGAGACAAGACAAATAAACCATGTAATCCACTGCAGACCCTCTTAATCCCTGGGTGTTCTCTGGTAGCTCATCTGTGTGTTCCACAGAACAGTGGTTCACTGGTTCTCAAGAGGGAACAAAGCACGGAATGGTTTCATGAATCTCTCCCCACCAAATAGTTCACCAGCAGCTAGGTACATCCTGGTAGAATTGTTAAATTCCATTGCGCGTAAAATAAGACCGACCTGCATAGAAAATGGTCATATTTATGAAGAGGAAATAGCGTCTATGGCCTGCTATCACAAAATGGAAAGCAAAACATAACAAGATAATGATACTAAGTAACCTTTCAAAAAAAAAAATGATACCAAGTAATATCCATCCGGGATGATGTTATATTCTTGATGTCCAACATCAAAACAAGTTTCTGGACCACATAGCCAAAAAAACATTCAGAAGAAAGACAATATCACCTCGATCTGGAGTTAATGGGCATTTTCCGATTGCTCTTCTTTCCTTGTAAACAAGCTTCTTTGGTGCAAAATTTTCATTTCGATACTTCTTCAAAATCTCTTGCTCTTTTAGGTTAAAGATAGATATCAAAGCACCTGCAAAACCATCATACCCAATGGTATGCTGTTGTCAGAGCCATTATCTCTCAACATCTGAATTTCATTCATGAACTAAAAAGATATTCCTTGTCTGGATACACAAGCAAAATAGTTGGAATGACGTATAGAAATCTTCATATTGGAATGGCAACAAATGTGTTTTACAAGTAGTAAATCTTCATATTTCATACCAAATATAGCATGTGTTCTCATTGACGTAATATAGTTCTCGATTGTGTAATTCGGTGGCATCTTGTGTAATGTTTCTCATTGAGAAAATACTTACATCTCAAACAATTCTTATTACGAATAGAGGGACAAATGGTTAAAAATATTGTAATAAATGTCTTGTTTGTGGTAATTACAAGGTCTAAGACAACATTAGTTTATGAACCATTTACAAGACTAACGACAAATGTGATGTACAAGTGGTAAATCTTCATATTTCATATCAAATAGAGCATGTGTCCTCATTCACGTAATATAGTTCTCGATTGTGTAATTGGGTGGTACCTTGTGTAATGTTTCTCATTGAGAAAATAATTCATCTCTGATAACGCTTATTACAAATATAAGGATGACTGATTAAAAATATTGTAATAAATGTCTTGTTTGTGGTAATTACAAGGTCTAAGAGAACATGTACCAGTTTATGAGTCATTTTACAAAATTGATGACAAATGTGTTGTACAAAGTGGTAAATCTTCATATTTCATACCAAATAGAGCATGTGTCCTCATTCACGTAATATAGTTCTAGATTGTGTAATTGGGGCAAACCTTTTGGTAATTACTCCATTTAGGACAATATTTACAGGTACATAGATAATATTACAAATTGACGACAATTATGTGCTTAAAAAGGTAAACCCTCATAATAGACCAAAATAAGAACATGTCGAATTAATGTGGTTCTTTATTTGATAAACAATGTTATTCAATCAATAAAAAATCTCCAACTTGTTCAAGGAAAACTTAATATGTGTTTAGCCCAAACTCTAGGTTACTTGACCTAGTGGTAATAGGATTTAATTAGAATGATCTAGAATCCTAATCAATGTAGAATTACTTTCCTTATATGATTGAGATTCTATGCATTGTAATCCTCTATATAAAGAGTCTCCTATTATCAATGAGAATACACAGCGATTATCTCTCAATTTCTGATTCCCTAAAATACGTTATCAACACGAAGCCCTAACCTTGAAATCTTAAATTCGTAGACTTCAAATCCCAGAAACCACCGCCTCCCACCTTGAAGATCTCAACTCCAGCAGTCCAGAACCGGCGGCCCCACCCCCAGAACCGGCCTGAAAACCACCGAACCGGCCACCGGAAATAGCAAAAATAACTTCTGCCCGGTTCAAAGCTTTCCTCACCACCTCCTGTCTCCATACTCGGCCACCTGCAGCATCTACAGCCCAGAAATCCCGAACCGGAAACTTCACCACCTGAACCGGCCAAAATTCAACCGAACCGGCCACCGGCGTCAAGCAGATCTGAACCGGCAGAAAAGAAAAAAAAAAAAAGGAAAACGAAAGAAACCTGCTGAAGCCCAAGCCCAGCCCTCGTGCAGCGAAGCCCAAGTGAAACAGCCGAGCCGCCAAGCCGCAGAATACCCTGCCACGTCAGCATACACGCAGGCGCCTAGTCATCTGCCATGTCATCAACCAGATCTGCCACGTCACCGCCGCACTGCCACGTCAGCTCAGACTTGCCACGTCAGCACCCCGGTCAACGGTCAGTCAACTCTCCGGTCAACGCTTTTCCGACGACTTTTCAGGCTACTTTCCGGCAACTTCCGGCGACTTTTCCTGCCACTTTTCCGTCAGCTACAGTAACTTCCCGGCGACACTTTCCGGCAAACTTTTCAGTCAAGATTTTCGGCAATTTTTCAAGGTAAACTTTTCTAAAAGTTCCAGTTTTTTTTGAAGTTTTTCAATTTCTTCTTCTTTTCTCGGGGACTTCCAACATCCCTTCTTCTACCCCCCTTTCTTCTTTATATGGGAGACCAAAAGCCGAACTGTGGGGGTTCGTGCTCACACCAAGCTTGGAGTTTGTAGAGTCCTCCAAACTTAGAGTTTGTTGAGAAGAAAACGATCGACCACATCCATCGTTGTTTCGATCTAATCCAAAACCCCTCTTGGAATCGGATTTTCTTGGAAGCGACTACGCTCAGAAAATTCCTAATTTCTTAGAAGCGACTACGCTCAGAAATTTAATAATTTTTCGTGGTAGCCTTTTTCGCTCCGAAACTAACCCTAATCTTGTGTTGTTTTTCAGGATGAGTTACCTGAACAAGTTGAACTTTGTTCCACTCGAGACAACTGGCACAGGATACCATAGGTGGGTCCGAGATGTGCGCCAACATCTTAAGGCTGATGGACTTCTGGAAGCCATCCAAGAGCCTAGTCAGAACGTACTCTTCATTGAGCAAGCTACTGCTTTTGAAGAAAAACAAGCTAAAACCATAATTCTCATGACAAGGCACATGAATGACGCGCTCCAAAATGAATACCTCAATGAGGAAGACCCAAGAAAGCTATGGGTAGAACTTGAGCAGCGATTTGGCAACGTTCGTGACTCCCTGCTTCCTGATTTAGAAGTGCGATGGCATAGCCTCCGCTTTTGTGATTTCAAGTCTCTGCTTGATTATAACTCGGAAGCCCTTCGTATAAAGTCTCTGATGGAGTTTTGTGGCCAAGCCATAACTGATACGATGTTGATCGAGAAGACTCTCTCTACCTTCCCCGTCTCTGCACTGATTTCAAAGAATTATCGGATTGATGTAAATGCAGGACGTATCACAAGGTTTCATGAGCTCATTGGCGCCATGAACGTAGCTGAAAAGCACGATAATATCCTTGTGAAGAACTATAATGCTAGACCCGTGGGAACTAAGCCTATTCCGGAGTCTAACTATAGTCGCGCCCCCAATGGAGGACGCAAGGAGCGAAACCCTAAGAGTAGGGACGATTCTGGACATTCTGGTCTATATGTTCGCCCTAAAGAGGAAGGAAATCGCCGAGAGAGGCGTGCACGGAACCGTGGAGGTCAACGTGTGAAGAGAGAGAGAGAGGCGGAGCCTCCGACCATGGTAGTAACGCCACCAACAGCATAGGTCGTCCAAATCGCGCTCCAATGGCCCCTCGATCAAGGGAGCCAGACCTTAATGATGTTTGTTTTCGATGTGGATCAACTGAACATTGGGCCAAAACATGTACCGCACCCCAGAATGTTGCAAACGCATACAAGACATATCGTGAAGCAAGGGAAGCAAATTACATGGCACAAGAAGATCAAGATGGCGATCTAGACCTAAGGGTGGAAGACTACAAGGATCAAGACCCAGAAACTGGCGATTTTTGATTAAGTCTTTTTATTTTCCAAGAGTTGTAGGCGATTGCCATATTACTTTTTATTGGATTAGATTTTCTTTGATCATAGAAACAATGATGTACTCCGTTGGCTTATGAATAAAATTTCGAGTTCTTTTCATTATGACTCCATTTTGATTCTGAGCATATGACTTTGTGACTACGATGGCTAGGCCATCAATATTAATTCAAGGACATGGAATAGCCCAAGTTACACTTGCCAAATGGCACCTTGATTACAGTTGTCACAGAAACTCTCTACGCTCTTAGGGTAAATAGTACCCTATGAATAGCCAACGAATTCCATGCGAAAATGCATGTAGAGAACGGAAATGAGTTCCTTTGCATTACCTCTAATGATTGCAAACAAAGACGCATCTTAGAGAAGTTTATGTGTCTCTCTAGTGGACTTTATGTCACTATTCGAGCTATTAAATCCAATAAAGTTATGAGAGAAGATCTCTTAGATTTAGACACATATCGGCTTTGTCATGACATGATAGATCATCCTAGTCATGATATGATGATCCGTCTACAAAAGACTTCACACGGACATCTTTCTCTTGAGCGAAATGAAGCATGAATCAAAAGTTGATTCTTAGACTAAGTGTAACCGATGCTGCTGCCTAGGGCACCGCCTCCGTCCACCACCAGCCTAGGGTTGGCATAGTCCCTATCCATGACTCCATGGATGGCGTCCATCATGGTGATGGCGCCCTAGGTGATGCTGCAATCACCAACTTGCTTCAAAATAGCGTTTCAGACGCTCAGACCTAACCAAAATTCTCATTGGTTGCTTCTAAAGCCTCTCCCTTGTTTTACTAAGCCCGTTCCTTAGGGAAATTAGGACTGAGACCGTCCTATGCAAAGGATATGACAATACTCATTCTGTTCTTACAAAGAATCCGTAGGGATTTTGTGGATTGATTCAACCAACTTGCGGACGCTTAAATATTTTATGATGTTGGTTGACACGCAAACACCCTGGTCACGTGTTGTGCCATTGTCCACCTATAAATGCTGCTTATGCTACACTCCTAGCACATATCATATGACAATGGGCTCACTCCCCAAATCATCCTATTCAGTCAATTGGATTTGACTATGCTAGTGAGTTTACATCGAAGACTTTCGATGGTTATTGCATTTGGGACTGATGTTGGACATCATATTCCCATGAGCACACTCAAATGGTCTCGCGGAAACGACTACGATGGTAGTCCGGACATTGGTAATGCGCACCAACCTCCTTATATCTGCTTGGGGTGATGCAATATCACATGCAGCTGTGCTAATTCATCTACGACCCACTGTCACTCAATCTACCTCTGCGATACAGCTAGTGACTGGGTACAAATATCGTACTTACGCATATTTGAGTGTGCCATTTATGTGCCAATTGCGCCGCCACAGCGCTCTATAATGGGTCCTTACAGACGAATGGGCAACTACGTTGGATTTGAGCTTCCAACAATTGTTCGCCACTTAAATGCCCTTGCTAGGCGATCTCCTTACCGCTAGATTTGCGGATGTCACTTTGATGAGACAGTCTTCCCGTCGTTAGGGGGAGATAAGAACACGAATGTTCAATAGGAACGACAGGAATTGTTGTAGTCTGTCCCCACTATGTCTCATCTTGATCCCTATTAAAGTGACGAGATCACACAAATATGCTGCAAACATGCCTGCAAGGAAGGACGTCCCTACGAGAGGACGTAGCGCCACCCTACACGGAGATAGGCATGGCGCCAACGCCAAAGAGAGTGGCACTCTGGCATTACAGGCCATGGCCCCAGCTAGGATGCGTGGAGAGGCCCGTGGGTTTGAAGGATACTTTGGTACATTCCAATCCTTTGATCATCAAGACTCAAAATCCGCCTCATGAGAATCTTCCAGGTTATGGTTATCGTTGGGGGACGCCTCAACGTCAGAACCTATTCCTGAGAATATAGAGCTCTATGAAACTGACACTAGTGTACATGAGACGTGGGATAGAAACTCCATCATAATTGATGATGTAGCTACGTATTTCATTGCGCATAAGTTTGTTGAGTCCAATGATATCGAACCACGCTCCGTTGATGAATGAATGCCAACGTAGAGAGTTTTGGCCTAAATGGAAAGATGCGATCCAGGTTAAGATGGATTCTCTAACGAAGAGGAAGGTTTTAGAGCTAGAGATGTCAACACCTCCTAACATAGAACCTGTTGACTAATGGGTCTTCGTTAGAAAGCGTAGTGAGAAAAAGAGATGGTAATCTCACCTTATGGCGCAAGGCTTCTCACAAAACGCCCTGAAATCGACTACGATGAGACAGATTCTCTCGTATTGGATGTCATTGCACTCCACTACCCTATCAGTTTGGTAGTTTCCGAATAACTGAACATGCAGCTTACAAATGTGGTCACTACGTATCTCTATAGGGATCTTGATACGGAATATACATGAAGGTTCATGGTGAACTTCATTTACCCAAGTCAAGTAGCTCTAGACCACGGAGCGCGTTTACAAAGAGGTTGAAACGCTCACTAAAGCGACTACTTGATTGGGAAGGGATATGCCCACGCGTTTCCATAACAAGTTTCAGATTCTATCGCGGTTCATGTTGAACATGATCTTCATTAGAAGCCTTTAAAGAGTTAAGGGAAACCGCTGAACACTTGAAATCCATAGTTTGAGATGAAGGATTTTGGGAGGACACGATTATGTCTCGGTTTGGAACATGAGCATCGTGTCGATAGATGCTTAGGCATTTTGACAAGGTCAAGCCTTCAAGCACCCCCATGATCGTCCATAGTCTTGATCCTGAAAAGGATTCTCTTCGTCGAAAGGATGATGACGAAGATGTGCTAGAGGCAGAAGTGCCTTACTTAGTACAATAGGCGCATTATTGTACTAATCCCAATGCACAAGACCGGACATCTCATATGTTGTGAACTTGTTATCTAGATATAGCTTTGCGCCAATGCGACGCCATTGGACTGGTGTAAAAGATATCTTTCGATATTTGAGATGTATGATTGATATGGGCATGTTTTATCCCTACAAAGAGATGATGGATTCGGACCCATCACACACCAGGAATGCCGCCAACACTAGCCTGCGTCCACTATCCCCATCCCAAAACAACATGTGTTTTGGAAGGTTTTGCTGATGTTGGGTATCTCTCTGACCCACACAATGGTCATTCCCAATCCGGTTAAGTGTTCACCATGGGAAAAGACCGTGACATCTTGGAGGTCTACATAATAGACCCTAGTTGCTATATCTTCGAACAATGTAGAGATCATTGCTCTTCACAAAGTGGTTCGTGAATGTATATGGATTGGATCCATAATTACGCATGTTCGAAGCAATTGTGGTTTGAAGTCTACCACAGATGAGCCTACGAGCATTTAGGATAATGCTACTTGTTTTGAACAAATGAGGCAAGGCTACATCAAAAGCGACAAAACCAAGCATAATCAGCAACAACAGGCTCTCCTCAAGATCAAAGTGAATTAGGTTCGATCTGAGGATAGTGAGGCAGACTTGTTTACTAAGTCATTGCCCAAATCCACGTTCGAGAAGCATGTGGCAAGAATTGGCTTGCGGAAATTATCTGAACTCCCATGATCGTAGTCATCAGGGGGAGGCGCAGACATCAGGGGGAGATGTCTACATGTTCGTCTCGAATCGTGAAGGGTGTGTTATGCTCTTTTTCCCCTTCGACCGAGGTTATTTTTGTCCCACTGAGTTTTTGTTACTCGTCAAGGTTTTTAATGAGGCAACGAGAGAAGCACCGCTTTTGGGCAGCACAAGGGGGAGTGTTCAAGGAAAACCTAATATGTGTTTAGCCCAAACTCTAGGTTACTTGACCTAGTGGTAATAGGATTTAATTAGAAGGATCTAGAATCCTAATCAATGTAGAATTACTTTCCTTGTATGATTGAGATTCTATGCAGTGTACTCCTCTATATAAAGAGGCCCCTATTATCAATGAGAATACACAGCGATTATCTCTCAATTTCTGATTCCCTAAAACACAACTATAATATTTACATGTTTGATTACTGAATTACGATAAACTACTACAATTGTGATTACAAATTGCTTTTGATGTCATGAATATATTACAAGTTCAAAAAGTAACAAGTCCACGTCCGTTATAGCCCATCTTCATCTGCAATTTCATGCCGATGCCCTTTGTGTGCTTCCCGAACTCCCCAATATTCAGATCCCCACCGTCGTCATAGGGTTTCACGGCGGATCTGACGGGCCTGGGGGGCTCCGCGGCGAGCTTGGTGGATGAAACGACGGCGTTGCAGCCGCGGTCTCGCCTCATGCGTTTTCTAGAGCCGTCGTTGTCTCCTTCGTCGACGTCGTGGTCGGAGGAGGAGAAAGCGAGAGCGAAGATGCGGAGATTTCCTTCCGAGGTCTCAACGACGCGTCGGAGATTGTCCTCCTTGCGCTTGCGAGAAAGGCGATCGATTTCAGATCTCAAATCCATCGATCTCAGACCAGATTCAGATCTGCAGAGCCTCTCGATTTCAGATCTCAAATCCATCAATCTCAGATCAGATTTAGATCTGCAAAAGAGACCGAGAGAAAGAGAGAGAGATTGAGAAGAGTGAGAGAAGTAGAGAGAAAATCCTAACTCTTCCTCGCAAAAGCGAATTGACGAATTTAAGCGACCGAGAGAGAGAGAAACAGAGACAGAGAGACAGAGACAGAGGAAAAAATGAAGTGGAGGAAAAATGGAGACGCGTTCCCTATTTATAGATTTGGAGAATCCAGAAACGAAGCTATTAAAATAATAATAAAAAAGGGGAATTCCCTGTGAATAATTGCGTGGCTTATACGCAGAACTTGTCATTGGGCCTACTGGGCCTGTACAGCTGTCAATAGGAGAAGGACCAATCGGGTTTAAGGTTTTAAATCCCAATTCGAATAGGATTGGATTAAATTGAGCTAATTTAGGGTAGAGATCGCTATTTCATTCTTTTAACAAGCCAAATTGGACGAGAGAAATTTGGAATGTGTAATTACTCAATGCCACTCCTATAGTTGTTTGTCTCATTTTTTCATCAAACTTTCACCTATACCCTTCATTAAATAAATAAATGAGAAAAAACTTT
Organism: Rosa chinensis; assembly: GCF_002994745.2. Lineage (NCBI taxonomy): Eukaryota > Viridiplantae > Streptophyta > Magnoliopsida > Rosales > Rosaceae > Rosa > Rosa chinensis. Next base: position 39,027,318 of record NC_037091.1, on the reverse strand, counting down.
TTTAAAAAAATCTTAACTCTTTTTTTTTTTTTAGATGACCTTCACAATGAGGAAAAAATTGATGCCTCTAAGATTTTATCAAATTCAATATATGTCAATATCTTCATGATCTATATAGTCATGATATATTAAAATCAGTAAAACCATGGCTCAGTCGGTTGTTTTGCAAACGAAGTGATTGATGATGATGTATTCATGTAACCAAGATATATTTGATGATTTTATAACCTCTTTCATTATGTTTCAACCAATTTGATTACTTGCTAGTTCTTCATGTGAACTACAATTATTTCATTTATCATTAACGTTCATGTATGATCTTGAAGAGAGGTCGATTGTATCATGATCAAAGACGAGGAGAAAATTTAACCTATAAAAAAATATTTAATTATTATTTTGCTATATAAAGCATTTAATGTTCAAAAAAAAAAAACATATAACTCTTATTTTATTTTTGTAGATTTTTTTTTGTTTATTTATTAATAAGGGGCATAGATGAAAGTTCAACGGCAAAGAAATATAGATATGTGCATTAAGTAATTGGGGATGTATATATAAAACTTCTCGTCGGAGAATTGAGAGCAGCAGCTAAAGATCCAATTGATAGAGGAAGCGCCATAGAGATTAAGTAGGGACTGGACCATGTCGAATTTTGCGAATTCCGAAAACAAAGTAAATCAAGAGGAAGGAGGTGACCTCCTTGGAGAGAGAAATGATGGAAGTGGCTGAATGCAGGCGAGATGTGAATCTGATTGTGAAAACAATGAGGGAATATGAGCCGCAACTTGGAACAGAAATGTGACAAGAAGAAGTCCAGACAATGTTTCTACGTGCGGCCACCTGAGGAACGAGAGAGACCTGTCTTTGTGTGCACACCTCAGTTACCAGAGAGAAAGTGCAGGAACCGGAGAAAATTACTGTAACCCACTCCTTAGACCTGAGGACAATACCAAAACCACTCAGCAAACTAGCAAACTTACCCTATATGGTTTGGTTTACTAATCAATGTCTTACATGGTATGTTGAATTTCAATGATGTTTGATTCTTTGGAAGTTTGAATTCAATCCCTATGCAGAGTAATTATGAACAATGGAAACAGAAAATTAAGCTGAAGAATAGTACTTCATCATTTAATATATCATCAGTCATTGATCTAATTTTGATCCTCTATAGAATAATGGGGTCTCCTACTCCCCCCTCAATCATCATTCTAACAATTTTAGACATCAATTTAGATTTTCAAAAACTATATTAAAGTGAATAATACAATGCGTGTCAAATCTAGAATGAGTATACCAAAGTAATAATCCAATAGTGGATTTTGGTAATGCGAAGTAATACTATACGATGATCATTATACAAAGAGGTCGATCAAATATTGTCAACTTGCCCTTCTCTTTGTCCATACTGTGAAGAACAGTGATATAAACCCCGAGATAAACTCAACCCTACCTCCAAATGCCCAAGATCGAAGCCTGTTGCAAATAACCAAATCAGAATTTACTGAAAGCCATCACTTGTTTGATCTAGAAGAACATCAAAATATACCAGTGTCGAAAGCACGAATACAATGATCACCTGAAAGGCAGAGCATGATTGTAGAAACCCATTCCTTATCCTTAAGGCACACAGGGGTTCAATAATCTATAGTATGGGGAAGGAGCTATCAGCAACTACAAATCCTGAGGTTGTTGTATCATCTCTCTCTAACAGATGTTGAATTTGATTCCGGATCATCGTTCTCTTGACTTAACTGGCTGTTCAGAATTTCCAAAACATTATCTGGTGGACATTTATCTGCCAGATTCTTTGTAGATGTTTGGCAGAAGCATTCTGGCCAAGAATTTGTATAGAAAGACTCAGGTGAGATCCGCTTGTGAGGGCCGCCAAGGTTTGTTTTTAGCATCACTTGCCTAACAGCTTCTTCGAAACCTGATTTTCGTCCTTTTTCACGATCAATGAAGATTGGAGCAAGGGCTTTTCTATCAGGTCTAATTGTGGTCCGGAAACCATAATAGAGGCGGTGTCCAAGGAGATTGTTGGCAAAGTTGCTAGGTCCATCATATGTAGGCATAAAAATATCAGAAAGTAGACAAACCATGTAATCCACTGCAGACCCTATTAATCCCTGGGTGTTCTCTGGTAGCTCATCTGAGTGCTCCACAGAACTGTGGTTCTCAAGGTGAGGGAACAAAGCACGGAATGGTTTCATGAATCTCTCCCCACCAAATAGTTCACCAGCAGCTAGGTATATCCTGGTAGAATTGTTAAATTCCATTGCGCGTAAAATAAGACCGACCTGCATAGAAAATGGTCATACTTAAGTACTTATGAAGAGGAAATGGCATCTATGGCCTGCTATCACAAAATGGAAAGCAAAACATAACAAGATAATGATACTAAGTATTATCCATCCGGGGTGATGTTATATTCTTGATGTCCAACATCAAAACAAGTTTCTGGACCACATAGCCAAAAGAACATTAAGAAGAAGACAATATCACCTCTTCTGGAGTTAATGGGCATTTTCCGATTGCTCTTCTTTCCTTATAAACAAGCTTCTTTGGTGCAAAATTTTCATTTCGATACTTCTTCAAAATCTCTTGCTCTTTTGGGTTAAAGATATCAAAGCACCTGCAAACCCATCATACCCAATGGTATACTGTTGTCAGAGCCATTATCTCTCAGCCTCTGAATTTCATTCATGAACTAAAAAGATATCCCTTGTCTGGATATGCAAGCTAAATAATTGGAATGACGTATAGAAAAATAGTCTAGTCAGTCTATCAATCAATAATAGAAACCAGTAAATGAGATAACAATAAAGGTAAAAAAAACCTGTTTGGTCAATTATTGTACCAAAATCTTACCCAGCAAATGCCAGCATATCCATCTCAAAACGAAGATGTATAGACATGAAGTGACCTTGTGTACGGAGCTTATCAACTATTGATTGACTTAACTTCATAATATTTGGCTTAAATATCAGAGCATGATAGTTAACCCTGCACCTCAGCCGTTGGTACTCGGCGTTGTCAATTTCTTCCGCCAAACGATGTGAAAAGGGAGTTAGATAGATAGCCCCATGCTCCTTCATTTTCTGAAGAGCATCTGTAGTATACCAACTGATAGGAGCATCTCTTGGTGGTCGGAGCTGAAACAAGGTTTCGAGGAAGAGAGAGTAAATACTTCACCTATTGAAAAGTATAGTTGATTTCCAATTATAAAATGTAATGAAAACAAATATGGACTTTAATCACTTTATACCTGTACAGCTTTTATCTTCTTGGTCTTCCCATTTTTGCGAATTTCGGGCATCCTTTCTACAATATTTACATCAAACCTTAATGACTTGATGAAATGCTCAACATCATAGATTCCCTGAAAACCACTACACGTGGTAAAGATAACATCACTGAGTCAAAATTTTTCAATGATTTATACTGTTTATACAACAAGCATGAAAAAAGAACAGAGTCCTTACTCACAATTCCTCAAAACAAAATCCTTTCTTTGTGAAGTTATTTATTGTTTATGATGTTTTAAGAAGTTGAAGCGAGATATTCATATGACCATGCCAAAGGTTCTGCAGGATTATGCATTCATGCATTAATTTTGCATATTTAATTTACCATTTACCAATTTTTAGCCAGGTTCTTGACATAAACTGCCATACATTATTTAGAGCAAAGAAACTAAGATGGTTGCATCTATTAACCTCTTGTGCACCACTGAACAGTAGACAAAGACAGCTGAGCTATCCTACATATAGACCAAAGAGATCTCTTCTTTTGGTATACTTGAGACTTCAAATTCAGGGAAGAAGGTCATTTCTGATGTTAGCCCATCTAATGAGCTTTTACATTTCCAAGGGAACAAAGTTCAACTTTCTTAATCTCCTATATCCTATTTAAACCTGTAAGCACTGTAACTCAGAGCTAGAGAACTCAAGCAGAGGAATCAACCTGTGTCAACCTGTTTCCCAGAAAATATTTTGATTGGTTTGCAACTATTAAACTTCTCTCATACAAGTCCCAAGAGAAGAGTGTTCCTAAGCTCAACTAACAGAATAAACTGGAAAAGTTTAGGCCATATTCATCAAATGTTTATATGATGTAAGCTTTAATTACTTCATTCCTATGAAGAAATTCCATCTGAAAGAGAAAAAAAAAATATATGCAACCAATTCCTCCTTGATAGCCAAACTATACAAACCAGTAACTAGGGAGGCCTACTTTATGGGATACATATACCATATAGCCTTGCACCCGTCACAGTTTTATCTATCTCATCCTTCTTGGTTTAATGGCCTCAATCAGAAATTTACAAACTCGTAGTTCAGGAAAAGGAATTTGAATGTGCCAGGTGAAACAAGATCTCTAATGTTAATTAAGGGTTACAGAACAATTGAAAAATACCTGTCATCATGCCAAAATGAGTTTGCATCCAATTCCGGCAGCACAAGGGTAGCATTCATTATTCTTGCTGCCAGAACTGCATTGCAGATCTAAACCATCCAAGAGAGGACAGAAAATATTTACTTGTAAGAACAGGAGTGAAATATGGAATTACAGAAAATAGGGGAAAATGAAAAGATACAAACCGCAGTACGTTGTTGATTGAGACCACCATTACAGCGCACACGTAGGTAGCCGTTAGTCTCGCTTGGTGGAGCTGCCACAAAATAGAAGCATAAGTGCACTTGTTAAATTTTCTTTAGAAGTACAGAATTCATCAGAAAAAGAATGTCATACGAGGCCAATCCGATCGTGGAGCTGATGACGGCCTCCAACCTCGAGAGTCAGCACTTCTCCTAAGTTTTTCCAAATTGATCTGCATATGCATGCTAAGAGAATTCAGAGTCCAAGTTTCAACAAACAAGTAGAATACACTTCCACTGTTTTGAAAATTCTATTAACATAAGATCATCCACCTTGTATGAAACTTTCAAGACACTTTTGAACAGGAAGAAAGATGTAGCAGCCTAAACACGTTCTTTCTTCCCTATTGGAGACTACTATAATTATTCATAAGCTTCTAATGAGTATAACTTCACTCCAGTCTCCTTCTCACCAATTTTTTTCTTCACCGGGGCCACCACAAAGTACACCCTAGAAAACTCCTAGTAACATTGAGATGCTGATTTATCCTCAAACACATCTCACATGGGTACTTTGGAATTCAGTTCTTTTATGTCCTTTTTTCTTTTTCATAGATGTGACCAGATTAATTTGTATGAAATTATATTTTCTTGATTTATATAAACTTTGAACTTCTCCTGAACCAATAATTTTGATCAACCTCTTAGAAGATATTGCATCATCATCATCTTAATTACATCCTTTATTAATCAGAAATTTCAACAATCTCATCCGTACCAATGATACTACTCAGTTCCTCCACTACCAAACAACCTAGGGATTGTTTGAATGCTGCCAAAGATCTCAACTAGCACTTAACCACTACTTCAACATGATAGGCATACCTAGCACCCTAATTCAAATCATTCAAACACTAATATCATTTCAACTTACAGACCACCGCATTAGGGTTCCAGGCATGAAAAATGTTCATAAAACTAATCACAAAAACCTATAACACACAGACAGCAATTCTGGAATCAAAATTGAAGGCGCTAACCTCAGAGCGATAGCCAAATCTAGTAGCACCGCCACTGGTGGAGGCGGACGTAAAGAGCAAGGAAACGGTGCAGATCAAGAGGACGACAACGGCGAGCAATAGCTTCCCAATCTTGGCCTTCACACTCGCTCCTCCTCCGACTTGCTTCGCATGCTGCCGATTATAAAGCCCCGCTCTGCATCAAAATCAATTTCAAAAATTTTCAGATCGTTTCAGTCGGCTTTAGGCAGAAATGTTTAGAGTCGGAGTGAAGATTTAGCTAGCTACCTTCGATTTGCTTCTGTTTTTTTTTTTTTTTTTGGTCAATAAGAAGATTCATTGAAAAGAAAGCAAAGTACAAACAAAGCCAGAAGAAAAAGGAACAGAAACAACTGAGAACAGAAAGACTTAAAGCAAACAAACTAAGGCGAGAAAATTAAGAAAAAGCTGCAGCTGCCGGACTTGAAATCAGTCTGGGGGTGTAGGTATTTTGGGCTGTTCACCATTCAATACATGATTTCCCTTTGTCACAAGGAAACCGGAGCATTATGGAAACAAAGATAAAAGATCAAAGGATCGGATCTTGAAGAAAAGATTAGGCCAAATTAAGTCATTGATCTTGAGTTTAATATGTTTTGATTCCATATCTTTTTTATGCTTTTTGATTGATATGCATATCAATCAATTTGATTCAATAATCTATTATGCATTAAAGAGGGATTTAAACATGCATATCAATTTGAGATCTTGGTTAGGAAAGTTTCGATTGCACATTCAAAAATTGTTTTAAAACCTTTCTATATTTTTTAATTATTTATTAAGAAAAGATTTGATTGAGGGGGAGAGTTTCTCCCCTATAAAAGGTTTCTAAACGAAAGTTAGTGTGGGGTTTTTTGATTACATGAAATTGCTCTAAATTGATTTATAAGAGTTGTTCACATCGTTTTTCTGACAAAACCCTCTTTATGTGTTTCATGTATTCCATTGCAAAATCATTCATATTTATTCTCAAGATCGTGATTTAAATTGAGAGCAAGAAGAGTTGAAGGTTGAGTATCTTGAATGTTGTATTAGGAGTTAGAACAGTTGTAAAACAAGTTAGCATGTGTTGCTAAGTGAGAGTGTTTGTTAAGAACAACACGACTTGTATTCTGTAAACCTAGTGATTCATATTGGATTGCATTTTCGTGTTGGCTACGTCAAAAGCCACGCAGTGAAGTTTCCTCAGTGGAGAGGTTTACACTGCGTTAGCAAATCTTCGTGTTATGTATCGCATTTCTTTTAAAATAAATCTCTAAACATAACGGTACTTCAAATAATTGTTCCATCAGGTAATTACAATTGGCATCAGAGCGGGTTCTAGATTCTTCTAGTGATCCCGGGAAAGATGGAACATTCACGCGATAGAGCTGCTGGTGGATCTGTCAATAGTCCTCCATGGTTCGATGGTGGTTGTGAAAAGTATACTCAGTGGAAGATATACATGAAATCATATCTCTACGCTCAAGATGAACATGTGTGGAATATTGTGGAGAATGGATGGACTGTACCTGTGATAAAAGCAAAAGGAGAAAGCTCTTCCACTGTCACTCCCAAACCAAGAAAGGACTGGACTGAAGAAGAAGTTCGTGATCTGCAAGCAGACTTCAAAGCCAAAAACAGCATCTTCACAGCTCTATCTGAGCGAGAAAAATTGAGAATCAGTCATTGTGATACTGCCAAGCATGCATGGGATCTTCTACAGACTACATACGAGGGAAATAAAAAGGTACGTGCTCAGAAATTACAAGCCTTGATCTTTGAATTCGAGACAATGACCATGGGAGATGATGAAACAGTAGATGACTTTCATGGTAGAATTCTCAAAATCTCTGGTCAATGTCGTAGTCTGGGGGCACTCTTTGATGAAGACAAGATTGTCAAAAAGATACTCAGAGCGCTGCCAGAAAAATTTCATTCAAAAGTCACAAGCATAGAGGATTCATTTGATATTGATGAGTATCCACTCGATGAACTCATCGGAAATCTTAAAACTTATGAAATGAGATTGAAGCCTGAGAAGAAAAATAAAGGTGTGGCCTTCAAGGCTATCAAAGAAGAGGAAGAGGAGACACTGGATCTTGCACTATTGACAAAGGAATTTAAAAAGTTCCTCAAAAACAAGAACTCATCCAGAAATCTCAACACACCCAAGAAAAATTCCTACAATGGCAGTAGCAGTAGTGATTACAACAACAAGAATGGGAGAGCAAACTTCAAGGGAACTCATTCAGGCAAAACTAAGTGTTATGAGTGTGGTGGCTATGGTCATATTTCTACTGACTGTGGAAATAGGAAGCATGGAAATAGCAACAATAAATCACTTCTCTCAACCTAGAGTGATGACGAGTCTCAGGAAGTTGAAAATGTTGCGTTTGTGTCATCACTTCTACCTGACTCCGATAGTGATGAAGCCTTCTCTGATGATGAAACAAATATCCGCTGCAGACAACTCTACAAAGCCTCAAAGGCAACTCTCCTCAAAAACTTGAGTTTGGAAAAAGAAGTTGAATTCCTGAGAAGCGAAAAAGAAAAATTAGAGAAACTTTTGGAGACATCACAATTTGCATGGGAACTGGAAAGAAGCAAACATGTAGGTGAACTAGCAGAATTGCAAGATGACCAGATATCTTCAACTTGGAAGAGTGAAAAGACAGAGTATCTCAACAGAATCAAAATACTAGAACTGGAAGTTAAAGGACAACAAGTATTGAACTTGGAATTATTAGCTAAAGTTGAGATCTTGCAAGATGAGTTACGATCAACTCAAGAAAAGTTCAACAAGTTCGATGTTAGCTCTAGTTCCATGTCCAAGTTGCTTGGATCAGGAAAAGCTCCTCATGACACTTCTGGATTAGGGTACAATGGAGAAAGTTCCAAGAGCACTAAGTTCGTAAGAGCATCGAGATCATCTGTTGAAAAGAAAGAAGCTTCCATGGATAATCAAGTCACAGTCATGAAGAAACGGAGGGAAGATCAACCACCACCAAACTATTAGGTAATGCTTGACCAAGAATCCACCACTGGTAGAAACAGGTACGCTAACTCTAGAACTTTCATTCCTACTTGTCATCACTGTGGTAAGATAGGACATATCAGACCTAGATGCAATGAAAGATTTTCAAACTCACAAGTTTCTCAAGAAAAGTGTACTGTTGAATCTCTAAAGTATGAGCTTGAAGAACAAAAGGAACTCATTAACAAACTAACTGAACTGTTCTCTAAGAAAGATCTTCAAACTGAAAGAAGAAAAGATGTCTGGACTAAGAAAACTGTATTTGATGCTACATGTCTCTTTGCATATGCTAATACAACTCATATTGAGGCAACTTGTTTAGTAGCCTTGACTGCTCTAGCTGAAAAGCGACGAGATTTTTGGTATGTTGACAGTGGTTGCTCTAGACACATGACTGGAGACAAAACCTGGTTCACTTCCTTTGAAGATGAACACACAACTGGATCCGTCACTTTTGGAGATGGGCGGAAAGCAAATATACTAGCTCGAGGTACGATAAACACTCCAGGTATACCTAATCTCAAAAATGTATTATTTGTCGAAGACTTAACTGCAAATCTGAATAGCGTAAGCCATTTGGCTGACGACTATGAAGATGTATGGTTTAACAAACAGAGATGTTTAGTCTTAAATCAGAAAGGAGAAGGTATCATGGGAGGTAAGAGATCTGTCGATAACTGTTATCATATTCAAGCTAGAGGTGGCAAACGGGCCACTAAGCACGAGCACGGCACGGGCCCGGCACGCTTAAAAGCGGCCCGGCACGGCCCAAGCCCGTTAGTGGCCCGGCACGACCCGATCACGTTAGAATAACGGGTCGGGCTGGGCCTAAGAATATTGGCCCATTGGCCCGGCCCAGCCCGAGCCAGTAATAGGCCCGGCACGGCCCGAGCACGACATATTGTGGGCCGGCCCGTTACAACATACAAAAATTCATTTTGTTTTTAAAAATATAAAAAAACTACAATGATGAGATTTGAATATGAGACATTTTTATTTAAAATCTTATGACAATTTCACCAATGCTTTCTTTTATATTGTCAAAATAATGAAACAAAACATTATATCCTTGTTTTGACATAAGTATTTTTTCTAAATATTAAATATATGTTTATTAATAAAGACTAATCTCATAATAATACAACTATAGAATGAAGGAAAGAATAATAGATACTAAATCTTCATTATATTAATAAAGATTAATCTCACAATAATATACTAAAAACAATATATTTTGAGTTTTTCTTTCTTTCTTTCTTTCTTATAGTGGAATATAAAAAATTATTAGAAATCTAATCTTAAAAAGCTAAGATTAAGAAAAATGTTGTAGAACTTAATTTATTTTAATTTTCTAAATAGTTAAATAAAATTAATTTTTATTTGTTCAAATTAAGATTTTAAAATCGCACTTTATAGTGGGTAGGCACGAGCGCGGCCCGTTATTGACCCGGCACGATCACGGCCCGGCACTATATGGGCTCGGGCCATGGGATGGGCCGGGCTTAATATTTAAGTAAATGGGCCGGCACGAGCCCGGCACGATAATAAATGGGCCGGCCCAAGCACGGCACGAAGCACGACTAGGCCCGCTTAAAATGGGTCGGGCCGGGCCGGGCCGGCCCGTTTGCCACCTCTAATTCAAGCTAATGAATCTTCCAGCTTGCAGCCCTGTTTGTCTGTAAAAACTCCCGAGGAAACCTTTGAACTCTGGCACAAAAAGATGGGACATGTAAACTATCAAGACTTGCTGAAATTATCCTCCAAGCAATGTGTCCGAGGCTTACCAAATTTAAAGGGCAAAACTGACAAGATATGTGGAGACTGCAAAATTGGAAAGCAAACCAAGGCTCCTCACAGGACGGTGAATTCTGCAACAACCACAACAGTCTTGGAACTTTTACACATGGATCTCATGGGACCAACTCAATCTGAAAGCATTGGAGGTAAGAGCTACATGCTAGTAGTTGTAGATGATTTCTCAAGATACACCTGGGTAAATTTCTTAAAAGACAAGACGGAAACGTTTGAATCTTTTAAAAACTTGAGTCAAAAATTGATCATTGAAAAGAAGTCATCAAATACTAGCATAGTGAGGGTAAGATCGGATAATGGTACTGAATTTAAAAATGCCTCTTTCTCTAACTATTTTCATGAGCTTGGTGTGTCTCATGAGTTCTCAGCTCCAATCACTCCACAGCAAAATGGCATTGTGGAAAGGAAAAATAGGATATTGCTGGACATGGCTCGAGTAATGTTGCATGCTGCAGGTTTAAGCACAAACTTTTGGGCTGAGGCTATCAGTACTGCTTGTTATACTATAAACAGAGTATTTTTCAGACCAGGTACTGATCAAACAGCTTATGAGCTGTGGAAAGGTAAAAAGCCAAATGTTGGATACTTTCATATTTTTGGCAGCCCCTGCTACATTTTACGTGATAGAGAGAATCTTGGAAAATTTGATGCTAGAAGTGACGATGGTATATTCTTGGGATACTCTCTAAACAGTAGAGCTTATAGGGTTTACAATAAAAG